>NC_052504.1:36599011-36937761 GCF_014356525.2 Nilaparvata lugens
GTGAAAAGTGCCTCTTCTGTTTGTTAGCAAACAATCAGCTCGTTCATCTAGGAATATAAAAAATAATGTTCTTAGACTTCTTAGACTGCATCCTTTTCAGTTGTCGCAACGTAAGTACCTTCTTGTCCAAGCAATTAAACAATTAAATCAAGAAAACTTATCTATGAGTATGAATTATTTAATAAATTAATGAAATTAAATTTAACCATAGGAGTTTTCGTGCTATATTTTTTTCAGAGACTGACTTTCAAATAAGCTAATGGTCATTGTTTTTATGAAAGCTTTGAATAATTTTCTTGTCATTAATTGTGATTATTGTAACTCATTCTTATCTTATTCATGTTCTTTCTGTTTGTTATCTACATATTTATGGAGCTCGGCGTGAGGGAAAATGGTATTGTCTTAGAGAACGAGATAAAACTGTGTTGTTTCTGGAACTTTAAAATACATCTGCATAGTAATGTTTTCCCAGAGATTCTTGTTACTGCCATTTAGCGCAGTGTCAAGTCTGCATGTTTAGAATGTCGTCTATGTACGGTCATGTTGATAGAAGTGTTTGTCACAGAGAATATGATAATGAAGATATCATTCAGCTTCACTTCTCGCGTGGGTTAACACCCCAAAGCTTCCCTAAAGATTACTCTTCGAAGCAATGTTTATGTGCTACAATTCGAAAGGGCATTAGTTAGCCCTTAGAAGTCTCTTGGATCTTCCGAATCTCCTTGGAAAATGAAAAAATAAACGAGCTGCGATTAGCCCATGTCGTTCGCATAGTGAAGATTAGAGTCTAGTCTTATAAATCTCCACACACTTTTCATCACTTGTTAATTTTTACAGTTTAATTTATGAAAAAAATCTTCAAACTAAAAAATGGAGTTTCTTTCTAGCATAGTCTGCTAGAATTTATTCTTTTAAAATACTTAGTTCTGTATCTTAATCATTACAGTTTGGATCAAGATGGTCCTCAGAGTCGTTTCATTTCATTCTATTTATATGAAAATTCCTCATTTTCCAACAATTGCCATGAATCCTAAATATCAATTACAGTACCAATAATTTATCAAGTATCAAAATAATTATAATAGAATAGGTAATAGACAAGATTTCAAGTTTATTATAATTAATACTAGCAGGTAACCCGTGCTCCGCAAGGGTATATTTAAAAACTTGACAAACTGAAAACTTGACGTAATTAAATCTTGAAGAATTGAAAATAAGGCCTATTACCATCCCCGGTAATTAAGAATCTATATGCAATTTCAAGTCCAGTAGTTCAGACGTCAAACATAATTTTCTTATCCCGTACGTAATTTTCTTAGCCAGTTCTTTCCTTTATTGTAGTGTAGATTAGTTTGTATAATCTAATATTTAAACAAATTCATTTATTACCTAAAAATGTTATAAATTAAAATAAATCAATCAAATCTGAAAATTCCTCTCATCTATTTGACGGTACCTGTTGCGATACTTACAGTATATAAAAATTACAAAACCAATGGAACAAAGTTTTTAAATAAAACTATAACATTTTTATCACATGAATCACAATGGACATATTTTGTATTCGAAAATAAAAGCTATACTTTCTTTGAGAAAATTAAGCGCCAACATAAATACATAGACCAGTTATTTTTTTAAATGAATCCCTATGATTTCATGAAATTTCATGGGAGGTCAGGTCACTTACATTTGAAAATAAATGTGTTGGTGAAGAAAAGTTAGTCAGCCTTTGGCTGTTAGCATTGCAGTTGCAGGGCACTGTTGAAGAAAGTAGGCCTAGTGTAGTGTTGTGGTGAGCCGTGAACCGTGTCACAGTTGGTAGCCGCATCTCTACCACTCTTAACGCTAATTAAATTCCAGGGGTGGAAAATGTTCCCCTTCGCTTCTTCCCTTCGCTCGGCAGGCAATCTTTGCCAGTGCCAGCTATCTTTGACCCCCCCTCCCCCTTACCCCACAAGTTGGCTGGAGTTGTTTCAACGATCACCCACCACTCGCATTATATTTTCCTTGCTAAAAACTTGGAAATACAGTACTTTTGCTCAAATGAAATATCGTGTCAACTAACAGCGTTACTGGTATCGGAACAGTCGTGGGCTCGAATCATTGAAAGCTCTTGGTTTTTAGATAATTTCATTTATAATTACCCTTCTGTAAGTGAATACTTTAGCCTTTCAGCTATGCATAAAATAGGTCCCGAACATCCGTAAAGACCATGAGTCCATCAATATAAAATTAGAAAATACAGCATCAATAGTATTCTATCAATGAATATTTTTTGATCGACGTCATCAACTCTAATTAGAAATCCTGCTTTTCAAAAAATACTTCCGCTGTGGATTTTCTAGTCATTGTTATATGTTTTAGTAGGCCTATAGTATTGAGTGTATTAAGTATTATTCTATTTGAGACTTTCAATTGAATATAAGCAATTTTATTATTAAATTTATCAATTTGGCTCCGGCATTCATATAATATCTCCAATTAAACTAAACTTTACGTTTTCAATTGTATTTCCCATTCGATTTTGATGGTGAAGTGCACTGAATAGATTATCCAAAACGACTTTGACTTCTTTATTTTCCAACACATCAGCATGGCTGGTGAGTCGCTGAGCGGCTTCAACAAAACACATTCATGATGAAACCCTACTATTGTAGCCAATTTATTGGCCTCCCCAACAAAAACGATGAAGGCTATAGCTATTCGGAAGAAGACCGTCATATGTTTTTAATCAGCGCAACCTTCACTTTTTGTTTACAGAGCTTCTATTTGCTCCTTTCTTTGTTGATCAAATTTATAAATGAATATTATTGGTTGTTTGTGTTCCATGATTTGCGTTCTATCCGTTCAATTAAAATACATTTTTGTTCCCTCGAATTGTATCAATCTTAGTTGATTCAATATTCTGTGTGTTGTAATTGAACAAATTAAAATGGCAATTCATATTTTCATTCAAGTATTTTTTTCTCATTAGAAAATCATTTCTTGGTTTTATTTTCAGTAATTTCAACATATTTTCTTTGTTATCTCAGTTATTTTACTCAGTGGCTCATGTCCTTGTACAGAACTCCCAAAATTTCCAATTATGTTTCTTATCAGCTTGATTTTTACTTACGAGAAAAATTTTACTCATTGAATTCTTTGTAGTATACTAGTATTCACAGTTGTATTACAACAACTGATTCTTCATAGTTGTAATGCTGTAGCAGTTGTTAGAACTGTGTCTGATCTGCTTCGCCTTCCTGTTATTGACATTTCAATTTAATTTAGTTGTTTGTCATAATAAACTGAATGGTACAACGCATTGTTTTTGGTAAGGCTTTTTGGCAAGAGAGACAGATTCATTACATGAATCGTATAAACTACAAACATTTAATAATACTGGAGCTACTGATTCTATTCATTAATTTTTTCATATCATTTCGGTAAAAAAATGAGAATCGAATCAAAGGAAAAAACTTAATTTTTACTGTTAAAGTATGATCTTCAATGCTCAGGAATTATTCAATAGAAACAGTATATTCTGTCTCTAGTATCTTTGTTCTACCTATTATCATAGTATAGTTTGTAAATCAGTCTACCGGCTTTATTTGAAATTCAGTATGAAAGTGGATACTCAGTGTAGAAGAGACAAGCTTAACAAGATTCGTTCACCCCAGTCAAAGTCTCCAGTTACACTTAGCGGGTCTTCTGGATGCTTAACTTATTCTTTTATTTTTCAATTTTCATGAAGTGATACTCTAAGTTACGCGTGGACTAATTTTTGAGCTTGTAGTAGGTATGAAATTTCACATCTTGATTATTCAAATCATTTATGCCACTGATAGGTTTGTTTTTATCAATTATACAATAATTTTATTTATTAATGATATAAAATGAGGGCCCTTTCATATCCTTTGTCAGAAATAGCACGTCAGAGTTTGACAAAAGATGATTGATTCAATTAATTTCATAATGAAAATATTTGATATGCAATGCCTACAAGCCTACATTTAGAGAATATTGAATACTTTTAAATCTATTCATTCAAAAGTCAAATTTCCTCGGAAAATAGTCTCACAATTCATTCTGCGTTTTTTCTGATTAAAATTATTCAACTATTTCTTTTATTCAGAATAATTTATATAAAAAAATCACTTTTTTGGACTCAGGGGACCTTGAAACGTATAGAAATTTAGAAATTGGGGTACCTTAATTTTTTCGGAAAGCAATACTTTCCTTACCTATGGTAATAGGGTTTAGCTTAGTTTTCCTTAGCTATTAGTTTAGTTTTCCTTACCTATGGTAATAGGGCAAGGAAAGTAATAAAATTGATGCTAAAGTAACTGAGTGATCGAAGCAGGGTGTGTCAGCAACTTCGTCCAGCGTCCTTATCAGAATGGAAGTTTACAATAATTGAAAAATACCGATCAGCAAACTAGGCCTCAACTTTTGAAAAGTTCACCGTCAGACCAAAACTAGAAATATGTAGCTTAGTTTTTCAGTCTTACAAAGTCTAGCTTTATTCAATTTCGAGAAGTGAAGTAGAAACACATCATATAAAAGTGTGGTGTGTTGATGGAGTTAGAGAATTTTGGAAGTTGAAAAAGTTGGTTTGATAGAATTTCCAATTCAGTAGATTCAAAAGTTTCAAAATAGTCCTTGAGACTGTAACTTGAAATTTACATACTCAATGATGCTTATTATTTAGTTGCTTTCTTGGATAAACTGTATTCAGAAAATGATTATTTGGATCGATTCGTGATAAATTATTATGCTTTTCCATAACTGTTGCCAAGAACGTGGAGTCTATTTTTTATAGTTGTCAAACCTGATACGAAGACTGGGAAAATCGTTCAAATAAAGTTTTTAACAGTTTATTTGTATCTTGATGCGCATTTACATTACTGCTAACTTCATTCAATTAAGTGCTATTCTCATCAAATTTTACATTATTCACTCCTATGAATATGATATATTTCTTTCTTACAAATTTATCTATAAGACGATTGTTTGAAAATAAAACCAACCTTCTTGATATTTTTAAATACATTAATTACAATTGAGATATATCAAATAATTTTATGATAAAGAGGTTACTCATTAGGAATGCATTTCCTAGTAATCACTCACTATTCATTAATTTGATAGAACACTTGAACAATAACAATCACCTACTAACCAGAAACTTCGATTTCAATTACATCAGACTTGAATAATCAGTTCTATAGTGCCAATTAGAATGAAAATCGTTTTGAAATTTAGTTTAGTTGTTTTTAACGTTTTTGCAGTCAAACCTCGCAGTATATAGTATTTAAAATAATTTTGATGAAATGGTTAGAATTATCTATTTAATTCTAATGAAATCTGGTGATTCATTTCATCAGAATTCTTGTTCAGTCTTTAAAGCTCAAAATAACTCATTGCTCATTTTATAAGAATTCATGATTATTCTTTGAAGTTCTAATCCTTTCAATAATTAAATTTGAAGGGTTGAATTTTATTTTTGATTGTATCTCAAGAAATTGATTGTTTGATTTTCTTCTGGTCTATCTTGATGTTTTTATGTTGATATCAAATCAATGCGCAAAAGTCGAACCATCTCTATCAACTATAATTTTTTTACGAAAATGTGATGCGGAAAACATGTTCAAACTCTGTTATGGATGATGAGTGACATTTAAATTGTGACACTACCAGAATCAATATTTATCTCGTCCTATCGATGATATAAGTAGAAGTTAATATGTGATGATTCTTAGAAAAGTTTCATGTTTCGGTTATGGATTTGGGAAGCCATTAGTTCTCCACATGCTCTAACAAGGCATTTTGTTTATCTAGTGTGACTGCGGTTCATTGCTTTTAGTTGATGAGAGATGGAAAAACTAAGACATTGACAGATTTATCTCTTGTTACACCGAACTGTACTTGAGTGAATCGATGCTCTGTTGAAATATCATTCCAAGGCTAGGATTGTTATCCCCCATGCGAAATAAATCGTCAACGACAGACAGGATTGAGGAGCACAAAGATCCAATTTAAAGCAATGAATAAATAAATCCAATTTACCCGATAAAGGTCGACCGGACTACTATCTTGGATGTCAGTCAACTGAATTCAGTCTGTTGACCCCAATAAATTTGGACGGGGTTGTAGTTGAGTTGCTCGTATGGTGGCCCTACACTTGATTCAAGTCATCATTCAAACTGTGATGATTCGGCTTAGTTTGGACTCACGTGGTTAGATCTTACGAAATCACTGACCGTGACCATTCATTCATTCTGTATTCAACATTTCATCTTCAGTTCTACTGTCCACTGTCTAGCATTTTGATTTGATTAATTTATTTATTTGAACTTTCCACACTATAAGTAGCAAATCGTGAAGTCTTACGATAAATAATCTTGAACAAATTCAAATCTACACTTGACACGAAACATTTTTCTACACAATTCAATGTCTGACAATAAATTGTACTCAGTGGTACTAAATTATACTCTACTGGTATATTTTTTCATTAGTTCATTGAGTATACATTTCCCCTTATTATAATTTCGCCATTCAGTTCAACATTACTCTATAATCCCCTATTTTGTACTTGGGCCGTTATATTGGCTGGATGAATAGAGAACCGGTTGTTGTATGTGTTGCCCTGGCATTGAAGACCACATTTGCTTTATGAATAGGCTAGCAATAATTCGTCCACTTCCTACTCTATTCCACACTCAGCCACTCCCCGATTGGTCTCTTCAAGGGATGAAACACCAAATTACTTTCATAAAACATTGAATAGCCTGTTGATGCGGGTTCCATCATCAGGGTTCTGTAATAATAATTGTAGCCTCGGGCGATGGAGGGGATGAGCGTCGTAGAAAGGATAGTCTGTCTACTCACCCTACACCAATGGACTAGTTAGTATATCCATTGAATCAGTTTTGATTCACTCCTTGTCAGGGCAACATTGCTGTTATTAGTCATCTACTACACTCACCATTTCTCTGTCTTTACCTGTTGCTCATCAGGTTTGTAAGTAATATAATTTGAATTTAATAAAAATGAAACATTTTTTTTTTGAACAAATAGTATGTTATCTTTCTTAGATTTTTGAATGTATCAAAATGGAAATGAAACAGTAACGAAGTCCATTGGATGGACAAAGCTTTTACTGATTTACTGGAGTAATATAGGCTATCATTAAAATATCAAAATGTCGATGAACACAAATAACGAAAAGTTGAAATACTCGCACATTTGAAATATCGCACTTACGAATGACACTTGATTTTGAATTAATAGTATTGCATTCAGATCTAGTGGTTAGAGATAGGTGGATGAGATTCTTGATACCTGAAATTATAAATGAATAACCAATTGATATCAAATTCAAGAGAAAAAACGTGGAATATGTATAGTTTGAAGAAGTCTATTGTAAACAGTATACAACTATCATTAACTTGAGGTTTACATTATAATGTTTAGTCTGATTTAAGAGTTGAACTGTGAGCCCTTAGCTTGTTAATGATTCTCGAACTTACAAAATAACCAGATATGTCGTCGTTGAAATTCATATCAGTTGGTTAAATAACATACTTGTCATTTTCACTTCCTATACACAATTTTATAAATTCTCAGAAATTAAAATAATATAATCTTGTACCAGTAAATAAAGGTTACTAGTAATTGTATAAAAATACTTTATTGTATATAAAACAAGTAAATTTCAGAAATCTTAGAATGTAGACATACGTCTTGAATATTAGATTTCTCGGAATGTTTTGATTAGATATATTACATCTTTTATAATTTAAAGATATAATATAATATTTTAAATATTGTCTTGGGTGATAAGATATCTAGTCATACACCAGATGGATTCAATGATTTTCTTATTGACAGTGTGGATGAAAAATTGCGCTCAATAGCAGATCCTGTCCATGATGTTTCTTATTATCTTGACAATTACAAAATTCATTGCCAAACTCTTCAAAACCCTCTTTCTCTTTTCATCTTACGAGTGTTGAGCAGGTTCATAGTGGAATACTGTCTTGAAGAATAGTGCTTGCCTTGATGTGTATTGCTTGAATTCTTACCTGTTGAAACTGTCTTATCCTTATATTTGTAAGGTACTTACCTCTCTGTTTAATGACTGTATTATTAATGGCGTTTTTCCTAATTGCTTAAAATTTGTCAAAGTAATTCCACTTTTTAAGAAAGGTTCTGCAACTGAGTATAATAATTTTAGACCCATTTCCATCATTCCAGTTATTTCTAAAATCTTTGAGGTAATTTTGTATTGTCAGATTGTTGAGTTTTTTGAAAATAATTCACTGTTCTCTGATAGTCAATTTGGGTTCAGACCTAATAGAAGCACAAATACAGCTATATATGAATTTATGGAAAACTGTATCTATTCTATTGATGAGAAGTGTAATCTACTAGGCAGCTTTTATGACATGAGCCGAGCTTTTGACTTTTGATACGATATCTCATCCCATCCTACTAAAAAAGCTCACATTTTATGGTTTCGATGATGTGTCAACCAATTTAATTGCCTCGTACTTGAGTGATAGATATCAAACTGTTTTTTATGATGGCTGTTCTTCTAATTATTTTAAAGTATCATCAGGTGTTCCACAGGGTTCCACACTGTGCCCTATCCTCTTTATTATATATGTAAATAATCTTCCTGCAGCAATTAGTTGTAAAAATGTAAAACCATTTATTTATGTTTGCTGATGATTTAGCTGTTCAAATAAAGAATAGTCTTTCTGGTAGCTTGCTTACAGTGAACGAGATAATTGAAGATTGGACAGCATCTAATTCATTGTGTCTTAAGGAGAAAACTCAACTCTTGGAATTTGGATTTAGATTACAACCTGACAATGCAAAATTTCTTGGTATTACAAAATACCAAAAATTTGTATTACAAATTTCTTGGTATTATTAATTTCTTGGACTTACTCATCAAACTATTATGTGGCAAACTGTCGAAGGGAATTTTTATGTTAAATAGATTGAAGTTCATTGTTGATAAGAGTGTTTTAATTTCAGTGTATTTTGCTTATCTTCATTCTCATTTGTATCATGGTGTGGTTGCCTGGGGTAATGATACAAATGTAGAAAAATTATTTGTGTTACAAAAACGGGCAGTAAGGGTCATTGCTAATGTGAATAATCGGTTTCATTGTGTAGATTTATTCAAAAAAATTCAAAATTCTGACTGTACCAGCTATTTACATTCTTGAGTGTCTTATGTATGTAAGAACTAATTTAGCAAGTATTTTTGTAAATAGCAATGTTCACAACCATTACACTAGAAATTCTGAATTTCTTAGAGTTAACCAGTGCAATTATGCAAATACATTGAACTGCTTCAAGGAGTTTGGTATAAGAGCTTATAATAAGTTAAAAGAGCTAGATGTGAATAATTTTAAGAGAGCCATAAAAACTATTTCAATTCAAATATGTCCATATAGGAAAGAGGAGTTTCTAATTTGAGGGTATTTTGTGCTGTTTGTATGCTTGTGTTTTTGAATTTTCATTTATTTGGATGTAAATACTTTGTATTTATCATGTCTATTTTATGACGATGCTATGCATTTTGTACAAATGTTTTTCGCAATAAAGAAATCTTGAATCTTATACATTCATGGGATAGGAAATTAATGCACGAATGACGCAACTTCATGTCTGAACTACTGAAGAACTGATTAACTTGAAATTTTGCATAAATATTATTGATTTACCGAGGATAGTTATTATAGACCTCAATTTCAGTTTTTCAGTAGGTTTCAATTTCAGACCTACTAATTTCCAGTTTTTCATGATTTCAGCATACTTCAAGTTTACAGTTTAACAAGTTTACAATTTATCAGGTTTTCATTACATCAATATTTTAGTTTGTCAAGTTGTCAGTCCATCAAGTATTCAATTCGTCAATTTTAAAGTTTGTGTTACTTTGTTTGAGTGGTTATCTACCCATCTACCTATGATATTATAAAGAAAAGAATTGGCTTAAAATACATGTACGGGATACGTCACGATGAGCTAATGAATGATTAACTTGCAATTTTACATAAACTGAATCCATAGTCTCATTTTCATTGATATTAATCAATTAATTTTTATTTGATAATTGAAACAAATATAATTTTGTGATTTGAAGTTCACACAACAATAAAAGCCCTACCAGAAATAGATCTTCATCCAAGTGACTGGTCATAGGTGTATGTAATTGGTAGCACATACGGTTCATCAACCAAAGGTTGTGGGTTCAACACCGATCAAACTAATTTCTTTTTTGCTGAAAATTTTCAACTCTGTACTCTGATGAAGATTATCCACTTGATTCTGACAAAATAATAAATAATTACAACACCAAATTTTTCCCAGTGCAAAGCACGGGATACCTGCTTGTTTATTATAAACGGCAAAGTTAACTCCTTGGTCGCTTGGACAATCCGATGCCTTCCTCTGGATTCCTCGTTTTCATACTATTGAACAAAGACCTTAAAGAGATATAGACCCACAATGCCTATGCCTTCCCAATGATAGCTCTTACTTGAAATTGAAGGCCGCCATTGGGGTATTTTAGCACGAGATATTATATCTATATATATTTGTAATACAATAGATCACAAAGGCATTGGTGGCATTGGTATGTAATAATCTTATGGGTTGCCCCCTCAATGGCGGATTTCAATTCCAAGTACGACACTAGCGCTGCATGTGAGTCTATGCATCTTTAAGGTCTTTGCTATTGAACATCCTCCAAATGAGATACATATCAAACTAGCAGATAAACATCGTAGCTTCCCATTTAACAAATGCTGACATTTTAAAGAGTATTTACATTACTTTCAAATTACTACTTTCTCCTTTCTGGAAAGCATATGTAAAAACTACAGGTGACTATTTTGAATATTGTCTCATATCACTTAGGGCCGGTTGTACAAAAGCTGATTGAATTTTAATCGTGATTAATTTTACGAGAACCAATCAGAGAAACCTTCTTTAATTAGTTCTCGTAAAATGAATCACGATTGAAATTTAACTGGCTTAAATTATCGCAAAAATTATGATTGCCAAAAATTTAGATAAAACAATTAGATGGTCATGATTATAGAAATGTTTAGATTATAGGTTCGAACCCACTAGAACGTATCATACCATGACCGTGCCCGTACCGACACATGCAAAAAAATATTCTTTGCATCATTTGATATGTAATGCACCCATTAGACCGTTCCGTCACCGGCCAAGCACGGAGCGTGCCATGCACGTCCAGGTCAACATTTGTCAGCCAGTATATTTTGTCTGTGACGGAACGCTCCTTGCATGGCACGTGACGCCTGCAAACCCCGTTGTAACCGCGTATGCACCGCGTTGGTAACCAGTTCACCGCTACATTCTCTTGCTAACTGACGCGTTCCCAACAACTTCTGACCGGGCATCATACGCGTATCATACGCGTATCATACCCGTATCATACGCGTACCATACGCGTAATGTACTGGCATAGACCGCTGTTGATCCGGTGTAGTGGGCATAGTTGTTATTTTACGTGCCTGGCATGGTCTGACACGGTCCGTGTCTGATACGTTCTAGTGGGTTCGAACCTTAAAGGTTCGAACCCACTAGAACGTATCATACCATGACCGTGCCCGTACCGACACATGCAAAAAAATATTCTTTGCATCATTTGATATGTAATGCACCCATTAGACCGTTCCGTCACCGGCCAAGCACGGAGCGTGCCATGCACGTCCAGGTCAACATTTGTCAGCCAGTATATTTTGTCTGTGACGGAACGCTCCTTGCATGGCACGTGACGCCTGCAAACCCCGTTGTAATCGCGTATGCACCGCGTTGGTAACCAGTTCACCGCTACATTCTCTTGCTAACTGACGCGTTCCCAACAACTTCTGACCGGGCATCATACGCGTATCATACGCGTATCATACCCGTATCATACCCGTATCATACGCGTACCATACGCGTAATGTACTGGCATAGACCGCTGTTGATCCGGTGTAGTGGGCATAGTTGTTATTTTACGTGCCTGGCATGGTCTGACACGGTCCGTGTCTGATACGTTCTAGTGGGTTCGATTATATTTTTAATAGCCGGTTTCTGAGCTCGGGATTTAGCTAAGTTCTAGACTTTAAACAGCTGGAGTCAGAAAATTGGCTTTCCGAAATGGGGCGTAGTCGTAGTCATAGTCAAAGTCACGTTTAAATTAAATTGCGAAAAACTAGAAAATTGAACACAAAATAAAATAATGAGAAAATAGTATAAAGTTCCAGCTATTTTTAATTATTTAGGAATGATTCATTTCGTCAACGAAGAACGTTTCTAATTATAGAAATGAAAAAATAAAAGATTAAATAGAAAATTTATTTGCTGCAACTATTTACTGCGAATACGCCCCATTTTGGAAAGCCAATTTTCTGACTCCAGCTGTTTAAAGTCTAGAACTTAGCTAAATCCCGAGCTCAGAAACCGGCTATTAATCTAAACATTTCTATAATCATGACCATCTAATTGTTTTATCTAAATTTTTGGCAATCATAATTTTTGCGATAATTTAAGCCAGTTAAATTTCAATCGTGATTCATTTTACGAGAACTAATCAAAGAAGGCTTTTTCGAAAAGAAGGTTTCTCTGATTGGTTCTCGTAAAATTAATCACGATTAAAATTTAATCAGCTTTTGTACAAACGGCACACATCTTTCTGATTTATGACAGTCCGGTTTCACTGACTACCAATAGCCAAAAAATACAAAATAAAGTCGGTGATTTCCAGCTGTGCTGTTCCATCCTGTGCCTCATAAATAATGTGTAACAAATACAATACGATAACCTCATGTCAATGTGCAATTCACGGCATAAAATTAATATTTTATTTCCAACGAACTATCCATTTCTCATGGGAAACTAGCATCTACGTTTTAATTAAATTATGCAGCCACTGAAGGTCAGTTTCTAACAAAAATGCTGTGTACGGCATTAAAATTTTCATATGGCGTTTGTAATTCAATTGCTCTGTCATTGAATAATTGTAGCTCCATGTTGATTTTAGAAACTCTGCTTTAAAAATATTAAAATTTTTGTGAGTTACTTAAAGATTATCATTTCAACAGGGAGACTGCTTTGGGCTTTGCATGTTTGTTACTGCGGATCTTATTGTATACAGTACTAGCTTACCCGGCGAACTTCGTACCGCCAAAAAGTCAATGTATCTCATGTCACACTTGACTTTATTTGGTGAATCATGAAATTAATCTGACAATCAATATTTTACATCTCAATAAGGACTTCCTATGTGCTTAGTCATGCAGCATTTATTATTCCGAAAACATATTCTTCTTAATCAATTGGTAGACTAGTAATATCTATCAGTAAAGTGATAAATTAAAAAAAATAGATAGGTTAAATCAGTGTTTCAAAGATGAATTTAATATTTTCATAGTTGTTGATTGTCAATAGATAGACAAACTACCGGTTTAATACCAGTACACAATTTATCTGTTTATTACAGCTGGTGAATTTAGATGTAAATCATATTATCACAATTTCAATTTTATCTTGAATCATGATCATCTTTCCGTTCTTTGGTAGCCGCTCGGCCGAAAATTTTGAAATCATAGGTCTGTAAAATCACTAAAATGGATCAATAATTGATAATTATTAGCCCCCCCTATTAAAATTTCTAATCAGAAACCATCCCCAATATTCATACAACATATCCCCAAAGTTTCATGCCGTTCTGTCAAGTAGTTTTTACCTCTATAGGGAACAAACTAACAAACAAACAGACATTCATTTTTATGTATATTATAGACTAGCAGCTCTGCAAGGGTCTAATTAAGAACTTGACAACTGTAAACTATAATAAAATCTTGGAGAATTGAAAATAGGCCTATAACCATCCTCGGTTAATCAAGATTCAATATGCAAAATTTTAAGTTCATCAGTCCATTAGTTCAGACGTGATGATGCATCAAACATTATTTTCCTATTCCGTACGTGTATAAGCCATTATTAATAAAAGCTTATCAAATGCAAACTTTTAATCAACTAACGCTGGGCTAATCTTTTGTAAGTTTAAATATTTAATGTTCATAATTTGTTATATGTTCTTGTTGTGGTTTATCTTTTTCTCTCATAAATACAATTGTATGAAATTCACTTTGAAGTGAAAAAATAGCACATAATTATGTTGTGGGTGAATATTGTTCAGTGTTGCTACGAAAAAAAAGAAAAAGAAGCTATTTTGATCTGCTCTAACACTGTAGAACTACTCTTTATCAATTCAGTTAGCAAAACATTATCAGTATTGATACTGATCTAACTGGAAAAATATTCGTTATGGACTGCTATCTATTTATAATTTGTTTTAAAAGTGTACCGTTTTTTTATCAGTTTCTTGACATTTTTATCTATTATTTTGTAAAGTCTCCACAGTAACTTGAATATAGAAGTTCCAAATATCCATAATCTGTCATATTAGTTCAATTGTGTTGGTTATGTTCTATTCCATGTTGGCTTTGACCTTCTCTACTATAAAGATAGTGAAGCTGGCTAGTGTAATGTTGATGGCCATGTGTGATTTTCCAGACTAATGAGTCAGCAGCATTCAGCATAGCCTGGACTTGACTCAGCTCGCTTCATTCTTCTCCAAACGCTAAAAATAATCGCCCTTTTGATGAGCTGCAGTGTCCTGTTGGTTTATATTTAGTGCCCATCCTCTCGAAGGGTCGTGAATCTCTATTTCACCTCGAGTGACTTGTTTCGGTTATCGGTCTCAGCTTCGACTACTTGGTAATCAGCCAACACAATCGACATCAATCTCCAAATCACTTTACTTAGAGTTGGAATTCATGATTCGATTCATTCTAGTGAGCTTTCGAGTTAACATTGTTCAGCTAAAGTGTGGGTTGAGTACGTTGTACAAACTTTGTTGAACTGGTTGGAAGTTGAACAAACTTTCAATCCAAAGTTATGCTGAGGTTGAACAAGTTTTCTATCAATATCTTTATTTCTCTTCTTTTATCGAATATATCACTTCATCACTGGTCAGATTTTCCAGATAAAATGACTTATTGGTGGTAGAAAACATGAATTCTGAATTTACCAGATGGTAGAATTATTAAAGATCTAGATATAATAATTTTTATCAATCAGGATTTGATTCATTTGTCTCTGCATGTTATTCTATTTTTTCGTAATAGGGATCAAATAATAGAATCAATGTGAGACTTACTGAAAGGTGCCTAATTTTTAGCCTAATTGTTTAAGAAAATTCGGAATTCTTTTTCTTCATGAATGCAATTTATGATTATGATTAATATGGATGTTAATGTCTAGTTATCTCTTGGACAAATTTTATTTTCTGTGAATTTTAATGTGATTTCCCTCAAATATTAGAAACATTATTTTATAGGATTTGTTAAAATCCTCCAATAATAAATCGTATATATCGACACGATTTTATTCGCTCCAAATCGACAATAGTATTCATCAGTATGTAAACTTTTTTGTAAATATATAAGAAGTACAGCTTTGAGTTTCATTAAGACTAATGCTTTAAGCAAGTGACTCATATGTTGTAATTGATCACTATTCAGTTAAGAATTTCCTAATTTTTTGACCTACTGAATAAAACTCTGTATTTGAGCTGATTATATCGATTTTAGGCACTATAATTCCTATTGAAGCTGATTCAGCAGCGTTTTTACCTTTGAGCTTGATATTAGTATAGCTTACATCACCTCTCCTTATACAAGTACAGTATATATATCTCATTTTTGTACAAGAAATATCAAGTATATTAACAAAATCGACAAAAATTAATATTGCTCAGAAATCGCAAAATTTAATGAAGAGGAGGTCGTTCAAAGTGCGTTCTTCTGTACAATTTTAGCTTAGATCCTTCAGGTTGAATGAAGAAAATTATAATCTTATATTATTGCTAAATAACAATTATCCATTGATTATTACATCATAGTTCCCTAACTAACATTGCTTGAGCCAACTCCTCTGAATATAATTCATGAGTTGTAAAATCGCTTTCCGGTGTTTCGGAACCCACCTAAAACTATAGGTCCATTTAACTCTCATTATCATCCGCCTCATTACCCACGCACAAGCCTAGAGCTCATGTGGGCTTTACCCTCAACGAAAAGAAAAAATGTAGAAAATAACCGTCCAAGTTCTAGGAACTGTGCAAAATATTTGTTGATGTCAATTCGTAATGAAACTGTTGATGTATGTTGTAGGTGGCACAGAGTTTGAGAAACAGCCGTTCTTAGCAACAACTGAGCCTGTCAGATTAACGCCGGCTTGGGAAGAGACCAACTTGCCCAATGACGAGCTGAACTTCAAGGGTGTAACCATGGAGCAGGCTCAGCTCGAAATGAACCCACCCAACGACAGGTGCGTTCGGTCAGAAGATTATTACACACTCTCACCTAAACACTCAATTTATAATAAATAGTGGTAGATAAATACATTTATACGTATATAATCATTATAGTATAAGAAGGTAGATAAATATGTATCAGATACCGTATTGAAAATCATCGCCATAGTTTTTCATGAGTGGTCTTGTATGAACCCTGGCCTGGATTTGCGTAGTGGCTGATGGGTTTAATGAAACTAAACAAGGTTTCAAAATGATACATGTTAGAGTTGAATGTTCAAAACATTAATCAATTGCACTATTGCAGTACTTCACGCCACTCATACTAAACGTACAATCTTCCAAATTGTCTTTCATAATCAAGTGAGTATCTCTTGATGAAAAAGAAAATTGCTGATATAATGTGGCAGAATAATGTGAAAAGGGGAAGTCCCATTATAAGAATGTATATTTTTATCTAATGAAATAGGTCAATCTCCTTTCAATAGTTATATATTTTCATGTAATTTAGAGACTTTTTCCAATTTCAAGTTTCAATTTTTTTTTCACATATCTAAACTTTACCTACGTAACAAATATCATAAAATGTCATATCAACTAGAACTATTTCTAGTCTCTTTAGAATAATTGTTGAAGTCCAATCTACAATCTTTACAAAATTGATTTACAAAATTATTTGACTTTTCTTCAATTGTCTGTCTCTTATGGGCTATGTGATTCAATTTCCTTAGCTATGCTTGAAAATTTGAATTCTGCGACTTAATTTTATGTTTTGAAAATTTAAAAACTTTTCACATTCAAGATGCTATCAATTTTCCAATTTTTGTGGAAGATTTCTAATAATACAGATCAATAATAGTATATTATCAATCATGAATTGTATAGTTATTTTAATTCCTATCAAAAGAGTATTAAAATTGTGATTGTATGTCAGGTTGAACCTAGTGTACCTGACTTTGATGCTCCACGGCATCGGAACCCTCATGCCATGGAACATGTTCATTACAGCCAAAGAAGTAAGTAGCCTACTATTTATAATAATTTAGCAATTTATTTTTCGAAATACGTGGTAGATTTGGTAAATTTACTCGTTTTCCTGCATAATCCAAGTTACAAACTTCTCTTCTTATCAAATACCTATGAAATGATAACTTGTTTAGAATGAAGTACATGTGAATTTTTATAATTCAGACCCAGACTTTAGACAGATTATAACTAATAAATTTTGACTATTTGTTTCAATTTAGAATTATTTGAAATTTCAATAGGATGTTGATAAATATGATTCCAACTCTTCTCTAAATTTTCTAATGTAACCATTTAGAAAGTAATATCCTTGGGGAAGAATCTTTTGCTAATAAATCTCAGTTTGACATTGAAAATTCTACTGAATATATAAAATATTTTAACTTGAGAATGACCTATGGTCGAAACTAGTCGTTAAAATATTTTAAAGTTTTTAATAATGAAGGGTACTACAAGTTGTTATATTGTTTTTATTAATTTGTACAAAATTAGCCCATATAAGTGAAGTGTTTTTATAAAATAGTCTACACGAAATATCAAACATTTTCAATACCTTAATAGCCTACGCATAATTATTACTGGTACCAATATTGGTCCATTCCATTTAGGATATCTTTATTTGAATCATTTCGCTGTACTCAGATGATTCTTGATTGTATGTACATATTATTCTTAGTAATAGACTCATGAATGTTCTTTTATTATTCCAGTATTTCGAAGACTACAAATTAAGTGAAGAATATACCGGTGCTAAGTACGATTATGCGTCGAACTTCATGCTTTACCTGACATTTGCATCTCAAGTGCCCAATTTAGTGTTTAATTGGTTGAACATTTTTGTAAAAATAGGGTAAGTATTCTATTTATTCAAGTGTACCGATTTGTCATTTCTCTACATACTGTCTCAATTAGCATTGAATACTTTCCTGAATACCCTAATGCGGAAAGCTTCAGTAAATTATTTCCATATCCATCCCATTCTTGAAAGTTATCATTCACATTCTTGTTGATATTATTACCATTTTTAGCCTATTATTCTTGCTCTGAAATTAACGTTATTGAACGTCTTCTTTTTCTTAAGATATGTAAATTTGTCTCATCTGCTCATTTAGAAAACATGTTAAATTGCCACATTGCTTTGCCTTATACTGATTCTAATAATTTTGAATGATTAAATTGTGAATTCATTGATTATTATTATCTATAGTCATTTTCTATAATTCGCATTATCCCAACTAAGATAACGACTTACCTTGCTTCAGTATAGGGTAAATACTTGTAAGACAGACTTACAAGTAAGTTCAAAGTACTAATGTAGTAGTGAATGAAGTGAATAATCAAATTTTAATTAGATTAAAACATCATTTATTATAAAAGATATTGTTTATTTTAAGAAACAGGCGTAGCCCTTACCATTCATTCTTAAATTCTTATTGAACTTGTATAATTGTATTTATTGTTCTATCTATAAAGATAAAAATAATACAATATTAGGTACACAGTCTGCTATAATATTATATTTTCATTATTCTCTATTATTAATAAAAAATACTCCTATTATTATTGTAATTTAATAAATGTTATTTTGTTTTCAGTGGTAATTTGACAACTCGTATAGTGTGGAGTATCTTCTTCGAAGTATTGCTATTTGTGGTGACTGTCATTCTAGCAATGAGTGACTCCTCCCAGTGGCCAGGAATATTCTTCTGGGTCACCATGTGCACTGCTATTGGATTGAATAGTAAGTATATCATATTCATATACAGAGTGTGATTATTTATGGCAACAGCTTAATATTTCTGTTAGAATGATAATTTGACAATATGTTTGATCGGGGATCCTATTTGAACTGTAAATGTTTATTTTTTGTGGCTTCAAAATTTCAATTTTGGTCCGTCATCTTGGATCCGACATTTTCAATCCTACGTAATTGTTTAAATTGGAAGGTGTTCATGTGATACATGATTTTGATTCATGATTTCAAATTGATATCTCAAATTGAAAGATACCAATAAATCATTCAGATTTTTAATGTACTCATTAATTTATCTTTAAATGTGAATATCTTCAAAACTGTTTGAGATATTGATGTGCTGTTCTCTGCATTCATTTTCTCTTGAAATTCAGTATCGAAATCATATACCACATGACCACCTTCCAATTTGAAATATAAAGTTGGATTCAAAATGTCGGATCCAAGATGACGGATCAAAATTTTGAAGCCACGGAAAAGTAGTTTTTAATACAAATAGAATCCCTTATCAAGCCTATTGTCAAATTAAAATTGTAACATGAATATTATTAAGCTGTTCCCATATGTATGTAACTATGTAATCCATAACGATCACTATATCTATTGATAATATTCTCACATCATCGCAATAAATAATGGGCTCCATTTGAATCTATCACCAGAAATTATACTGTTAAAACTACATTCGTGTAGTAATTCCGATAAATTTCTATTCATTGAACATATTCCAATATCTCTGAGATATTGCTTGAGAACGAATTATAGCAATTAGCACAACACTTCCATCTTTACTGTTAAACAGATGCATTACATTTTTATGTGAAAGAACTGGTTGATTTCAAATGTCCCAGTCCTATGAAGGACGAATGCACTAATTCTATTAATCGGAGCATTCTATTTGAAGTTTTGTACCATTTGAGGTTAGTTGACTTTGATAATAGTATGATTAAAAGTAACGTATTTTTAATAATGCTCATTAGTACATAGAAATTGGAAAAAATGTAATAAACTCGATGAAATAAAATTTTGTAAAAAAAGAATTTCAATCTTGACAGTTACTTGTAGAAGACTCGTTATTTGTTTACTGTTAGAATGTAATATACCTTCATATTATCATTAATTAAAAGTACTGACTTATCCATGAGCCAATTATGTTTTACTTTGAACATATTATATGCTCAAATATTCTCAATAAGAAGAATAATTTTTAAAATATAATAATCATAAAATTTGGTTTCAAGATACAACATAAATTTAAATCTTCCCATTACAGTTGGATGTACATATTATGTAACTTGAAAACTAGTTTTGGGTGACAAACAGCCACAGAATTAGCATAATGTTGTATTTTTCTTTTTCAGTGGCGAATGGTATCTATCAGAATACCGTGTTTGGAATGGCTGCCAAGCTGCCTTTCAAATACACTGGAGCTGTTGTCCTTGGATCGGTAAATATTTGCAAAATATCAAGTCAAAGATGTTCAGTGGAAATTATAAAACTTTTAGAATTAAAATGTTGACTTTGGCGAACTCGAAATTTTGAAGACAGCATTTGAATGCCGCAGTGTCGGTTTGATTCGAAATAAAACTCAGTTGGATCGTGATTTATTGAAAATTATGAACTGAATTCTTGAATAATTTTGAATTATCTTCATCTTAGTTTTGATAATGCACTTTTTTTTGCTCAGGTTGATGCTAACTTGAGCTCTCATTCCCCTTGGGTTATGGGAAGGATCAGTTACTTGAGGTAGTAACATACGGTACTGTAGTTACTACCCAGATACATAGACTACCATCGTTAAAAGCAACTGACAATATTTCGGAATAATCCTATTAATTTCTTCACATGATATAAAAGAGGTATATAATAAAAATGATGAGAGATTCATTGATATTCAATTGTATGTGAATTCTGAACCATCAAGTAGTGATTATTCAAGCGTTCACCCTAGTAAAGGGAGTATTTAGAATCTGAACTGAGAAATTAGATGATACGCCAACCGGTAAGCCAATCACCCTCTCTACCCTGATAGTTACATTGCATGAATTTCATGGCGAAAAAGTAAGATCAATGAGGCTTTATTTATCAATTTATTGACAATAAATACAAGTGAGAAGATTTAATATGCATTTTCCTAAAACTAATCCCTAATATTGATAATAAATAGTCTTGAGGTTTTATCGTATATTCATTTTCAATGTAATGCTTAATCCAAGAGGAAAGCAAGACCTGGTCATGACTTGAATTAGTACTTCTGCTTTTGGAGATATTTCTGTTAGAAATATCCTAGAATTTCAGAGTTTTCGAATTCAAAGCTTTTCATTTGTTTCTGTTTTTTTTCTTTAGAATGTGAGTGGAACCTTCACAGCCATCATCAACCTGGCTTCGAAGTTCTTCGCTCCGAACACTCGAACTGCAGCCATTTATTATTTCATCACAGCGTTGTTTGTATTGCTCGCCTGCTTTGACACCTATTTCGCTTTGCCTCTCAATGTAAGTTTTGCTAAAACTATTTCGTATAATAACTAGTAATGTTACCTACTTTCTTTTGGAATAAAACGCAATTGAAGATTGTTTATTAATTACAAACAATTGATGCTTCGTAGATATTTAAAATAAATAAGCAAATAGTAATACATGTTCAAAACTGAACATAGTAAATTTGATATGAATTTAAATCGAATATGCTCTGAATTGCTAAGTATGCAAAACCATCATTACATTGTGCTTATTCGATAATCAGCTTATGTTTGAAAGTTTCCTTCCCACACATTCGTGGCAATTATGGAAGGCGGGGTTTTTAATTAATTAGATATTACAATATTGTTGTATTTTTAGAAGTAGTGAGGTATCGTCAACAGAAATATCATGATACTCATACAAAACATAAAATAATAATATCTAATATTCAAATGGTAGCCTTACTGCACATTTCCATAGGTAACACACATATTCTAAGTTCTAAAGTCACCTTTAAATATTTAGTTCTTATTACAGGCTATTACCAAATATAAATAAATAGGTATCTTTTAAATCATTAAACAGTATCTTTACTCTATGCTATTACCGATATTTCGTAGAAAATCAAGTTGTATTACATGATAACAAAATAATATCATATAAGAATAATATAATAAAATTTCATGAACATGATAAGAGAAGTTTTATTAATGAATAGAGTTGTATTGAGTTGCATGAGAAGAAAATATTCAAATATAATATTATTATAAGTATTTGACAATTATTCTAGTTATAATAGTATTCAAGAAATAAGAGCTTCTCTCGTCTGTGCCATACTCTTGAGCAGGTATTACAGCTCAATCACATTCCAATGATTATAGATTCATGACAAATTAGTTACGGTACAAATTACGTCGACTTCAGAACTTTTTTACAAAATATTGATGACGCAATAGGTTTTCTGAAATCTTTTGACCTATTTGTACATTCATTTTACGAGCTGCTTTACCTTGTTTGTACTGTAACCCGAATACTGTTTCAAAGGTAATCTTAATACAAAATCAAAAATCGTTGAATGTTCAATATCCTAATTTTGTCTATCAATCAAATAAATGTCTATGTTATTCTGTCCAATTCATTTTGCAAAATCATGAAACAAATCCAATTTAAAATCGGACATGAAAATGAAAATTTTAATAAGAATCTTGAGATTCTGAATTGAATTTTGAAATTTTGATTTAGAACCACATTTAACAATATTGAAAATGTATAAAACTACTGGGTCATATCTTTTCTAGTGGTCTTGGTTGTAACTTTATTAAAAAGTTGCACAGATAATATGCACAGATAATATGATAATACAGTACGTTTGTACTGTAATTTATTTATCATTGAATTTCAAACATTGATTGAATATTTTTTAAATGAGAAAATCACTAAGATCTCCCAGAACTGGTATTTTTCTGTAATCTATCCGTAAAAATGTTCTCTGATTATTAATTTTTCTGAAAGATCAATCAATTCTAGTTGGTTATCGATTTATCATTATCCAGTGTTTCAAGCTTACTTTTCTCTTATAGTATAGAGTATGGTATATTATTTATGATTATTATGTATCTTGAATATTTAAGAATTTGTTCATAAGTGATGAACAATAGTAAGTGAAAAGTTCATAAATTTTATTTACAGAGGTTTTACAAATATCATGAGCTGTTGTCGCAGAAAGATGCTCAAGAAAAGAAAACAGCCTCAGGAAGTTCAACAAACAAGATACCGTATTGCAAAATATTTAAGCAATGCTTTCCTCAGTGCTTTAATGTGTTCATGGTGTTCGTTGTGACTCTCAGTATTTTCCCTTCTCTACATTCTGGTGAGTAAACGTTTTCTAATATTATTTGCATTAATTTACAAACATTATTCCCTATTCATTGATATTGCCACATCATAGTCAAAATTTTCTTGAAATTGTAATAATCAACTTAGTTAAGTTTTTAAAAGAGAAATAATCGTAGACTGATTCTGCAAACATCTATGATATTATTCTTGAAATCACGATTTTTCATCTTTCCACATTCATGTTTCAATGAATAAATTTAGGTTCAGAATTCCTTCGATCCATTTTTCATCATGTTGTGATGAGTTCACTGTATGAAATCTTTTATACATTTGATATAGCATTTCTATTCTCTCATCAACATAACTTCTCACTTGATTTATAATGATGTAAGTAAATTAAATTTCATATTGATTATGAGATTGGAAGATGATCTTCCATTGAAGAATTACATTACCTATTGCATGTTCATGAAAATTGGAATAGCTGTAGTTAATTAGCCTTTGCCTTATTTTGATTGAATAAGCGTAATTGTTGGCTTCAATTTTGAAATTCTCTTGTTTCAGGTATCCAAAAATCCGATAAAGACTTTTTTGTTGGTGATGAATATTACGTGAATGTGATGTGCTTTCTCACTTTCAATGTGTGTGCCATGATTGGCAGTTCCCTTCCTTCTCTAGGAACTTGGGTGAGTTAATTAAAAATAGTTTTAGTCTATGGGAATCTAATTTCTGTATTCTTTCTCTTTTTGCTTAATGATGCCCAGTTGAGCTTTTGCTTGTGCGTGAGAAGTGGGATGAGATGATCAATTTTTTCAATGTCCCGGGCGGCATACGGAAGCAGGAAGTCTCAGGCAGGGCTAGGGCTGGCTGGCAAATCAAGTTTTCATCATTTTATTTTTGGCAATGAAAAACATTTGCTGAAACTTCTTTGGAGAGAATTGATCAATATGGATATCCAATGATGTAGCAGTCCGAAACTGTTCAAGATATCCTAAGTTCCATATTGGATTATTGCACTTTATTTATTCATTTTAAGAAAGGATACAACAATTTTTATTAGAGGAACCAGGCCCAGTTGCACAAAACTCTGTTAAATATTAACTGTGATTAAATGCTAATTAAAGACGTCTTCCCCTTCTCTTATCGGTTCTCGTAGCATTTTATCACCGTCAAAATTAAAGACGTTTTGCAACCAAACGCTAGAGTTGACCACATTATCCAGTATTCTTATCTTTTGAAGTCAGTCCAATGTTTTTCTTTCGTTTTTGGTTTATTGCATTCCATTACGGAGTCAAACTCAAACATCAGGTTAGCTAACTTTAAACGTGTATTACACATAAATCTTACCCAAATGTCCTTATTACCCGTAAAACCTGCTTGTCAATAGAAATTTTGCTTTGTTGGGAAAAAAATAATACCTTCGATTCTTATGGGAGTATTCACACATAGACAACACATAATACAATAAAATAAAATTGGTTCTTATGGGCGTGTTCACAATCATATTGACTGAATGAAAATGTATGAACGTTCGCATAAGAAACATTGGTATTATTTTTGTGCTCGGTGAAGCATATCATTGAAAGGCAGGGCTCAAGCCGTATCTCATCTAATGATTAATATCGGGGCACCGAGCTTCGCTCGTTATTTTTATTTATTGATAAACAGAACACAATTCTCTAAATGATAAATAATTATATTTTACAGCTGGCTATACGTCAGCTTATGAATTTTGGGGATACGATATTTTAATTTTCCACAGAATCACTCACTCACTTTTCTCTATCCACAGACGACGAAAGTCTCAGCTGTTTCAGCCAAGAATGAATTATCTTTTTAATGTCGTTCAGCGAGTTTTCCCAAGGATGAGCACCTAGTGCAATCGATTTTTTATATCATAAACCTACTATGTTCCAAATTTCGTGAAAACCGTTAGAGCCGTTTTCGAGATCCGTTGAGCATAAATAACCAGATATGAAAATATAAACAGATATACAGAAATTGCTCGCTTAATAAAATAGGATTATAGCCTAGCCATAAACCATGAGAATATCAACTTCGGTATTATGAAAATCTGTCCTCAAGTTTATTATTAAGATTTTTTTATTGAATTGTAGCAGTACCTAATAATATTCAATTTTACTCTTGTTTACAGCCGAAACCAAAGTATTTAGTGATACCTGTGATGCTGAGACTGCTTTTTATTCCACTGTTTGTGCTGTTCAACTACCAGCCGATTGGCCAGTCGCGTATCTTCCCAGTGCTAATCGCTAATGATTGGGTCTATTGGGGTGCGGCCGTACTCTTCGCTCTATCCTCAGGATACTTCAGTTCTTTGGGAATGATGTATTGTCCGCGGTGAGTTAGTTTGTTCGTTTATTCATTTGAGTATTTATCTTTATTCTATGCTTTTTATTTATTTTTTTACAATGATCGGGAGAGGAAAACTAAGAATACCTTGTAGTATTCCTCTCGCAAATTAAGTTAACATTAAGAGGCCAAGTCGGCTAAAGTGTACGTCCAGTGCCAAAATAACTGTCACCAGATTTTTGGTTGGGATCGATTTAGTATGTTATTTTGAGCACAAAATTACAAAAAATAATCGGCGGTCACTATTGTTTTAAAATAAACTAAGTTCAAAGTAGCACAATTTCACATGCATTTAACCTATAGGTAGCAGCCATAAGTAGCTAAGGTTAGGAAAAGCTTTAAGTTAGAAACGTTTTGGTTAGGAAAGCTTAGGTTAGGAAAAGCTTTGGGTTAGGAAAACTTAGGTTAAGAATATCATAATTTGATGATTTTGAAAATCAAAATGGCTGCTACTAGTGCATGTAAAATTTTGCTACTTTGAACTTAGCTTATTTTAAAAACAATAGTGACCGCCGTTTAATTTTTGTGATTTTGTGCTCAAAATAACATACTAAATCGATCCCAACCACAAATTTGGTGACAGATATTTTGGCACTGGACGTACTCTTACGCCGTTATGTCTTCTAGATTTCCACAAAATTTTCAGTACAAAAATATTTATACAAACCATTTTTTTGAATTTAGATGTTCCAAATACCAGAATAATAATAGTTTATAACACTAGTTATTTTCAAAATAGAGAATATTTACTTATTAGAAAAATTGTTAAACACAAACCAAAAAACAAACTTACTACTAATATTAGGCTACAGCTGACTATTCATTTAGTAAAGTTATTAAACTTTTGATAAGGCACAACAATCTCAAGCCTATAACTATTCCTATCAAATTAATACAAAGGGCCAGATATAAAATTTTCTCCAAAACAAAAAAGAAACTTTAAATTTGTGAATAGATGAGAGTTTTCAAATGGATGTGAATTTAAAGAGCCAGAATTAAATTCGATGCTACAATATTTATCTCTTCACTAATTGCTGTCATTACAAATGATGTTGCTGGACAACAACCGACGATGGACATATATATGATTATTTTATTCCTATAAATCAATTAATTCCAACTCAATAACTGAAACAAATTTATTCAATTTGTGATTAAAAGTTTACGTGACTATAAAAGCCCAACCAAACTCACCTTACTCCAAGTGACTCCGTAGCTTTGTTAGTAGCGAGCGCGGTTCATAAATCAGAGGTTGCGGGTTCAAGACTTATCAAACTCATTTTTGGAAATTTTCAAGCCTTATTCACGTAATTTGAACAAAAAAATAAATTAAAATTATTATTCATTTTTATTCTTCCTCCTGGACATAAGGAAATTGCATTATACAACACCAAATTTTCCCCAGTGCAAAGCACGGGTTACCTGCTAGTACAAAAATCAAATACATAAATCAAACAGTGTTTTGAAAGCTAAAAGAGTAGAATGTTGTACTGTAGGCCCATAATTCTTCTCACATTACATTGAAATTTGTGTTTGGGATTCTGTAGAGTTTATTATAAAGTGTTATAATCAATTTTATGATAGCTATTGAAATAATGTTTCATTATTATTATTAGCGTATGGCTTTGAATGGTGGGGAGACCCAAGGTTATTTCCACCTCGCCGTATATAGTCCAAAGTTCCCTAATGGGAAACCGGACACTAAGGTTATAGTGAGCACAATACTTTAAATTTACACTTTTCACCTCGGAAAAAATTTCATTTTGATGTTAAATTAAATTTAATAATAAATTAAAGTTAATAATTAAAAATGTGACTGATTTGTTGTTTGTTGCAGGACGGTTGAGCCGCATTATGCGCCGACTGCCGGCATGTTCGGTGCAGCGTCACTCATTACTGGCATCTTCTGTGGAATTCTTTTGTCATTCATTTTCCCCTGGTTTGTCACCAATGTTTCCTTATAATCTTCACAGTGAATTATCGCCGGCTAATAGAAACAAGCTCAGTAATTTCTGTTCATCTCTAGATTTTTATACTCTAAATTTCTATCTTCTTGTAATTTTTGCTCCATCATTCATTCTTTAGATTCATTCTCTTTATATATTCGTGAAAGATATTGCTTATTTTGTCTAATGATTTGAGAAATGCTCTCCCAGTCTGATTTCATTGCTTTGGGAACAGAGTTCAGCTTAGAAGAGAATGAATCTTTGGAAACAAATTCTCATACAATATCAATTTATACTACTAATCTATCAACTTGAAATAACTAGTAAATTTCATAAGTTATTTCAAATTTATTAGATCCTTGCAATTTTCAAGGATCTCAAACTTTGTAATATATCATTTATCTTATAATTTTATTTGAAATGTTTTTATACTATGTTACGTTTTTTGTACTATTTGTATGATAATTTTTATCTAATTAAGATTCTCGGATATAAGTAGTAAATCCACTGCCATTAGTTTTCTTGACAGTTTCCAACAAATGTGTGTATAAACTGTGGCCGATTTCGAAATGTAAATGTAAATTACTTTTAATCAATTTGTTACATGTGTGCAATTGTATTACAGATTGTACGAATGTGGGAATTGAAAATTGCTTTGTATTTATTGTGTTTTATATCGTGTTTGAGGAAGATTAAGTTTTTTATCATTTGTTTCTGCTTTTTACTTTTAAATTGTTCTTGTGAATTACGATTTTTCTTAAACTTGAAACTTTATAATCAAGGTAAATAATACTCTTGCTGTATAGAAACTTTCTTTTTACGTTGAAAAACTTTTCGGTTTCTCATCTAATACTGTTAATATTTTCCTACTATAGAAGTTTAGAAATAAGATAATCATACATTTATTGCACGAATACCACAAACGACAAACAGTAATGATATTGTAATACTAAACTATGAGCTACAAAATAGCCTAGTCTACCAAGCATCTCTCATCTAAACTGATTATTCCAAGTGTAAATACAAAGTGATGTTCTGTGGTCTATATCGTCGGTGCTTATTACATAAAATAAGACAATCTTTAAATATAGTCTAATTTCTGCAAGAAACTCACACAGTGATCTCTCGAGCTCTTGAAGTGTGCACCAAATTAGGAGTAAATTTGAAGTTTTTAGTAAATACTGTAATATTATTGCTATTCTAACGAACACCTTGTAGAGCACCAAACTAAATAGTATCGCTTGTAATAGGAGGCCCAACTAACCACACACTTATTACAAGTTATTGCAATACTAACCACTGCAAAAATGTAGTTCAAGTCCTTTCAGTAAATTGTTATTCGATTTTTTATTGAAACATGCTTCTAATATGTAATATTGATAGGTAGAATATCTGGTTGAATGTTTGAGATTTTGATTTCTCGAATTCAAGAGAACATTGACGTTTACAAAAAAAAAAAAATGATTTGATATCTCGAATACAAAGGTCGATATAAGAACATTTTACTTGACATTTTTTGTTGTAATCTCCATGTAAAATCTATGGTCTTTTGGCTATTAGACCTTTCGTGGGACACCTGTATAATATGAACGTTTGATCATTTCCTTGCATGAAAATAATTCTATAACTAAAATCCATGATTTTTATGTGGGATATGTTTGAAACTTTGGTACAGTCTTAACACGTTCACTGCCGTAATACAAAATGAGTTACTTGAATAAAGACCAACGCCACATCTGTGTGGTAGTCGTACTATTTAAATAGATCGGTGGCACAGATGTGTACCAAGCTTTCTATTGATTTGTTCACTGTGGTGCTTGATAATGAAGCTATAATTTCTGAATATGGTATAAATAAAGATGTTCAACTGAACTATGTGCCATTTGGTTTCTGGCTTAGTCATCATTTTTTATTGTACAAAGTTAGCATCAAGAATGACTGGTACCCGACATTGAGCGTCGTTTGTTGTATGCCACATTTTTACGCCGCTTGTCAGTGAACAACTATTAGCTCTCTTTTGTAAATAATGCTTATTAACGGTCCATTAGTAGATAAGCTTGGGAAAAAATAAGTAAAGCTAAAAAGGTTATTGTAACTAATTCAAGTTGTTTCACTTGATCAATAACTGAGTAGAATAAAATGTGACTGAAATTTATTTTGAATGTTCAATTATACGCTTTTGTAACAAGTGATTCATGAAAGTACTTTACTCAAAGCATTTGTTGAATCATACATTTATGAATCTGTAAGCTTCCATCGTTTATTTTTGCATAGATTTTGAAATATGAATACGGTAATGGTAAATTGTAGTTTTGTTCGAACACCATTGCTAAAGATTTTCTATCTATACACAAACCATGAATCTACCTTTCCACAAACCATGAATCGGATATCAATTTTTCATAGGTTCTCAATCAAACTGAAATCGAATCTTCAACTGAAATTCAAACATAAATACAGGAACTCACAACTAATGGACAGAACAATGTGGTTATGAGTTTACTCTTATAAATATTATACTTATGCACTTCAACAGTGAAATGCAATTGCACACTAAAGTGCACTTCAACACCAAAATTATACTTAGACAGTTCAATTCAAACAATTGAAATTTCTGTTTTAAAAATAATATATTTATCTGTGATAGCTCATGGTTAGAAAAAAGTACAAATGTAATATTAAAAATATAGGATCAGTGAATTAATTGTTCCTTTATCCTGTGTATGAACTGGATTGTTAACAAACCAATTCAATAAAATAATATGTTCTAGTATAATACATTAGAAATAATCACACAACATTGTTTATTGTTGTCATTGTAATGTATTGCATATAGTGATGCATTTATCTATTGCAAAAGACTTTTATAAATTTATCTGATAAATTATGTACCATACATTCATTCGATTTATAAGCATTTTGCTTCACGTACTGCAATTATTTACGCGCTTAGTAGTATCGTACTTATCATTTAGCACATTGAATATTTTTATATTCACTACGGTAGTAATAATAATGAACACTCAATAGTAGCATCAATATTGTTGGTAATACAAATGTAGTTGTAGTAAGCTAACACAACTATTATAGAAATCGTCCACTGATGTCAAGTAAGTTGCTCTTGATGCAAATAGCAAGTTTAGTCTAGTAATCGATCTGATATTCCTGAGTATGTAAGATCAATTTAATAGATGAATTTAGAATTCGTGTTTTTGTTCGGTCACAATTTTGACTTTTAATAATATTGTTTCCGCACTGTTTGAATAATATTGTTTTCGTACAGTTATGCCATGCTTTAGGACATTAGGAGATTCTATTTTTAGTTCATTTGCTGAAGTAGCTGTGCAATGAATTTGGATATTTGCTACATGTTTCTCACATGGCAAAAGTTTTGTTTTCTTGTTAGCTATTCAAAATTTACCGTTATCCTTTAATGACTCACTAAAAACACAGGAATATACTTTTCTCTATACTTCTTGGATTCACTCTCTTAAAAGTCTTCCGTTTCAACTTATTAGTATTTTCTTCCTCTCTGCTGGTTATCATAGTTTGTTGTTATTAATTTAGTGCTGAAGTAAGAGGTTGTAATCGTATTTTTCCTGTTAATATTCAGTTTCTCAGGTTTTATTTTCTAAGTGAGTTGATTGTCACGTGAAGTTACGTAGTACCTATTGTCTGCTTTTTGTGATGGTTTAGTAATATTATAAAATTATAAGTAATTTCTTGTTGATTTTGTACTTTGCTATTTCTGCTTCGTTGAAGACAGATGAAGTTATATTGCATTGCATCAATAGAATTTCATCAACTCTATTCATACAGCCAATCTGTTGTATTTATAGTAGTGCGTAGAAGTAAGATAACACTGTAATCAATAGTTAGTGCCCCACCGATTCATTATTAATTTAATTATATTCAAGTTTTCAAAAAAGTTTAATCCAAGTTTGATTTAAAATCGAACATAGTTTTCTATTTTACTTTTAAGGGGTAGCAAGTTGATAGTTTGAAAACTAGAGGCTCTCTACTATCAAGATGGGATCCAATAAATAAAAACGAAGTACAATCTGTTGATTAACCCTAAGATGACCAACAACTAGAATAAAGTCTCTATAACGTTATAATCATAGTTGTACTTTCCTTAACCTAAATAGGTAAATCGACGGATTCTCTTGTTTATTGTTCCATTGTTACTGGAAATTCTGCCTCAATATATCCCTTAGGGTGTCGATATCATTTCATTATTTTACTAGATATTTTTATCGTGTTAGCTTTTAGTAGAAACTTCAGTGTTACAATCAAACACGTATGTCCGATTAAGATATTGTCCTTCTATACAAATTGTTTCATTGTTGGATACCAGGATCGTGCCTATAGTAGTTTTTATAGATTGATTAGATTCATGCCTGTTTCCAATACTATTTTAATGGTACTATCATCTTGAACGTATAACAAAAATAGCTTATTTAATTTTGTTCATTTAGGATAAAAACAATTTTACTTTTCTAATACAGCAATTTTCTATGGTCAAATTTCCAATGAAATTTTGTTGAATGAATACAAATACAACGTTCTCTTTATCAAGTCTTATTTACATTCATATCAACTTTTTGTAACTTATTTCTTATGTTTTTTGTAATACATTTCATGTTTTTGTAGAATTGTCAGTTTGTAAATAGACATAGTTTGATATGAATAATTTGGGCATATACTAGATAATAGTTTTTGTATCATTATACATTATGTATTTTTATACAAGTATAATATTGAACTCACCACAAATAATGTATACACTTGAAAATAAATTCCATCAGTATATCATTCGTTTTATTACATCCATTATTATTTAAGGTTTAATAGAGAAGGAACCTTCTCACATTGTTCTCTCCACTCAGGTTTCCACTGTTATTGAAAAAACAGCATGATAGTTATGTTGCACCAACCAAGATCGCACTCAAATTTAATCAAATTGATTATAGTCAGTTGTACAGTTGATTCTGGTTTGTGAAACTTACAAAACTATTTTCTGCCACACTATCACTTGATAAAAATTCTGGGCTCTTTCCCCGATCATGAATTGAATTTTTATTCAATTTTACATAAAAAACTCATTTTTTAGCGAGGTAGCTTTCAGTGTATTTCGGAGCGAACAGAACGAGTGAGTCGCGTTGAAAATCGATGCCATTAAACAGCTGTGCAACGATGAAAATATTATTATTGAAGTCATTGATATAGAAGATACTTAGCGTGCTGAAATCTTCATATCGATTTGACCGTTATGTTTGTACCCAACACAAACACATTGTAAAGCATGGGTATGAACAGTACGGTTAAGTTTCGATTTCCGTTCAGAACGAAGACATTCAAATGTTTTTATCATTAACAGCTGATTAGCAGTATCGATCGAAATCTAGACCGCGACTCACTCATTCTGTTTGCACCTTGAGGTAAATGTTGATGAAAAAATGGCTGGCTTGTGCTTGGTGGTCGTGCTGGTGTCTTAATGATGAGATGGGCTTCCGTTTTGTAAGAGAAGAGTTCTAAGTATGTTGTTCATTGCTCTACGAGCAATATTGTAGAAATTATTCAAGAGTTTAAAATCGCTTCCTGGTGGTTCGGAATCACTTTCTGTAGGTAAACAGTTTTAATTCTCATTACTGTCGTTTCTATTATTATTCACACACAAGATGTTATGTGGGCATAATCATCAGCAAATAAAATACAGCTCCTCCCAAACTACACGGCTGGATCTGCCCTGCTTTAGTACATATGAGTAGCACATCACAACTCAGTTGTGACTATGGGCAAAACCGAAGTTCTAGCGTAGAAGTAATTTTCTTAGTGGATAAAGTAGAATAAAACACGAGGTATAACAGGTAATAATAAATCATTATTTTCAATATGTGTGTAAAACGAAATTTTACATTAATTACATTACATTCATAGAGCATTTATGGCAATGCTTGAGTTTCATTCTTAGTTATGTATCATCTATATCATCCATTTAATAAATTTTGCTTCCAATTATTACATACAAAGACAATGAGATAAACAGAAAAAAGCTGTCCGATATGACTATACAAGCTATTCAGGAATCTGATCATAAAACTGTGATACACATATGTTCCGATAATACATGCAATAAAAACATGTATTACTGGGACGTTTTCTTTATGAGGAGGTTTAGAGTTTTATGAAACAGGTCCCAGATCTTAATTACAAAATAATATAAACTTTTGAACACAACTTGTTCGAATAACAACTTCTAATATTCAACGACTGTGACAGGCGACACGCACGAGTGACAATTTTTTGTTTAGCTCTGGCATCTACTGATCAGCTGGGCTGATCTTACCAGAACTAAAAGAATTTGAGTGATCTGATGGAATGATCACTTTCCAAGTGATGGTATCACAGTTCATTATCCATAGCGGTTCTCCTACAACATCGAAATCTACTTGCTCATGTAAGGGTACTTCCACTCTTTGAGCGGAACGAATGTTTCCTTGACCGACTGAGGTGACGCCCAACGAAGCACGTAGTGGGGGCCGCCAGCTTTGTCATTCGTTCCTGAAAACAATACTACATTTTAGCACTCGCAAACATTTACTAAATACTACTGATTGCTAATCTACATTTCTAGGACATGATTGTGTCTGTACAACTTTCATGAGTATTCGATAATAGCGAAAGTAATACGTACATTGACTCCATTCAGAGCCTTGAAATCAACTCCATAAGAGTGACAAATGGCTTTCAATCGAGAACTTACTAATATTGATATAACTAAAACCAGCGGTACTTTTAAAATAAACGTCATGGAATACGGTGTGAACTTGCAAAGAAGTTCTAGAATCATTTAGATTTTCTACATCCTGAGATCCAGATGATAAGCCAAACTAAACAACTTGGCCTTAATGCCACCAAATTCAATAACGGCTTCAAGGCCGAAACTACGAAATTTTGTATTAATGATTATAATCATTGTATTATTATAAAGTCCTAAGCTTCATTATAATTGTAAAATATTGTGAAAATAGGCACTACCTCACCCTTATCAAAGACCAAGGACTGAGTGAATGTGAACTTACCAGACATCCTGGCGCCACCGAACGGTTGCTGTCCGACAACGGAGCCGGTCGACTTGTCGTTGATGTAGAAGTTGCCAGCTGAGTTCTTCAAAACTTCGAATGCATGTTCCAGGAATGATCTGCAACCAAAGCAAGCACACAATGTACACACAGGAAAACGCTACTTCTATTAGGGGTCATCATACGTGCCATATTTTAAATGTGCAAGAATCAACTGATCGGGAGAATCTCAGATGTGCGAAATTTAAGTATGTTTTCAGCTCGTCAAGGCGGTTCAAAATCAAGTAGGCTATAAGTCAAATTTGGCTGAAAAAATAAAAATTTATCCTTGATTCTACGTTAACCCACACACAAAAAAATGACAAATTTCCAAAATTAATGGATTTTAAAGTACTTATTTAAATGATGGCAATCGGATAATATTGTTGAAAGACCAAAATTGTTTTTTTTAATCAATTCATTTTTGAAAAATTTTAAATCAGTACTCGTTGAAGATAGGTAGCTCAGAATGATTGATTTTATTCGAAATTTCATAATCTAAAAAAAATGAAAGAGTGAAATTTTCTGTCAAATGACTGGATTTGGGGAAATAGCTGAAAACTGGAAAATAAACTCAAAATACGAGGCTTTTGGGTACCCTGTATTAGCACAAGGAAATTTTACATAAAAAATGGTTCTAGAATTCTCTTATATAGTTATCCAAACAATATATGAAAAAACACAACTACATTATAATGTATATTATAGTGACTGGACTATATCCTTCCTATGACTGCATAAGAGAGAATGAACTCGATAACTATATCCGTAAATTAAAACGCAAATCTTGTGAATATATATGTTTTTTGCATCAACCCATTTCATTTGCAGTAATAATTAATGATTGACTGAAATAATTGTATTTCAGTTTTGAGATGTGAAATGATATAAGAGCAAGTGATTTTCATTCAAAATTTGTTGTTTGAGATCTTGAGATTCAGTGTTAATCTATTAATAGTAGAAGAAGAGCCATTAAATCGTAATACTGCACAAGCTACAAGAGTGACAGACCAGTATATAAAAAACGAATTAATAAGGACTATTGTAATGCAGAATACTAATAATTACATGGATAATGTGGTCGTTTGTTAAGATTATATGATTAGTAACTTGTTGTTATGCGACTACACAGTATACCGTAACCATAATAAAAGTCAAGGTCAAGCTCGTTATTCAATGGCTAAAAATATAATGAACACTATAATAGAATTCATTAATGGGGGTAAATTTAGTAATTGTGATGTGATTGATTGAACTCACTTGTCTTCGGCGAATACAGCACCAGTTAGAGCAAACGAAGTGCTGGAATCGACCAGTTTCAATGTGTTTTCGACATCCTTGTCCTTGTACACGTAAATTGTGAGAACCGGTCCAAAGATTTCTTCAGTCATGATCTTGTCGAGAGGATCCTTGGTCTGTACAATGGTGGGTTGGATGAAGTATCCTTTGCTGTAAACAAAAACATAATAATAAAGCTCAAAATATGAGTTAAAGTTGAGTTTTTACATGATCGTACGTGAATATTCTTTTGAGAAAGTAAGCGTGTTGTCTTTGTAATGTATAATATCAAATGTAAGCGACCAAGTCAAATTCTATCACCACAGTTCAGATTTCTTTATAAATGTTGACGAGTGTCATTATCTTTCTTTCTAAGATGAGGACAAGAAAATTGTGCTGTCTTCTTTTAATTGCAGTCACTATTTAAAAGTTTCGTTTTGTAGTCCAATTTAAACAAAACTATTTAGCCATACTCAATTCTTTGAAGATTCAAACACTTTAAATCATTCACTTTATAGTGGATGAGTTTTATAAATGAATATGTATGGTATCTACCTGTCATCATATTTGCCACCAGCGATAATCTCCAAGTTGTCAGAGCTCTTGGCATGATCAATGTAACCCTTGATGCGATTGAACGCCTTGTCATCAATAACTGCAGAGGTAAATGCATCGAATTCCTTAACATCGGCCACCTTTAGTTTCTCCCTGATCTCAATGAGACCATTCTTGATCTGCAAACATAATTACTATGGTTGAATCTAATCAAAACAGAAGGGGTTTGAAAATACAATTCGTGTTAAAGATATGAACAATTCAGAACAAACTGTCTTAGTTATTTTCCATCAAATCCCATGAAGAAACACTTAGGTACATATTATGTCCACACATAAAGGTCAACATAATATTCGACAAAATAAGTGACATCTTTCAGTTCAATTTTCTCGAATTTCTCCAAACTTCCAACAACTTTTATTTTGTTTGAACAAGAATCGAGAAACGTTCTCCCTAAAAATAATTTCAAGCTGACTTAAGTTATGGTTTACATATCTTACAGACTTCTGGATTCGGCCCACAAACTTCGAACAATAAACGATGCCCTAATCTTCTAATGAATTCAGACAAGGAACCAATTTATAATTTTTCGAGTACTATAAGGTATAAGTATATGGAACTTCCTACTTTATTATCTCAATAAGGGTTTCTCAATTTTGATACATAAAAAATAATAACATTGAATAATACTTATTCTTTTTCAAACACATTATATTATATGTATATAACAGTATCAATACTGTACAGAGATATCGAAGAAGACTTGCCACATTTTCAAAGTACGGATAAAACCTACAAATATTGGGATGTCCAACTTTTTCCATATGTACGTCTAAATAGGCCCATATAACGGCCAGAATTGCTGTAATTAGTTTCAATATAATTAATCGGATTATAGACAATGTAAACAATACTTGGGTGAAATATGGGATTAGATATTGAATATGATAATTTGCCGATCCATAATAGATTGAAGATTACCTTAGGCCAGAGTGACTCGGGCACATACATGCGGGAGCAGGCGGAGCACTTCTGGCCGCAGAACTCGAACGCGGAGCGGATGGTGCCGTTGACGACACTCTCGACGTTGGCCGACGGGTGCACGAAGTGGTAGTTCTTGCCGCCGCACTCACCAATCAGGCGCGGGAAGTTGCGGTACTTATTGATGTTCTTGCCCACCTGGCCCCACAGCCGGTTGAATGTCCTGCAACAAACCCAAACCACACCATGTGCAATCATACGCAATCGCAATCATACCTGCTCTTTCTCCAGCTTTCTTAGCAAAGCACACTAAGCAACCAATTACATCGATTCAAGTTTAGTTTAACGATTTAGATTGGTTCACAACGCGTGCTTAGCTGAGATTGTTCTTGAGAATCATACAGAAAGGATAGCACAAGAAGGATATCCCATGTTCCAATTTTTTTCCAATTTTCAATGTCAACTCAAGCTGATAGTCCAAGTAATTCTTTTTCGAGACACTATGTGACGCTGGTAGTCTCTCAAACTGAGTCGTTCAAATTACATTCTCACCCGTCCAAGACAGTAATAATAGACAGTAGTCAACAGTAATAGGCTTGAGCTAACAAGAAATCGGCTCGAAACTTGGAACAAAAACTACTTGTACTTTTGGAAATGCTATCTTTTCTGAATAACTAAATGATACATCAAAAAAATGAATGAATAGTTGAATAAAAATGGAAAGATTTACTCATGATTAACGGTGAATACAGCATTTAAAAAACATTACGCTGAGGAAGATGAGTTTGGAAAACTCAATTACAGCAATTTTCTCATTTGAAAACTAAATAGCTATTTTCTATGATAAATAATAATTGCAATAATACTATTGATAAGCCATACAACTTTCGAAGGCGTGAATATTGTGGGGGATGTGTTGAGAAAACAAGCTAACTTATTATTATTTACAGAAATTTCATCATTTGAAAACTATAATAGTCTATATTTTCAGTACGTTATTAGAAAAATGATATTAACACAATAGCATTAGGAAAAATGAATATTGAGGGAAATGAATAAAGCTTAGTTTGCAGCAATATTATCATCTACCGTAGTTGTTTTTCACCTTTTTTGTAATTTCTTGTTTGTATTTTCCTTAGGCTTCACGATCAGACGAAAGTCCTGTGAGCCATTTGATTCTTGTATACAAATTTGATTTGTATGATGTATACAAATTATTTTGTGTTTTTTTTTCAATTGTTGTGAAAGTGAAGAAGAATCAATAAATTATCATTATTATATTAGCGAGAAAGTTTCTAAGAAATAATTGACCGATCATTAAAGCATCGTGACGCTAATTAGAATTCACACTACTTGACTGATGAATACAAACAACATAAATGTATTTCATGACAGAACATTTAAAATACGAAATAAAAATACTAAGAAATTGTCAAAAATGAATAGTATTAGTCTTTTTATTTAATATGAATTAATTACCACATTTTCAACTTCTCAACTGCACAAAAAGCGAGAAAAACAATTTTACAAAGATTATAAAATTTGTTAGAAGCTTAAATAACATAAAAAATACATGTTTGTCCTAAGTATAATAAGTCATTCTGAAAATGAGCTTTCAATTTTGAAGTTCATCTTATTTTGTTAATAGTTGCACAGTTAATCTAAGTGCAGAACGTAAAGCACCTCCTGCTTTACGAGAAGGAAATTGATTTCGATTAGTACAATATTCATGAAAGTATCGTTCATAATATTACAAAACCGTATTAGATAAAGATCTGAAGCTGGATTATAAAAATCCAAACTGAGAACAATTTAAATATTTATGGGAAATCAAGTCATACCAAATGTATGTGTTTTGCATCGATTATTACTCAGTCAAATCATGATAACTTCAAGGAATGTGTACAAAAAATAGGTATAACTGAATAATAATTTCAATGCAGACGATATTTTTTTTATTAAACTTCAGAACGTTACATCAAACAAATAACGAGAAGGTAAATAAAAATTAAATGGTCTATTATAATCAATTTATGAAATTTAATCTATGCAATCAAACTAATGCAAAACTATTAGTAGACAACAAATACTAGCAATAGTGTAGCAATAAGATGTTCATATAGTGATTATCTGGTCTGTAATATTGTAGAAGTACTGTAATGTTGTTGGAGAATCATTATCATATTAGACTCTCAACTCCCACTACATGACCATCGTGTCTCATCAACTTGTATCTAATGGCATTGTATAACTAGCTCACTTCCAGCACTAACTAAGAGAAATAAGATAAATAGCCATGCATATTTTCAAGAGAAACTAATCAAACATGCATTTAAAAGAAAAGCAACTAGGCCTATAACATGTCATTGAATAAGGCATAGTCATTTATAGCATACAAAGAAGAAATCACATTCATCGATAAACGTGGAAGCTCAATAGTAATTTAGACAAACAAAGAACTATCCCCAAAAATGAAACGCTTAAATTCAAATTCATAAGGTGACCAAACAATAATACAAGAGAATTTGAAAATCGATCTAATCTGAAAATAAAATTATTTGAAATATTGAAGTAGACGAACAAAGAACAATGTCAATGTGAACAGATACAGACATGCAAGCAATAGACAAACAGTGCTGGTCTCAAAACTGGCTAAATACAGTGAAAAGGTATCCTACAGAATACGAAAAGTTAAAAGCTAGGTGCCTAACCTAAAAGGATAACGTGCATGAATAACGAAGACAAAGATTTTAAGATACCGAACGAAACATGACAGATTAGTTTACTGATTGCTGAACTATCATAACCATAGCAATCTCCAGTTGAATGCAGTGCCCAAGGCGTTGGCAACATTGTAACAGTTTTGGAATCAGCTTTCCGCTAAAGTAGGCAATAATAATTCATGCAATGCATGACTCAATAAACTTTAACCTATCTATGGGACTTTCCCCTCGCATTTTACTTATTTCAACTCTGGCTGACCAGTTGACTGAACCTACTTATAGCACGTTGCCACTCTCCCTTGTCTGGGACAATTCGGGCCAAGCCACATGAAGCGTTTTCAGACGAGTCGGCAATGCAGGAAGCTCTCAAAGTGGCTTATTATCAGCTGATTCACGAACGCCAACTTAATCAGCTAATCGGAGAGCTCCATTTGAAAAACGCTTCATATGGCTTTGCCCTTAGAGAAGACTAGATAGAAAGATAGCCTGATAGATAAATATTTTTCTTGATCCATGAGCAAATAACTATGCTATAACAAATAATATAAAATGTTCACCATAGAGAAAAGATAGCATAAGAAGATATCCGATGGAATAGGGCGTTTATGTTCCAATTTTCATTGCTAACTCAAGCTGATTGTCTTAGTATTTCTTTTTAGTGAAGCTATGTGACACTGGTAGTCTTTCATATTTTGCCGTTCTTACTCTCACCCGGTCATAACAGTAATAATAGAAAGAGTTAACAAAAATGTGCTTGAAATTTGGAACATAGACTACCTATCGTTTCTCTACTTATACACCTACTGAACAGATTCAGTGCAATTGATTCCACGCTCATATCGGTACATTACTTGTTAATCTTCATAACAGCTTCTTGAGGTAACAACATGCAATGGGACATGACTGATAGCTAGCTTATGAGAGATATACTAACTGTTATAATGTTGGATACTAACGGAACAGATCCGGTGAAGTTGATGCCGGCGAGGTGGGGGGAGGCGGTGATGGTGTCTCCGAAGACAGGGCCGTCGGTCGGCACAAAGTTGACCACACCGGGCGGAACTCCTGCCTCAGTCATTATCTTCCAGATCAGGTAGTTGGACAGCAGCGCCGTGTCCGAAGGCTTCCACAGTGTCACGCTTCCCTACAAAAGTAACACGAAAAATAAGTGAATTCCTATCATGTTAAGTGAAATTCCGTTATAGTCAGTTAAATGATTGGATCACTAACAGGTGACGACTCTATGCTTTTAAACTGCCTTCTATGGTAGGTAGCATTCGCAGTATATGCGAAAAGATATCAATTGCTCATTCTTATTAATAATAAATATTTTATTCGGCAAGAAAATATATTTTTCAATGATTTTCATAACTTAGATTGGATATTTTGGTAATTAATTATATTTATTTCTACATGATCCAAAAACAATCAGACAATGTTGCGAAAAGGATAGAGCTATCTGCTTTGTCTAATGACAGAAAAAAACAACACCAATGTTAATGAGGTGCTGATTTAATAACGTGGATCTCACAATAGGAAGACAAAAGACTTGTCACAACCAACGATTCAAACGTAATTATGAGATCAAACTTCAAAACTTTTAGCATTGGTGCTATTCATAAGGAATGATGACAACAGCCCCAACACCAATGGCGACCTGGCCATTGCCAACAAAAAGATTACTTTGATGGTGAGACCCTTGTTGAGGGTGATATTATGATAATATTAGTGATGATTGTTGTTTTGCAGGCTGACAGCTAGCAGAGGTCAGGTGACAAGTACTCTGACTTCACCCAACACGTTCATTCTGAGAAAGTAGGCTAGACTGTTTGCAGCAGCCTATGCTCTGCCAGGCAACGGCAAGAGAATCAGTCAAACAGGTCCAGAGAATCCCACTACATCTGTTTCTAGTAATTTCGTTTTCTAGGCATCTGATATCGGTTATTGAAAGCAGACTGCACTCTACTTTTTCAACTTTGGAAAAAATATATAATTTATTGAAAACATGGTTTCTACAATCCACTGATTGATTCTCTTTAAAAACATCTTCATCTATATTTTGACATTCGTATTCTAAAACATTTCAGATTAGGAACTGAATAATAGGATAATAACGGTTTGTCTAATAAGGTGATGTGAAAAAAGTATTTTGATCGATACTCGGTCCTCAGACGCAATCAGCTGACCGCTGCCGTTACCGGATCGGTACTCTGTATGTTAGGTTTTGATGATGTACTGATGAGACTATCGCTACTTGATAGTAACTATAATGGATGAAAAACTTGGCTAAAAAGTTACTCCCAGTTGCACATACGTCGGTTAACGTCTAATCACGATTAAATGCTATGCTTTAATCGAGATTAGCGCTAACTGTTGCATTTTCGTTGCACAAAACAGAAATTTCAAGCGATAACGCCGATTAAACTAACCGGCGTAAAAGCTTCTAATTCTGATTAGTTGGCACCATTTTAACGTGCTATTAGCTGAAATTAAGAAAATTTAGTAGCACAAAGGTAAAAATCGAAAAATAACGCCGGTTAAACTAATCGACTTGAAAGATTTTTAACAGGCCATTCACGGGGAATTAAATCCAACGAACGCCGATTAGGTACCTACTGATAGCTGTCTTCCCATTAGTTTTTGATAAAAAACTACAGAATTCAAAGTATGAGCTAAATATATGAATGAATTTCATCCGTTAATAAAATAGAGAAGTGTATTTAGCTGATATTAGCATTCAAAATTAGATTCTCATTTTTGAGGTTAGTATTCGATCTGGTTCATCTGCAGATAGCACTTGGCACTGGCGACAGACAGAACATTTTTACGGCGCATGCCTAATAAATGGTCACCGCTTCTATAACATAACCTCAATTTTGTGCCATTTTTCCAGAATAATAACATCTGTCGGTTAAATTACAGTGTTGCCGGATTGTGAAACCGTTAAAATCTTGGTTAGTTAACAGGAAAACTTAATCGAGATTATAAACTAACCGATCTTTGTGGAACATAAATGAATCCGTAAAACTAACGCTGATTTGTTAAACAGCATTAATGTCCATATTTAACAGACGTACGTGCAACTGGCCCTTACTGTAATATTAACACGCGAGTAGTGGCACGGACTTGCAGAACGTCAGTGGTCGCGCGTCAGCATTTTGCTCACACTCACCCTTATGGCTCCCTAGACTATAACCAGTTGGTTTTGACAATGCTCTTTCAATATTTATTAATTTCAAATCTTTCTCAACGTGTTTTATGTTATTATATACTATTTAATAGTATATTACACGGAGGAGATTCCAAAATACATACTGCAAATTTATTGTTAAAATTTATCATTTTTATGGGATAAAATAATCTACTCATGAATGGAATGAATATACCTTCTTTATTTGACTCATTTTTCGACATCTAGATAGAATAAAAAGATAATGAACGTTTAAATCAGAAGATGGAATATAAAATAGGAAGATAATACCTATATATTGAAATTAGTCAACGTTCATTCTGCCATCCTCAAACTGTTCAAGATTGTCTAGAGGACAGTCACAGCGAGGATTACATGAGCTGCCAACCTTGGAAAACGAAAATTCCCAAAACTACATACAAAAGTTACAATTGTGCGGCAATTTGCCGCGGGCGCGTGCTAATCAATTGCTAATATCCAGTGATAGCATCAAGACAGAAAACAAATATTTTCTGATTATTCCAATTTCTGTTCTAACATTTGTTCACATCTAATCTCAATAAGGCTGGCCACTAAAGATGGAAAATACATGCACCTGTATACACTGTCGATGTTGTGTTAACATAAAATAAACAACCAATAACAATAAACCACTGGAAAATTACAAATTATAATGATAAAAAAGTAATTTAACCTAAAATAGCGCAGCGAAGAAAAAATAAGCAACATGAATTGGAGATACCAAAAAACCTAACCTCAAAACATTTTGCACGAAGCATTTCGCTGTGATGACACATCAATGTAAGTCGACTGTGTATGTGCATGCATGTTCTACCATTAGTGGCCAGCCATTAGAAGTGTCAAAACTACAAGGAAGTAGACCTGGTACTCAAATATTACAATAATTTTGTTTAGACGTGTAATACTGTTTGCGTTCTTCTCAATACGAAAATATTACTAATTCTTGAATGAACTAATGCATCACAACCATATCAAATCAGAATTAATCACTGTACAATAAACAAGAACTGTAGTTTTCTGTGTGATCACGATATAATACATATTCATATTGAATCAAGTGTTTTAAAAATATTAGGAATGAATTTTAGCTTGAAAAGTGGGAAACAGAGTTGGTAGTGGAGTAATGGCTATCTAGTCGGATAGAAAAGGTGTAGGCCTACCATTAGAGCCGGCGTGTAGGCGAGATTGCCTCCGATGGCGGTGAAGTTGAATGGCGAGACGGCGGCAACAAAGCCATCCAGCCCTCGGTACCTCATCAGATTCAATGTCGTTTTCGGGTCCTCGCTGATCGGCTGGTATTTCATCACTTCTTTGGCAAAGTACGCATTCAACCTGCACACAAAACATTCACAAACAATCAATTTTGTATTTAAATGTACAACTGGAATGTGTTTTAAAATGCAAGTTTCAACTAAATCAAAACTTTAAGTGTATTTAACTTTAAATGTAACTTAGTACTATAGATAAATCGAGCTATGGATTGATTAAAGAGAGTTGTTAAAATATTGACTATGAAAGCACAGCTAATTAATATCGCTTTATTTATTCTGAACATTAATATTGCATAGTAGTTTTCGCAATCAGCCATTAGTGGCCCGTACCAGGTTAGTCTTCTTTCAGTGAAGAATACTCAACATTCATTTCCTGAAGACCTTCAATACCATAAACACAGTAGTTATCTGTTCAGATTATTTTACAAGTTAATCGCAAACTATTAAAAAGAGTAAATCCATTCATCTTTCATCGTTCATAACAATAATTTTTTACAATAAAAAATTGTTCATTGAATAAATTTTTAGTTTTTCAATTGAAAAATGATTGATGATAGTATTTCAAGTGTTACATCAATAAAGAAATTAGAAGATAATCTAAAACTAATGTTGTGTTAGCAAGTTTCTGAGAAAAGAAAATTATTTTACAATAAGAACAGGTATTTCGTTTGAGAGATTAATAAAATCACCTTTCATGTGGGTTCTAAATTTATAAATTATTTTAAGAACATAACTAAATAATGAATGACCTATTAATGGAAATACAGTCATAATCGACGCTGAATAATTTATTATTCACAATAATAAAAAATCAGATACACACTTCATTTGAACTTCTCAACTCATCTGAAAGCCCATAGAAACACTCACTGAAAGATTGATTAGTAAGAGGACTTTTCAGTTTTGACTTCGTTAATCGTTCAGATATTTATTATTAAGGAGAAATATTATAATGGATGTTTAATGAGTCATGAAAGTATTTGTAAGATTCGAACAAGGAAGAGAACCAAGGGAAATTATTTTGATAGACGGTACTATAACTTGACTGTATGACATAACTCAAGATGTACGGTACTAATGACCGACCTAATGAAGTCGATGAGTTCGGCGGCCGAGTCGATCTCAGCCTGAATGATGGTCTTGGCCTGGCCGAGCATGGTGGCCGCATTCAGCTGCATGCGGTACTTGCCCGCCATCAGGTCAGCGGCCCGCATCCAGATCTTGATGCGCTCTGCCATCGGCACCGCGTCCCATTTCGGCTGTGTTTCCACCGCTACGCAGATCGCCTTCTCCACAAGATCCTAAGCAACACAATCATCAGTCATCCTATAAGTTTATTAAGTTTGACAAAGGTATAACTTAAAAGTATGAGTAGTTAAACTGATCACACGACACTTGTGAAGAGTGAAGCCCAACGACGAGGGCTTGCTTCATGCACTCTTGCAATGTTCTCCGGATTCGTACCGTTCGTTCTCGACCTGCACCTGGTAAAGTTCCATGTCTCAAAGAACTCTTATGAATATAGAAAGAAAAATAAAAGTCTCAGTACCCTTTATGAATTATTTCAATGTTCAAGCAAAAGATTGTAGCCTAAACTTTTTTGTTCTGTGTATTCTATTTCGGATTTTGTATTTGACAAAATCAATCTCTCAATTTTGATTTCTGGAACTGATGAGGAATGAGCATAATATAGACATGAGTGGACTATAATAAATATTTATTTGCAGTGTATTAACAGTAACAATTTGGATGTTCAAGCTGTCAAGCAGAATTATGTAAACATATTCATACTGTCTCTTATTCCATTTGTTACATGGAAAAATTGATCTCTCAAATTGTAATATCAAAACTAATGAAGAATGAACGTATTACGTGATTAAATAATTCATAAAGGGTACTGAGATTTTTATTTTTATTTCTATTTCTATAAAAAGTAGCCCTATACAGAAAAGAGATAAACTCTAATAAATATATAGTTTCGTTTAAACAATGAGTATAACTGCTATTCCAAATTATCCATACCTCTCTGTCCGCCCAAGTATAATAAATTGAATATAATAGTAAAAAAAGTTGTATTTTCATGTTCAATTCAAAATACAGAATATACAGTGATTGTTTTTTTTAAGGAAATCATCAGGATAGAATTTAACAAAGAGGAAAAGTGACAACTTGGATTGATACTACTGATAGTGTTCCCCAAGTATAATTATCACTCGACAACAAAGTGTCAGTTCAACTGAACAATATACATATTGGTTTACTACCAAATGTTGACTAGGTTTGTCTAGACATCTAGACCAAATCAACAATTATTACGTACACTAATTGATGTTGCTTATCAACTACAATTTTTTAGTAAACGTGACGGTATCATAATTTGATTTACAGTTGAGAATTTAATTAATGCACTGTTATGCTTCTTACACAGGCGATAACGCAATTGAGTCATAACGGAAATAACCAAATCAAATATTATTTTTGAAGAGTGATAGCAAGTCCGGGAAATACGTTTATGAAATAAAATAAGTACAAATGATTCAAGTAAATTTATCTATAATGGAATCATATCGATTGCTAATTTCAAGTATAAACTACATACGGAATAAAGCTCATAGATAACTGTTTTACTCAACTATATAACACGCTTATGAAACGTTACTCTGACTGCATAAAGCAGAACAAAAAGGCAAGATATTATACTGAGAAATAATTGTAGAGGAATATTTTACTTACAGGTGTAGCCCAATAGAATTTCGCGAGCTGTTTCTTATGGTCATGGGGCTGTAAAAAATAGAAAACAATTAACTGTAGAGTATGACACATAAGTAGTTAATCAACAACTAGATGAGAAAAAAAAATAAAATTTCAGTATAAAGCAAAATCAACAACTGGAATATGATGTAAAATTTCTATCTGACTACAATGTCATAAAAATGCGTAATGTAAAACGCCTTGATCTTGAAATTTAAAGATATACTTATATTCTCAATATTATTAAAATTAAATCGCATGACTTTTATTGGTAGAAATCCTTACGTGTGATTATTAAATATTTCTCTCACTATTCATTTATTGGAACCTTATCTAGGAATTACATATTTAAAATTGTATAGAAAATGCATAATCATGAAGATTTTCTTGAGAGAATTTCACACGAGCATAGCAAGGACGTTCAGTTGGGAAGAAGAGCAGAGGACAAATAACCTGGCACTAAAAATATAGCATTAGCAGTTCAAACTAGTTAAAAATAATCTTGGCAGAGTGTTCAGAATCATCACGGAAATAAATGGAATTGAAGAGCATTCTGTTAAGCATCAATGATGCATGTAATTTTCAAAAATATTTTCAACAAAATTATTACTATCGGTTTGCACATCACAGATTAATCTGCTAATTGAAGCTCAACATTAAACAGTCAATAATCGCAGAGTATATATGTAGAGAATACCTCTTCAAAACAGTTATGAAAATTTACAACAAATATCAATTTGTTTTAGAAACAAATGAAATGTTTGTTTTCAAACATCATGAATACCTTATTGTTTTGAAGTAATACAGTCATTAATTATTATAAAATGTTAATAGATTTGTTTATAAGTTTTTCTCATTTAAATGTTGAAACTCCTAAAAGCTGGATGAGTCTGTTTACTACTGAAAGACATTCTGGAATATGCTAGAATGGATGACATTAATTTTATCAGTTCACATTTGAATAATTCAAGGGGTGCGTTAAATTCCAAGACCCAAAAATGTCCACTCAACACAAATTTAATACGTCAAAATTTTTCCGTACAGGAATACGGCAATAGCTATTTATGTATTAAGAGCGTAATGCGCGATTTTATCGCTCGCGCAAACCAGTTATTACGCGACGCGAAGCGGAGCGTGATAATTTTGCAAGAGCGATAAAGAAGCATTACGCGCGAATTACATACAAAAATTTTTCTACAACTGCCCAAACCTGTTAAATTACTTATATCGGCGGAGTTACAATTACAGACTTTTTAGGTTAAGATCTGACCTTTTGGCGAGCTGCTTACCATCAGCTGATTGGCGAGCGTAAAGAAACTCTTCTGCGCATGCGCGAATGATTTGCGAGCGTAAAGAAAATTTACTGCACATGCGCGGATGGTTAGCGAGCGAAAAAGTAGATTCTCCTCAGAAATAAGCTGTTTTACGAGGAGAATTGAGTATGTAAATTCTTTTTTTAGGCGCAGTTGTAGAAAAATATATTTATGTAACTATGCCTAACATTCCTTAGGACTTCAGATTATACATAATATAAATCTAAACATTTGAGAAAAATATGTATGTTCAATACAGTATATAATATACTGTAGTAATATAAAGTTTGTTGTTTAAATCTGGATTTCCCCAGACTCTCATAAATTTCCCGAACTTTGTTCAGGCGTTCGGACTAATTCTGCACCCCTGCATGTTTAGATTACAAGTAAAGAGGAGATTCCAGATGAAGACTTTGGTTGATACTATAACTATATTGTATTTATATTAATAGATGATAAAATAATATACTAATAGGCCTAATACTGAGAGTGATGCCCACATAAGGCTTGTGTGTGGGTAATGAGTGAGATGGATGATGAGAGATGACGACTACTTTTTAGGTAGTCGGGACCGACGACTTATCTTCTCCTCCGAAAGACTGCTAATAATAATTCAGTGTTCGGCGAGTATGTGAAAGTGAATGCAATAATATATTATATTATTACATTATTGAGGAGATACAATACAAAGTTAATGTGTTTTTTGATGTGATAAAAAATAAAGTCAATAATTTTATTCATTCAAATTGCTAATTTTTGCATTGATACTCACCATTACTTGATGTTTCACTTCTTTAGTCCTGTATTCCTTCTCACCAATAATGATTGGTACATCCTCAACCTTAGAAGACATTTCTTCTAAGGCTGCTTCCAGCTCTTTTCGTTCTTTGCTGCCTGGCAAGTAACCTATTAAAGATAAATAAATAAAATCAATGTACAAGCTTATTTCAAGAGGATACAATTCACCATTATGAGAGCTGAGATGGCATTGAGAAAATCTACGAACATATGGATAATGTTAAATGAAATAAGTTGAATTTTTCTTTTACTATTAAATTATAATTTAAATAGCTAAGACCTTACATAATTGTACCTTTCATTACAAACTGAATGAAGATTCCCAATGGACATTTTCCCTATTACCAAAAACTTCTACAACAAAGTGTTGCAGGAATACTACTTAATTTGCTATAATTCATGCTTCAGAATGGTAAAGCCAAAACAGATAAGTTTTGCAGAGATCTGTGGTAATGCAAACTGCTTGTTGAATATTATATTATGCAAATATTATAGCCTTCGAACAAAGTCGAAGCAACGTCGATTTTTTGTAAACTGATAAAAGATCAAAATCGACCAGCTAACTGGACTATGGTTAATGACAGTTAAACTGTAATTGATATTACCATTTTCTAGTTGAAACTGTAGATCATCAAGCTCATGATTCAAAAGAGGTTTTAACTGCTATCTGCTATTGATGTATTGATATTACGGGCAGATTAGAATGATTTCATTTGAATAATAAATTCTCAATCATAACCAGTTATTCATAACTGAAAATTTATACATTAATAGCAGTAGAATTTAAATTTGTGGGGTAAATCGAACCTGGAGATATATTAATAAGCCCTCTAGATGCGATTGAGTAATCTATTGAACAATGTTTTTTATTATGAGGTTATTTAATTAATTTGAAAACTTCTTGAGATATTGATATTCCAGTCAATGAAGGGTTATAGAGGGAAATGTTTGGAATACAACTTTTACCCCGCAACTCTGTTTAGGGTAATAAGGAGGTAAACATATCAAAAGTCCCCACCTCTGTGCTCCAAACCATTTTTTGATTTTTCGCATTTCTATATCTCAAAAAACTATTCTATAAAAAATTGAAGCTTAACAAATTTTCGAATACAGTAATTAGTAAGTAATGTCTCTAAGACGCTAGGTTTCGAGGTATATGCGGAAAAAATGGTCCCTTCAAACCACCCCCATCCCCTTAGCACAGGGGGTAAGGGTGGGGACTTTTGTTATGTTTACCTCCCCACTATCCTAAGCATAGCTGCGGGGTCTAAAATTGTCATCTACATGTATTTGACAAGTATATAATCAGTATAGTCACGTACTGCATTTACTACGTCTACTACAACGGCAGTTTGATATAGGAGAGAATGAGTCATGAGAGAGAGCGTTGGAGATAACACTCCGTCATCGAGTGTTGGAGTAAGATAAGGGGTTCAAAGGACAGATACAGATTATTTCCAAAGTAGTATATCTTATTCAGAAGTCAAGTGGAAGTGTTACTAAATGGCTACTAACCCAATCAACTTCATTTCAAAAAAGACACCATTCGAGCAAGTGTTATTTTCAAACACTTCAAATAGCTATGGATTACTCTCAACATTAAACGTGACAAGTAAGTAGATGTTTTGGTAGTTCTTTCATTACAATAATTACATTAAGTTAAAACCTAAAAATAACTATTTTATAGATTGATACGGTTTACTGGTGAATTTATTGAAATCTACAAAGCAATGTCGATTCCCAAAAGGAACGTTCGAAGAATACATGTTCTAGTACAGTAAATTTACGAAAAATTTATTAACAATTTAATTAGTGAAACAAAATGATAGCTCATCAACATCAAATATATCAATGATATATGTATTTATTCTGCAAATAATACCAATAATTAATCTTGCAAAAATATAATAATATGTGTTTTGCAATCCAACATTTTTTGCACTAGTTTCCCTATCTTGTGCATGAACTTATGGTACAGTTTGCAGTTTGTAACTTCTGTGTAACGGGATATTGCTTCAACTCTAATAATTTTGAAGTTGAGCTGAAATGAGAGAGTAGTTTTTAATTGCTTGATAAAATTATACGTAGAGTAACGGTATTATAGGGCTCTTATTCAAAGCTTATTAAATTGTAGCAGGTAACCCGTGTTCCGCAAGGGTCTAATTAAAAACTTGACAAACTGAAAACTTGACCTACTGGAATCTAAAAGAATTTTAGATAGGCCTATGGCCATCCTCCGTAAATTAAGAATCTATTAATGCAAACTGAAAACTTGACCTACTGGAATCTAAAAGAATTTTAGATAGGCCTATGGCCATCCTCCGTAAATTAAGAATCTATTAATGCAAAATTCCAAGTTAATCAGTTCATTAGCTCACGCGTGATGATGCGTCATTCGTAAATTTCCTATCCCCTACATGTATTAGCCGATTCTTTCCTTTATTATATTATACATTTAAATAATATATCGTTTTTTGATTGATAAATCAATAAATGAGAGCTATGTTAAAAGTACATACTTCTTTGCAAATACACCATGAGACATTGAAGTACAATTAATTTAATCATTGTGATCAAACAATCGTATAGGCTAATCAAATAATTATGTTTGATTGAGTTACTTATTGTTGATGCTGGCAATTGAAAACTAGTAAATTTAAGATGGACTAATGATAATGATAGTACTTTTTATATAATTTAAAAATAAAATCACGATTGATCGATTGATAAATTAGATACAATAGGCATTTCTCATTAATGCAGCTGATATTTGACATAGGGATGATCTAATAATTATTATGCTGTATTTTTCCTGATGAATAACTTCATCAAATTAACATATCAGCCTGAGCTATTGAGAAAATTGACTAATCAGTACAAAATCTATTGGAAAAATACACAGAAATTTAAGTCAACACTCACCAAGAACAGGTTCATTTTTTACATTGAAGTCGTCTAGTTTTTCTTCTTTCATGACAACACCCATGACACTACTTCGGTGGAACATCCTGAAAAAAAAAAACAAAGAAAATATGAGAATGTATTTATTGAGAAGACAAGAGTGACACAAAATTGTTAGAGCCATTGAATTTCTAAAAACAGTGAGAAAGAAAAAAGGAGTACCGGTAATTAGTAATACAGGATACACAATTCCAGTATAGTACTCTCTACTGCATTATATTACATTGCATTGAATAGATTTTTAATACAGCATTAAAAAAAAAACATTATTTAAGGAAAGTATACATTTTTGTTCAAATACAAGAAAAGGTAAACTAGCCAAGGTCATAAAAACTGTGTTGGAGATACGATGTCGACCGCATTGAAAAGATAGCAAGAAGATGAAAGATAAAGGTCACCAAATCAATCAACCAGCAGAAAATTGACTTCAAATTATGAATATATTCTTGAATATTCTTTTCTCATGATTTATTAGTACATGTTCATGAATAACGGACCATGGTGCTAAACACACGGGGTCAATGCTCTAAAGCTGCGTACACATATACGCACTTCCAACCCGCACCGAGCACGCTCCGCCTTCGTACCGCCCTCGTTCCTCCATCGTACCACAGTCGCTCCGCCCGCGCACCCATCATGAACGTTACGGAAGATGTAAAGGTGCCTACAGACTTTCGCTCTGCTCCGCAACCGAACGTCACTCCAGCAGAGCGATTGATTATCGACCGGGGAGCAACAGTGGTTCGACCGGGGAACGCGAGAAGATCTAACATCTTCCGTAACGTTCATGATGGGTCCGTGGGCGGAGCGACTGTGGTTCGATGGTGGTGCGAGGGCGGTACGAGGGAGGAGTGTGCTCGGTGCGGGTTGGAAGCGCGAATATGTGTACGCAGCTTTAGATCTTCTCGCGTTCCCCGGTCGAACCACAGTTGCTCCCCGGTCGATCATGAATCGCTCTGCTGGAGTGACGTTCGGTTGCGGAGCAGAGCGAAAGTCTGTACGCACCTTAAGATTTTAATATTTTATCAGGTGGAAACCAGTATAAAAATCGGCGAGGCAGTTCAAACGATTGCTATAAAACTCAAGCACTAAAAATGTGCTACCTACCACACATGATAATCCATATCTATAGTGAGGTCCACGTTATAATGGCAGTGTTTTATTAGCAATGCTATTGCTATCCTTGTCTATCATTCAACAAAGCAGATAGCGCTATCTCTTTCTCGCTTTGTCTGTGGCCAGATCGTCTTTTAATAATGTAGAATTAATAATTAATTAACAAAACATTTCATCTTAATTATGTCAATTCATTATAAAATTATTGAAAAATGCAATTTCTTTCTTAATAAAATATAATTGATTATTCAAACTATAATGAACAGATAATATGTTAATATTACATTAATAAACCTGTATCAGCTACCGTCTATAGAAGGCATTGACAAGACAGAGGTTCGGCAACGCTGTTCTTTTATCTTTCTCCACTGCCATTATAACGTGGACCTCACTATAGTGTTTAGAGATGTGTCATACGCGGGATTGTTGTAGTGAATCGCCATTTGGTTCGAATATTGGAAGTGGGTTGAAGCTTCGCGATCCACAGTAAAATTGTGGCTCAGATTTGAAGAAGTTGTTCAAGACAGCTCTTGAACAATTTCAATTCTAAATTTTAAAGATTCCATGACTAATCGCTGAACACTGAAAGGGCTGTTAGCTTACTGCCCTTCTCAACATACCAAGTGTTGAGTATTCTGTAAAGAAGTATCCGGATATGGAATTGCCACAATATTGATTTCATTACATCAATTCATAACTTCATAGTTTTTGGATTGAATGGACATTTTTTGAAGACCTTGCTCAAAATTTCAGGAAAACAGAACAATTAAGGTATTTTACGACTTTATAGCCGGTTTCCATTTTCTTAACAAGGACAAACTACAGTAAATGGTTAATTTAAGAAGCCATAACACGCTCATTGTATCTGAGAACTGATTAGTCTAGCAATAAGAAGCATTTTAAAAAACCCTGAAACAAAAAACGCTGCCATAATTGCTGACAAAAAAATTATCGGAGTCTACGTTAACCATTTGGCAAATGGTAAAATATTCTCTTTGCAAATTAAAAAATATGCAATTTTTCGAACCGCTGAACTTTGAATTCCATTTGTTAAATAAAAATGAACAGTAAGCATAGTACTGTACCAAATTAATGATTCGAAAGATATCGATAACATTTCTATTCAAATTGGCCATCAGAAAACATTTTGAAACAGCTAATAATTTTTAAATGATTTTAAAGAATGCAAGAAACATTGCTGTTATGCCAGAGAAAAGAATGAAACATCAATTCCTTGACGGATAGCATATTAAATCATGATCGAATTAAGCAAGTTGCCAGTTTCCGAGCGCATATATTGGGGGATAAACAAGAGTGTCAAGTTACCGACTATAGGGGTTCGGAAATCAACGTTCAAATCAGGTCACATGGACCACCTGTTTCACATCTATTACAGAAATTTGGCAAATCCTGACAAAGAAGTCAACAACTGTGTTCTCCCTTAAGATATCAATGAACTCTGAAGTTTTAATAAATTTTGAATAAACACAACAAAATTTAGATTCAGAAGTAATGCAATGGCAGATAAGATGACTTGATGACAAGTAATTCAAGGTCAGAACTGATCAATCAACGATGAATTCAGACGATGGACAACATTGAACTCAACCACTTCAGATCAATAGTAGCCTATTGTCAGCTCAAATGTAGGACAGTCAGGATGCACGCCCGCCCACTCACCAGCATGTGCGCATGCACCTTTTTATTTGGCACACTGAATTATTTATTGACTTTTATGAATTATTTTCATTGACATAAATTCAGATTTATTCGTAGAAATATAAGAAAGATGGCCGAAGACGTGAATAAATTGGTTATTAAATTGCATCGCTAAAGGAGACTGAGTGGAACTCACACTCTCATGAGCTGGTTCAACAACCTCTTAATAATGTTGATTTATATATATATATATATATATATATATATATATATATATATATATACTTCTGTTGGCATGTATTTGAAGTGCACTTAATACTATTATATCAAGTGCTATGAATAACAAATTATTAATGTGTTTTTATTAGTTTCCTTTTAATCCATCGTTTACAATCAGAATGCTACAAACTCTGTGTTTGAATTTGAAGGACAGCAACGCAATAGAAAAAAACGGAATATACCTTTATTATTTAGAGATTATTTATTATAAAATTATTATCCAACTACCGAGAAAAATTAAATTTATTGATTGAGGGCCGGAAAATCGTAGAGGCTCTAGTAAAGTTACTTATTTTTATCTAAATGATTACTATGTGGGTATAGAATTAACCAAGCTCTCACATCACACCGCTATCCTAATAAGATATTCAAAATATAATTACAAAAATAAATTTACTTTTTCAATTCTATTACCGGTATATTTCAATGCTTTGTTTTTGCTTCTGTTTGATCAAAAGATAAGGATAAAATAATATGCCAAAACGTTCTCGCCACTACTCAAACAACTTTTCCACAGAATTATCAAGGAGTTTTTGCAAGACAAATAATATATTTTTGTCACGAGATGAAGCTCTAGATTTTGAAAAATGTTATGAAAGCCCTTACTCTAAGGATTCGTTCTGATTACGTAATTTGCCATTGTAGTTTTGAAATAAGACAGCGGGCCTTGCTTATTAATATAACACAACACTTGTTTCTTGATGGTCTGAATGGATGATTCCTGGCGTTTTTACAATTATTTGGAATTTTCTCATGACAAGTACATATAGTATGTAGTATTTTCTCATACATGTTTTGTATTATTATATTTTCATTGAGGATAGGAAGCTTTGATAGGTAATTTTGCACAGGATAACTTAATATTTCCAAATAAATAATTAATTTTGAATTCAAATGCCCATTCAAGTAATAAAAAAATGTAGAAAGGTGAACAAAGGTCATCAATAAATAAAGTTACCAACTGAAACGACCGGTGAATTATTTTTGAATGCGCACAGGTATTGGAATCTAGTATTTGAAATAAAACACTTTATGATTAGTTTTAATAATTTTACAACTTGCACACACCTCACAAAAACTCGAACGGTAGCGACGGGTGATATCATTTTGAAGAAATTCTTATAACTGAATTTAACAGGAGCAACCGGTGAAACAAACTGATTAAACTTGGTGAAGCATACAGAGCAGAGTAGAGGTTAAAAGAGAGCAGAGCGCTCCTTCACGTGATGCCAACTGGCAGTAGACGCAAGCCCCACTCTGTGTCAAGGTCATACACTGCCCACTGTTTTTCTCAGACAATACCTATTTTCTAGGTACAGGTAATTGTACCTCTTTACATGATTTTTGTACATGTAGGGGAAAAAAGGATACTTTCAATTTTAAAATACACATCCTTATCACAAGAATCTGAGATAACAAAGAAGGCTTGATATACTGCAATACAAAGTTCAAGACTAAAAGTGGTAAAAGAGAATATACAGTATGATGCTTGAAATACAGATCTAAAATTTAATTGTTAGATTTCAATTTAATCTCTGAAATCAGAAAATTGAATTTTTGCTCATCACAGATTCATCCTGAACTTTTTCATTGTTCTGAACTTATGTAATAATACTGTTCATGGAGATGTGGATGGATATGGGTTATCCAATTGGGTATTCAGTAAGATAAAACTTCAAATTAATTATTTTAGTAATCTTTTCAGAGTTATTGGGTAGAGTATTTACTTCCGTACAGTTATTTAGTATATTCTTGGGATTATTATCAATCAGTTAAAAGCTGTTTTACATCAATATTAATGGTGACAAAATTCAATTTTTACTCAACCAAATTCAAATTTACTGGTTTACAAATGGTACTGAAAGATAAAATTGATTGAAGACTTAATTTTGGGTAGGTAATATGTTCAAATAGAATTACAGTATGTTGTAAAAGAAACGAGTAAATATGAACTACGAATATAACTATAATTTTTTTTTTAAACTCAGCAAAATACCTTAGCAAAAGTAATTTTCAACTTGAATAGACTTGACCAACAATATTCAAAACCCATCTTGCTTTGTCGTCTATTTACTTCATTAAATAGAATTAAAATATATCATCTAAAAAGTTTAACAACTTGAATGGATTTACTTGCCCGGTATCACTGCTATCATTCATTTTCAAATCTTTCTCTATGGAACAAGCTACACGAACTTGAAAGGTTGAAAGGAAAATAACTAGGCATCCAATGCTCAAATGTAACCACAGACCGAAATTGGAATTCGTTCAAACCAATAACGTTCAGATAGTTGGCTTGTGTGCTGTTGATTTTCCCCATTACAAAAACTAAACTTTACCGTTGTAAAAATGACAAGTTCAATTCAGGATGACACCTACACCTTACTCTACTATTTACACAGTTAGTGTTTATCAATGAAGAATGTTTATTAGCTCAACTTATCTAAATAATTATACATGTAATAAACAATAAAATCTTTTCCTCAATACTCAATTCAATTTTTTTTAATCTAATTTATTTCGCCAAAAACACAAGAATAATAAAAAAGACAGACAAAAACAATAATAATTATTATTATTATAAATAGCTATATCAACTATCTTATTCTTATATGTATTTTAGATTGAATCAGCGCAGATAACGCAGTAGATAATAAATAGGCCCACTATTAATCAACGAATATATTCGTATTGCTATTTGTAGGTGGAAAGTCCTTTACTTGAAGGAATTTTCTTGTGTACTAATAAACCCATCTATTTTTTCATTTGTATTAAAAATAGATTGAACCAGTAACAAAATTATAAAAGTCTTTTCTACCTTTCAAAACTTTTTTATTGCAGCACTAAAATAACAACAGTGAATATGATAGGATGCTTAAAAATATTACAAGTTTGCATACTACTTAGCAATTTATTATTATTATTATTAAAAATAAAGAATGATCAAAAGTAAAATTATAAATAATTTACGATCCTAATAATTTCATAGTCTATAGAGAGAAACGAGATTAGATGAATCAACTACAACTTTCTAGTTGTAGTCCAGGCAATGAATGCTCAAAAAAGGGTATAGGGGGAAAAGTTGGTAAGACAATTTTTGATCCCGCAGTTCTGTTTAGGGTAGTTAGGAGGTAAACATATCAATAATCCCCCCCATCCCTACCCCCTGTGCTAAGGGGGTGGGGGTGGTTTAAAGGTACCATTTTTTGGTTTCTCGCATAAAACTCAAAAACTATGTATCCTAAGGGCTTGACTGTCATATAACAAATCAAAGCTTACATAATTTCCCACAACATTCATTCTACAACTTTCTTTTATATCTCCACTAGTTTTCGAGATATCCGCTCTTGAAGGTGTGACATTTTTGGAAAAAACCCGTTTGCCACCAATTCTTTTCTATTTTTGTTCTTATAACTTTTTTAAAATCGACGGGAAAAATCCATGCTGATTATGAGCTTTTAAGGCATTAAATTCTCTTCAATTTGGTGTATAATTTCACGCTTTTACGAATCTCCCTACACCTTTTGTAGCAGCTTTAGTGTTGAGTGTGAATTCTCAATTTTTGCAACAATAGACCATTTGATAAAGGAATTTGGAGGGAATCTTTTAAACAAAATTTTTGACTTTGCAGCTTTATTGAGACTAGTTAGGAGGAGAACATATAAAAAATCCCTATTCCTAACTCATGTGCTAAGGGGATGAGGGTGGTTTAAAAGTTGCATTTTGCAGCGTTTTGCTTTCACGCTCATATCTAGAGAACAATGCGTTCAACCGACTAAAATAACTATTCAAAAATGAAGCTTAATAAATTTTCTACACTTTTTGTTCAGTGGAATTCTGTGATATTCCCAACAGTTCCCAACATATTCGTTCTTGAAGGTGTGTAATTGTTGAAATAACAGGTTTTCATCCAATGTTTTGCTCTTTCAGGGCGTATACCTCTCCAACAATGCATCATAAAAACTGATGCTCATCGTAGGTTTGTCGAGCATTGAATTCTCTTTGGAATGATTTATTATTTCACTATTCCAAGTTTTCCTCTCATTTTTATAGCAGCTTCAATATAGGGGGTGAAATTTTCATTGCTGCAACAATTGATCGTTTGACCATGACATTTGAAGGGGGTGTCAGTGACACAAATTTTGACTTTGCAGAATCATTTTGGACTAGTTAGTAGGTGAACATAGCAAAAGTGCGCATCCCACTTTTGAAGGTGTGGAACCACTGAGTTAAAACTTGTTGCAGCTATGAAAATTTCACCCCCTACATTGAAGCTGCTATAACAATGAGAGGAAAACTTGGAATAGTGAAATAATACATCATTCCAAAGAGAATTCAATGCACGAAAAACCTACGATGAGCATCAGTTTTTATGATGCATTGTTGGAGAGGTATACGCCCTGAAAGAGCAAAACATTGGATGAAAACCTGTTATTTCAACAATTACACACCTTCAAGAACGAATATGTTGGGAACTGTTGGGAATATCACAGAATTCCACTGAACAAAAAGTGTAGAAAATTTATTAAGCTTCATTTTTGAATAGTTATTTTAGTCGGTTGAACGCATTGTTCTCTAGATATGAGCGTGAAAGCAAAACGCTGCAAAATGCAACTTTTAAACCACCCTCATCCCCTTAGCACATGAGTTAGGAATAGGGATTTTTTATATGTTCTCCTCCTTACTAGTCTCAACAAAGCTGCAAAGTCAAAAATTTTGTTTAAAAGATTCCCTCCAAATTCCTTTATCAAATGGTCTATTGTTGCAAAAATTGAGATTTCACACTCAAACTAAAGCTGCTACAAAAGGTGTAGGGAAATTCGTAAAAGCGTGAAATTATACATCGTGGAGATATAAAAGAAAGTTGTAGAATGAAGATTGCGGGAAATTATGCAAGCTTTAATTTGTTATATGACAGTCAAGTCCTTAGGATACATAGTTTTTTAGTTTTATGCGAGAAACCAAAAAATGGTACCTTTAAACCACCCCCACCCCATTAGCACAGGGGGTAGGGATGGGGACTTTTGATATGTTTACCTCCTAACTACCCTAAACAGAACTGCGGGGTCAAAAATTGAATTTTCATTAGATATATTATTATATCCCGCACATTTTCTTTAATTTAATGAAGTCTTTGGAAAAGCCGCTCTTGAATAAAAATGAACTGATTATGATACACATTGATCAAGCATCAATTATTGCTTGACGGTGTTCTTAGTTTCCAGAAATGTTTTAGCTGTGTTTAATGTTTTATTGGGTACTAAATAAATAGATAACAACGAATATTACTGAAGAAACCTATGAAGTTCACTTGAATTTATGCAAGAGAGGAAGATGCATGATCAAGCCAGTTGTCCTTGGTTAATGTGAAAATGAACAAGCTTTCACTCCAATAAGGAAGTCTTAAAAACTCCGGTTCGTTTCTATCAAGTGCTCCGAATGTATTTCACCTTTTTAAATCAGCGCTAAGCTTCAGAGGAGAGAATTACATTTTAGTCAAATATGTAGTATTCAAATGAGCAAATCAGTTTATATGCGCAAATCCAATTTTTTATACAACAAAACAATTTTTAATTATGAATAAAATCTTATTCTCATCAAAATAAACCAGAGGCTGATTAAGTTGAAATGTATTTTAAGAGCTGACATACGGTACATATATAATTTCATGTTAAAATTTACATAATGGGGCTATTTGAAAATTAAAATAAAGATGATACTAACTTTAAAAAATAATTATTCAATCAAGTTATTACTTTTTTGCAGTTGGTAAATCGAATAAAAGATTCAGCATAGAATTGGAAAACAAGAGAAATTCTTTGCTCGGTTCTGGAGTGAGAGTAAGTCAATTTCAGAAAGGTAAGTATATAAGGATCACATTGCATGCATTTGAGTGCAAGTGCACGTCAGATCATTCATGACTAAGCGCGCAGATTAGAAACAAAATCTAGATATTCCTACTTAAGCCTATAATGTCAAGTTTGTCTTGATGTTAAAGTTAAGCCTATGATTTTAAAGTTTGTATAAAAATTGTGGCCAAAATTATAGCTTGCTATCTAATAATGATTAGGACTATTCAGTCTACTGAAACATTATTATTTTTTGATACAATTGAATGACTAGTAAAATTATATTTCTTTCTCTATGTTATTTAATCAGAAAATCATAGAATTATGGAATTTTCAAAGAAAATATAAATAATAAGTAGCTAACTGAACACAAAAAACCTTGAATGAAATGATGATATTTTTTTAGTGGAAATTGCGTAAAATATTTTGTAAAATAAGGTATTTTTCAACATTTTCCGGGGGAGAGCCTCCGGACCCACCGGAGGGTATTCAATACCCCCCAAGCCCCCCGGTGAATTCCAAAGGTTTAGGTGATTTCTACGCCAATTTTAACCCCCCCCCCATTTTTTCTAGATAAGCCACTGTTACACGTCTTATCACTAGAACATGGTGGAATGGGTGGAATGAAGAAGGTTAGATGGTGACTACTGGCAAATAACTACTGCGTGCCATTCAAAAATCTGGGATCCCAGACTTTAGTGCGTCGCGCACAGGGATCACGCATTGCTAAATTTGCGGGAATCACAAAGAATTGCACGCTCAGAGAAAACACTTGCGTAGCAATAGCAAGTCACAATGTGTTTCTATGGCTCTTTAGGCCTACAGATTGTGTTTCTCATCTGCGCGCTTGGTCATGCAATATCTCATGTGCACTTGCACCTACATGCAATCAATGTGACCATACCCTTAGATTCATATAGTGAGATTTATAAAGTCAGCATCTGATTAAAATTGGTTTGTTAACCTTGTTTGTTAATTGTTAGTTGCCTAATTGTATTTAGATTGTAGAAATTCAACAAACTTCCATAATATTTTATCTTAATTAAAATTTCTATTAAATATTCATTATAGACTATATTGAGCATTACTAACAAGACAATAAGTATTATTTATATAAGTACTGTAAAGTATAGATAAATATACTTAGATAAGTATAGAAACTTTATAATAATATAAAGTTAGTATAATAACCTTAATAGAATGTCGAAAATCCAATTCAGAGGAATATATAAGTATTAGATCAGTAATATATCAGATATAAAGAATTGACTTGAATCTGCTATAGAATGCGGTGGAACTATGAAACTTGAAAATTCTGTAGCCTATAATTACCATTGAGTTTAATACGTGAATCTCTTATGAACATTAGATATGAACATAGCGATAGCAGAAGCACTTTTTGAAACGTTTCTGCAACTAGGCTTCTGGGGGACAGAAATTGATTTTATAAAAGAGGAGATGAAATCTAAATTTGTGGTCTAATAAAAACACTTAAAAAATTATCAAATTCCGTCGACCATGAGTAATAATGCTATGAATATACGTAATAATGATATAAACTTAGTAGATTGTATTGAATTAAAAAATTCAATTCAGAGTAAAATTACCAACCTCTATTACATTTAGTGGGAAAATAAATGTCTATATGCTAAGGAAGAGCATGCTTTTCCAGAACTTTTCTTTTTTATAAGATTAATTTGGCTCTAGAAGAATATTATATTAGTGGCAAAATACAAAGACTGTCTTTATTTTAACCTGGAGTGCAAAGTTGTCAAAGAAGTAGCAGAATCTTTGCTAAAAATATGGACTGTGGAGTGGAAATAAGAATGGCCGGTTTGGCCGCAGTCGACTGGTTTAGGTACCTACTAGCATTTTAAAACCAGAGGTCACCGGTTATTTAATCTGGGTACTTAATGATTATTTCACGGTGCTGCAGCTGATCTTGTGGTGCCTTGACAGGTGGGCGAAAGAATCGCCATAATCTTTAGCCTACAGCGTGTCTTTTCTAATCAAAAGTTATGATATTATATATGGTATAGATTCTCCAGTAAAATATACCTATTACACCTTTTAATGCTGACAATTACAGTACCCAGCACAAAGCAAAAAAACTTGAAATGAAATCAACAGTAAATTTTTCTAATATGGAAACGTAGGTACTTTTTGATATGTAAATTTTTAGTAGACTATGTTCTAATACTTTTATTAGAGTAGCATCGTACGTTAGTGATGTATTTTGTGGCCTCTTAAGATTATTGGCTTAAGTTAGGCCTGACAGTAAAATTAAAAAAAAAACATAAAGGCCCTATACCATGGGATATCTTCTGATGCTATCTTTTAATATGGCACCGTACCTTTAGGCCTAATACCTTCTAATTTCATCCATTACTCACACTTCTCTATGATATGACAGTATTTAGTATTTTAGTTTCATAATGAGATTACAAAAACCACAAGTACACATAAATCAGACTGAATCAGTGTATAAATTAAACTTTTTTATTGAGTATGGTACAAGACTTTATAATTACTTGCCAAATAGTCTTAAGGTTGACGATTTTGAATGTTTTAAAAGTAATATAAAATCTTATCTTATGTAAAAATGTCCTAACAGGAATGAATATTATTGTTGGATATGTGATGTAAAATGAATTTTATTATGTTTTTTTCTATTGTTTTCATAGTTTATACTGAATTTTATTTTTGACTTTATTATAAATTCTATCAATGTTTCAGCAATAGAAGAAATTTGAATTTGAATAAAAAAAGAAAAAGAAAGCTAAAATAGCAAGTTAAAGCAAAAAATCATAAATAAGAACACACACATATGAAAAAGTGATTAGGAATAGAGATTGATCAATGATTGCTAAAGTTATAAATCAATAACTGATCCAAGTTACTTCTTAAACTTAACCAAAGAGCATCAAATTGCACATTTTTAATCAACCAATATAGGGAGGCTGTATTGCCTTACAACGAAACTGATAAGAATGGATTTTTGTAATCAGATTCAATCTGGATTTTTAGATAATCGATTATTATGAAACTTATAATAGGCTACAAAATTATAATCGCTATCATGATAGAGAACAATTTCAAAGCTAATTTCAAGTTAAAGACATTTGTAACCAGCCAAGAATTCTTGAAACAGTATGTCTGTTGTCTAATCAATAAATTGAATATCAGTGGGCCTAACGAAAACCTTCTGGCTAGCGCTCCCAAGATAGATTTTGAAGGAGACCAACATTTCAAATTTGCTTACTCAAACATTACATTTTAAAAAACATAAGTAAAAATAAGTTATCTATTTTATTTTACCATGCAAGACCGCCCATTACATGATTTTAATGAATAACATACTAGGAGATAAAAAGAAAAATTTCAATAAGAGACAGCGACAAAATAATTAGTTTAAAACAATCTTTCAAGTGAAAAATTCAATACACTGTCAATAAATTTGCAATTATTGAACATACCTTCGGATGCCCACGAAGACAGTCTGTCTACAAGCAATCATCATTTTGTCATAAAATAAAAAAACGTATCAGTCGTTCAAATCGATAAGGTGGGCTTCATATTATAATTGAAAAATTTCGTTTATTAAAATTGTATTAAAAGATTTTCACTGTTTTCCATCACACTACAACCTTTCACAGATTATTCAATACACTCCGTACAACTCGTAAACTGCAAATTGCAGGAATTGTCTTCTGTCTTTGCTCTTTCTCTTCTCTTTCTCAATTCACAACAGCAGTTCTGTTTCTGTGTTGTACAGTAGTACCAACCTCAATCCTTTAGAGCTATAATGATTTTCTGAGTACTCCTATCGGTCGCAGTTTTGACTATGAAATAAAAGATTAACTTTTTACACCTTTTTAGGTTATACAAAGAAAAATGTTTGGTGTGGATCTTAGAAATAACTATAACTGGTCTAAGGTGTGAATTTGCATATTATTTTCATGATGGGATATATAACTAGTAGTTCTGTGAACAGTACACCTCACGCAGCATTCTCATCCACAAGTACCTGATTGAAACTATAGACCTTATGGAAATACAGCAATAGACCAGTGAACTCTAAACTAACTGGAACGGGCTGTCCAATGCTTAGCTACAACCAAAAGTGTGTAAGGCGGAGTGAGTGAGACAGGCATACCGTGTGGGATCCCTTCTCTCTTGTACTCATACATTCAAGCGAGCTGTTACAGCTCTTGAGTACGATTTTTCATTTTTAAAGTTTAAAAACGGATTTGAATGAGTATTAGGGCTATTAGTATTAGATCACAACCTTTTCTCTTAAATATTGTGATGTATTTGTCGTGAAATGCGTAGAATTGAATAAAAATACGACCGAAAAATGGTGATGTATTGTGTTGCATTTGGATGCAAGAATGGGCATGTTAAAGGAAATGAAATACCATTTTACAGGTAAGTCAAACATTTTTATTCTGTTAATTAATTTGAAGAAATCTTTTTGTTTTACATACATTTCCAATACTTCTTTCTATATTGATCAGTTTATTTGACCAAAAATAAAACAACAAATTTGGTTATATTCCTAGTAAGTTATACAGTACTGTGATAGTTTCTATGTTTATTGAAAATTTCGGCTAATCTAGGCTAATCAATCTGAAAGCACACGGGAGCGCTGCAACAATACGGATACGGCAAAAAATGAATAAGATTATACTATTCAAAAATTGCTGATGTATTTCTGAGTAGGTACCATTGAATGATTCCATTATCTCGTTTACAAAAATATGACATTTGAAGCTTACTTCAGGCAATATCATTTAAGTGTAAAGAAGTAACATCACCAAGTAGAGTAATTAGTATAGAGTAATTTATAAATAGTTAGTGTTAAGAACAGTTCTTGTCTGTAAGATCTAGCTTGCACAACAGCATGTAATATTAATTATAAGGAATCAAAATCATAATTCACTAAAATTCACAGAATAATGTTTCACTTTCTGTAAACTACTGACACTTATAGTACCTATCATGTTTGCTCTTTCTTATTACAACAAATGAAATTGATTGTCTGATATTATTCCTGATGTACATGCATATAATATTCCATTATCTTGATATCTTAGATTCTATATATTCATATATATTTATGTATTTTATCATTTGTATACAGTATAAGTAGGTAGGCCTATGACACATTTTATGTATGATGTAATTGATGTATATAAATTTAGTGTAAGTAGGTACCAGCATATAATAAATACCGTACACCGTATCATTTGTATACGGTATAATGTAGGTGGGCCTATCACACATTGTATGTATGATGTAATTTATGGATATAAATTTGGTGTTAAGCATCAGCATATAATAAATATAGTATATTTATCATTATTCGTATACGGTATATTATGTAGGTAGGCATATCATACATTTTATGTATAATGTATAATATAAATTTAGTGTAAGTAGCAGCATATAATACTAATAGAATCTAATAGTATAATACTATAATCTAATAGAATCTATAAGTACGAAAAAATAAACATTTTGTTAATGAATTTTGTGTAAACACAGCTTTACAATAATGATTAATAATTCTGTGTTATCATCATGAGATGACATAATTTATTTTAGGTACCTACTTTTATTTTGAAAAATATGATATTGCTATGCTATCAGCTGAATTGTAATTAATTAATTAATTTTTGAAATCTTCCCATTTCAAATAAATTTAATAATCGTTCAATTTACAATTATAAAATAATTATTATTTAGCATATTTTACTGTTTGCTTATCATATGGTCATAATTATAATGCAATTGATATAATGTTTCTTCATAGATTTCTTTGCATCATTTCTGAAACTCCCACACTGATTTGAAATGTTATCAGAATACCTAGTATATTTCTATCATTACATATTTAATAATCCTGTGTTATTGAATCATCATGAGTCAACATAATTTATTTTATTTACCTACTTTTATTGTGAAAAATATGAGATTGGACTATGAGCCTGTTTTTTCATTCCCAATCATTTCATGACAGTTTATATTTGTCCTTGTTAAATAAATAAATAATACGCTCCTCTTAGATCTGGCCCAAAGTTATTCCCATGCTTGTGAAAAGTTGACAATACTAAAACTACTGCAGTCACAAATAAAAAAATTCTTTTCTTTTTTAATATTCAACCTATTTCATTATTTTTGCTCTCAAAAAGTTAACAATGAACTGCTTAATAAAGGAAAAATAACGCTTCCGTGGAATAAGACATACAATATAGAAATAAAATAGAAATTGAGACTGTGCAATGCATTCTCCCATAAGAGCCAATGCGTAACAAAATGAACGAATCCCACAGCAATGCGGGTTGCCTATCTTTACCAGCTGCCTCACTTTCTTTGTGTTGCTAGTCCATTCCAGTTAGTTTAGAGTTCACTGCAATAGACTGGCTTCTCCACGGCTCCACACTTCTGTGTAATTACTTGTCAGCTGATTTATGATGAATATTGAATATCAATAATATAATTATGATAATATCTTCTTGTATTTTCAAAAAATTATTGGTTTCAATTACCACTATGTCAGACAGATATATTTTTTTTAATTTGCTTTACTTATTACAGTCATGATGTTTAATTGAATGTTAGTGAGTTCTCAACACGTATTCTTTGAACCTTTTCACAGGTCAAGATTGTTGGACAACAAAATTGACTCACTCCTAACTTCATCATCCTTCTTCAGAATATGAAAATAACATTGAAAGTGCATAAGAAAAGAAATTGGTTTGATTTATCATTAGTCAGCTGAAGAATGCATTGCCTGCAGTTCTGCTGTTACTATAGTGAGGTCCACGTAATAATGGCAGTGTTTGATTAGCAATTGTATTGCTATCCTTGTCTATCATTGAACAAAGCGGATAGCGCTATCTCATTCTCGTTTTGCTCTGTTTCCAAGTCGTTTTCAACAATGTAGAAATATAATCAATCAACAAAATAATCTTGATTATGGAAATTCATTATGAAATCATTGAAAATGTAATTTCTTGCTTGATTAAATATAATTGATTAGGTATTTCAAACGAGAATGAACAGTTAATATTACATCAATAAACCTGTATCAGTTACTCTTCAACTCCATTGAAAGTATTGACAAAACAGAGGATCGGCAACGCTGTTCTCTTTCTTTTTCCACTGCCATTATAACGTGGACCTCACTAAAGTAAACCTGATTCCTCACTAATGTAAACCCTACCTAACTGTTAAAATCAGTTATCAGTGACTGGCTACACTCATCTTTTTTGTGGTAAAAAAGGCTTCCACTAGACCTCTGAATTAGTCACCGATAATAAAAGTTTCATATTGATATTCGATTAATGTTTAGGAATGCATTGGAAATATTCTACATTATCAATAATACACAGTAAAAAAGAAGATAGATGACGTTGAATATCTCACCAGAAGATTTACTCTTGTAATATGAAGAAGAAATGTGAGATTGAGTAAATTTCACGATGGAGAGAAACTTTCAAATAAGAAAATAATACTCACAAACATTTCCTGAATCTCATTTCAATAATTTCTTCTACAATCAATATGTTTTATTGATTTTCTCAATAATGTTGGTGTTACTGTGAAATGCGAGGTGATTTTTGAATTGGAAAGTCGCAACCTAAGAATGAGCCTTTTTTACAAAATACTTTGTAGGTGAGGCATAGAAATTATAGCATAACATGCTTATTTAAATAAGTTACTCATTTATAATGTTTTCTCACGTTTAGAATGTAACTTAACATGTTAAACTGGATCACTACGGATTTTAAGTCAGATTTAACTACATTGCTCCTAGGCTGCACTGTGCAATCAATTATAAAAAGTGAGGCCCGGTTCCACAAAAGCCGGTTAAATTTTATCCGTGATTAATTCCATAAGAACCAATGAGAGAGGGCGTTTTTGGAAAGACGGCTTCTCTGATTGGTTCTCGTAGAATTAATCACGGTTAGAATTTAACCGGCTGTTCTGCAACCGGGCCTAGAAAAGAATATTTTTTATGGTTCAGAAAGCTGGCAGAGAGAAATAGTCAAATCGATTCCTATAAGGTAGTATTAAAGCTCTGGAAAGGAAGTTTGCTAGAATAACATACGGTAGATGCTTCCTCACCTGCGGGGACAGAATCATTATGCCTCAGCAATCTAGTCAATATTTGGGGTCCCTAAAATAACATGGAGAAGGCATTTTAAATGACGCCAGCTTTTTAAATAATATATACAGATCCTTTCATATTATCTGCTGAGAGTATATTGGAATAGTCGCGTTCAGGCTCATGCTTTCAGGAGGCACAGACCTTTAACACTAGAAGGGTAACTATGAGAGTGGGTTTCATTAGGGATCCTATTAAAATTAAAAAACCTACTTTTCTGTCGCTTCAAACGTTTTGTCCGTCATTATCATTTATCCAACTTCCTTATATTTAAATCAGAAGGTGGAAGGTGGCCTTATGATGCATGATTTTGACACAGGATTCCAATAGAAAATGAATGACGAAAACCAAACATTATTGATATATCTCAAACCGTTTCAAAGAAAATCACATTTCAAATAAGTTAGTGCATTAAATAATACGGTAACGACAGACCAATAATTTTTTCCAAGCGTAAAAGTACGTGAGTGAATTTCAAGTGGCACTTGAAAAAGTAAACTTAAAAAGTACTTTATTTTTTAGATTTTTGATAAACTCAGCTACTTCCTTAATTTTGTATGATTAACTTTAGTATCTTATGTGAATATCTTTGAAACTGTTTTAGATATCGATGGTTTCCATTTCCTCTAAAAATTCTGTATCGAAATCATGAATTAAATGACTACCTTACCATTTAAAAAAAAATAAGTTGGATTAAATATGGCGGATCCAAGATATGGTGTACAAAAATTTTGAAGCGACAAAATAGTAGTTTTTTCAATTAGAATGGAATCCCCAAATGTAACCTACTGTCAAATTATCCTTGTGAAAGAAATATTAAGCTGTTTCCACGATTTTCACCAACTCAGTATACCGGTATCAGCTATCCTCTATAGAAGGCAGTGACAACTGACAAGGCAGAGAATCGGCAACGCTGTTCTCTTATCTTTCTCCACTACCATTATAAATGGTGGACCTTACTATAGAAAACTAACTGCAATAAACAAAACAACAGTTATAGAGGTACCGGTACGTATAACATTTTCAAGAAACCTATACCTATTCAAGCTACCTACTACTGTACTTCGTTCAATGAAGTTCATTTGTTGGGTGCTCACTGGATAAATTAGTAGAATTATAAATCATCATGATTAACATAAATTAATAACTACCGTATATGATTATTGGTTTCTGAGTTTAGCAGTTCGACCAGCTTATGAATGGAATAATAAATCATGTTACATTGAAATTGTAACAATAAAATATAAATGCCTAAATTAAAAAGAAACTGAACAAAAAATCAAACCATTTATTAATCATCTCATGCAGTTTCATAATGTCTCAAACGCATTGAAAATTTATCATTCCATAATTTTTCACGATTTGAAAGTTTTAATATTTTTACACATATTATAATAAATTGTGACATCTTAATAACTAATATACACTATTTACAATTTACAGTAGGTATTCTTTACTATCCTAATCCTACACTGTATATTGACTATACTGTATTTATTTTCAAATGCTCTATTTTTAGTTTTTACACAGAAAACAACATTACCTGTACTAAATCTTCAATATAAAGATGAGAACTTAATCATCGTTCTGTTGTCCTGTGGCACACAGCTTTAATCCAGTTAATTATTAATATTATGTCGGTCTCCAGGTCATTATAAGTACGAGTATAAAAATATTTCCATAAAATGAGTTTTGCAAGTCAAATAGACAATTTTTTCTGAATTCGAACACTCCCAATGAGGTTATTTTACTTGGCAGAAATACCCCAAAAAATTCATGGATTTTTGGGTCTGTCCTACAAGATCTTCATAAGATTTGGGAAAGGATAAAAAATATACACCTTGACACTCTCTTTCATACTATTTTTAGGGTTCAATTAATGAGCATATTATAGACTATATAACATATTCCATGAAGTATCAAAAAGTGTAGCCTACTGTGCTAAAATATATTTCTATAATAATACTTATAAACTAAAAGATGTAGGCCTTATAGTTAGGGTACCGGTAATGTGTTGTGTGCTGTGGAGATGTGCAGTTGAATAATCTGAATAAAATAAACTACCAGGTTTATTATTATTTAAAACCTAATACTATTTTTCAACCTTATACTTATACTATTATTCACATAAATTTCAAAGAACATCCTCTCTAGGCATAGAAAGTGTTGAATTAATATAATATATCAGTCGAACTGTCCTGAATCACTAGGGTATATACTTATAATTATATTCATTCTATATTGAATGAACAGAATACCATAATATATATTCACTAATATCTTATTTATTAAAGAAATTTATTACCTACTCCTTCAAAATTAGATAATAATGTTAATTCTTTTGTGAGTACTGTTTAGAGTACCGGTATACAATATAAGGGAGGAAAACTGACCTGCTGGCTAGTTTGCGATTATAATCTACCCCATTTTCTCAATTCAATAATATGAGGTAACTTATATGCTTATTTAGGCTTAGTTCCCATAAGTGCGATACAAGGTCTATAAATACAGGTCATGACACAGTCCCGTGATGCATTGCAAAATCGACATTATGTGGTGTCTTTATGGCGGTACATTTGAAATATTCCAATCTCTTCACCAATTTTCAAATTTATCAGCTGTTATAATTATAGATTGAACAACATGATGTGTTATTTAGTTATATTGTTCAAGGATTATTGCTTGGCTTTGAATTGTAGAATAAATTCTTCCCACAGAATAATATAATATTTAGATTCCAACTAGGAACTGAATTGTTGATTTTTAGATTGGGAACTTAAAACTCTTTTTGAGGTTTGCCTTTTGTCCCAATGCCTTATAAATCATAACAAGTTACAAGAATAAGAACAATTTTTAATAATAAAAAAATGAATTATCGAACCATTTATAATTGAAATTCCATTATTAAAAAATCGAAAACCTGAATTTACATATTATCTGAACCAGAATATTGTTTTTAAAAAGCATAATGCATGATTTTGTTATGAGCAGATTGGAATATTTCAAATTTACCGCCATAAAGACCCCACATAATGGCCGCTCCATAAGGAACACGAGTGTCATGACATTTATTATCCATAGACCTTGGTGCGATACAATGCACGTCACAACATACTATACGATGAGCAACCCTATTTAGAGCTTGTTCACATGACAGCGACTTACGCTCGGTTGTCGCGCGTTTGACAAATCGCTCGATTTGTCAGTCTCGTACACATGACAGTGATTCATGAGCGATTTGCCCTCGGTCAAGTCTGAGATTACAACCGCCGCGATTCGCCGGCGACTACTAAAACCGAGCGATGCATGTGTACGGTACCATGTGTAACCCTATATCTGGCAACCGCTCGGTTGGTCAATCACGCGACAACCGAGCGTAAATCGCTGTCATGTGAACAGGCTCTTAGATTCGACACAGATCATCCATAGCAATGCAACATTTTCGAAAGCAACTAATCTAGTGCTCAGCATATTGTTGAAAATCAAGTTACCATGTCTCATTGCGTGTATCGTATCACACAATAAGTGGGAGCAGCGTCTTATATGGTATAATAAGTTTTCATGTCTTTTTCTTCGCTGAGATGTGATATCATGATTTATAATGTTGGTTGCCAACAACTGTGTATTAGCTTGTACAATTTTTATTATCATCATCACCACATTTGGTATTGCTACTACTAGTTTGGGCGTCGTTGGGTTGATCCTTGTTCGGCGGAATTGTTCTTAGAGAATTGCTATGGTTTGGAATTGACAAGTTTGTGAGGAAAGGAACAGAGATGTTGGGCAGACTGGCGGCCAGCACGGGTGGCCGCCTCCGGCCAAGCAGGGTGTGTGTTTCATCGACCACGTGGTGATGCAGAGCGGCCTGGACCAGGACGGGTGTGGAGGCGGCGGGAGTGGGGGCGGCAGCTTTGTTGCCGGAGCTGAGACATTGAACACATATCGGTCGCATCTGCTGCTGCCTCAGCGCGTTCCATGAGTCCGAGGCCGATGAATGCAGCACTGGCTTCCAACGGACCCCCTTGTGCCCGGAACTACTGCTCTGACGACGCGCCAGAATCTTCTGCCACGTTTTGCGCGCCGACTCGTTCAACGTCTCTTTGCTAGCACTTCGCTGTACAAACTCGGCACTGTTATTGCCATGTGCCGCCGGCTTGGCCAACACCGACGATACAGACCGTTGCACTCTCCTCGTTGCCTCAGCTCCCGGTGGCTGTTGCTGTTCCATACAGTTCACAAACTCGTTCATTTCATTCGCCTGAAATCCCACTGTTGAAGAGAAGCTTTCAAGAGTGGAGTTCGATGGCCACGCGAATAGATCTGACTGATTCTGTACCGAGCACTCCTCAGGCAGTTCACCTTCGTGTCCTATCACCATCTCCAAACATTGCTCCACATTCTCTTCCATAGAAGGAGTTTCATGAAGAAGCTTGAGTGAATCGATCCTGCAAAGAAATTTCGACTGATTAATCTGATCACATATGTACTCATTCAAGAAAATTCATTAGGATCTCATATTAGAACGTCTTTTTCTACTTCAAATATAATTAATTTCTCTATTGAAACAGTCTTTACTCATTCATCTTCAACATAGAATATTTACTCTACAAGACCGATATTTATACTACGGGAGAATTTTCCGAGCATGCAACACCGTACCGTTTCTCTTTTACTAAACTGTGCCTTTTTTAGGTGCAGTCTAGTTTGTTTTTTGTGTGATCATATTTTTAATTTGTTGACGTTGTCTATACATGTAACTGTTAATGAAAATAATGTATAAGTTAATGTAATGTAAATAGAAAATATTTAATTTGAATGGATTTGATATTATAATTATATTACAAGAAGAGGAGTGCAATCGAAATGCACCGTAACAAAATAAGACCTGTTACATATGAGATGATTAGTGTACATAATTTCTCTCTGGTGATCATCTTACTTGGTAAAAAATGCAATTTATGATTTGCTCCGTTGATAATGGAAAGCATCTTTTTGGTTCCAACATTGCCGAGTACTTACTTAAGGAAATCGTAAATAAATTGTGTAATAACAAAATATTATTGGGGATGCCACAGAGATCAAAGTGTACATCAATAAAATTTCGAAAAAAAGCTTTGAAAAAAATCATTTGAGTTTATATTGAGTGAATGCAGGTTTGGGACTTGTTTAATAGAATAAAAAAAAATCTATAATTCCTGCAGTATAGAAGAGATGCTTCTTCCCTTATTCTTCAAGTTAAGAGCAAGGATAATAGTTGAATTAGATCCTTTCTTCTTCATTCTTTCTTCTTCATTTTAGGACTCTCTGAATTCTTATGAAACAGGTCCCTCGATAAGTTCGTTGCAAACTGGTGAACAATAGAATATTCAAAATATTGAGGGGAGGAGACACCTCTTACCGCCAGATACCTTCAGCGGTTTGACTGCTGCTTCCGTTCTTCCCTCTCTTTGTCTCATGAATACTGCTGAATGATGTTTTTGGAGAACACTGTCTAGTACTACCTTCTTCCTCCTCATCTTCTTCTATTATTTCTGGGAGAAACATTGACTGTTGTTCCTCTGGTACCCTGAAATATCAATGAGTTTATGCTGGTTATCTGATGGAAAAATACACAACGAACACATTTTTTATGGGAAAAATAAACAACGAACACATTTTCAGAAAATTAATTTCAATTGTACATATACTGAGGTACATGCAACCAAAATTATAAGAGGAATTTCTGACATTATACAGGGAGATTACGAACTCCCTACTCTAGGGCATGTTCCTGGGTGAAAAACATATTTAAATATCATATTTAAATATTGACCGGAAGTCTTCAGTTACTCACACAGCGGCCATTTTGCTTTTTTCACTTTTTTTCTAAATAATAGTTAAACATATACAAAATTGAAACTTTGCACGATCATTTATAACGACTAGACAAAGCTAGAATAAACTATGATAATTTTTCAAATAAATAAAACAAAATTGCGGCCATTTTAAATGTTGTTTCTTAAATAACTCAGAAACCGTTGGTTTTACAAAAACTTGACAAGAATAACTTTTTTTAGTAACTTTAATTGCCTATCTATTGGTAGATCGGCAGCCTTAGTGATAGGTGACCACTGAAAGTTTGTTGCAGTGCAAACCAAGGCATGCTGATAGAGTCGCCTCAATGATGCAACAATCTCTATTTGCATTGCATGTTGATTGAATTCGAATTTAGGACATTTCAAACAATAAAATAACCTTACATAATCCTCTAAAGGTGGGTCAACAACCACTAAAGCTGCCATATATCAGTTTAATATTGGTCCAATCTTAAAAATCTGGTACCAATCGATAGGCAATTGAAGTTAATAAAAAAGTTATTCTTGTAAAGTTTTTGTAAAACCAACGGTTTCCGAGTTATTTAAGAAACAACATTTTAAATGGCCGCCATTTTGTTTTCTGTATTTGAAAAATCAACATTAATTTTTTCTAGCTTTCTGTAGTTTGTTATAAATGATCGTGCAAAGTTTCAATTTCGTATGTTTAACCATTATTTAGAAAAAAATAATAAGTGAAAAAAGCAAAATGGCCGCTGTGTGAGTAACTGAAGACTTTCCGGTCAATATTTAAATATGTTTTTCACCCAGGAACATGCCCTAGAGTAGGGAGTTCGTAAACACTCTGTATATAACAAGAAGATCACTTGCAATAAAAACTCAAACAATCGTTTCCTAGATTTATGAAAATATCAACTCAATTATGATAATAATAATATAATTATAATAATATTTTATATTATATTTAACCAAATGAGAAAAAATGTATAAGCAACACCAATTTATTCTTGTTTTTTGTTCATACTTCCAAAATTCCCTCACAGAAGAGGAAAATATTTTTCTTTCCTCTGTGATTCTGTTTTGAATAAGTATTGTATAATATGGTTTTGACTTATAATTTTGACTGTGTTAACTTTACAATAATAACAAGAGTATTTTGGGAGAGAAAAGTAATCATCAGGTTTTTGCTAAATGTCGAAATACTGTAATTATTATTGACGGCTGAATAAATCCAGTTACTCCAGCAATACTTACTGCATGTCATGTACAGATCCACGATAAGTTTTCTTTTTGTATGCGAATGCTGCTCCCGTGTATGGAAGAGAAACATCAACATCATCGAAATATTTATCTTTGACAAGAGGAGGACAACGGGTCATCAGGGTGTCCACTCCCAAATATGACACCTGAAAATATTTGTGTTCACAGAAATTATTATATAATTATTATATTACCTAATTATAGGAATTATTCTCAGACTCACAGTGATTGGAAATGAAAAATATAATAACTTACAAGGGAAAAAGATAATCTAGCTCTAGCTAGCCTTAATGAAGAACAAAGTTCAGAATGTGAAAAATGTTTATATGTGAAATTTAAGAACTCTGAACTTTTTAATAATGAACTTATTCAATAACGGAAAATCTAAAAATGCATTGAATTTGTTGGCATCGAAAACCCCTCTAACTTACTATGCCTCAATAGTGGAATAGGGATGTAATTCTTATAATTGAATGTATTTGTAAGATCTCACCTTCGTATGTCTATCAATTAACCAATTCAATTCGAAATCTTCGTCATCGTCACCAAAAGGATTTATCAGCTGCTCAGCTACCTGTCAAACAAAAATTTCACATTTATTTCATAAAAAGTAAATGAATTCTACCATGAACTTCACCTACGCATGGATAATTAGATGAAGATGATGGCAAACTACCAGGCATGGGATGTCTTGGTGGGATGGAAACTCTCCATACGTAGTGGAGAGTTTAACAAAGGTATGATAAGGCCGTATCCGACTGAGCTAACAGAGATCACAAGTGAAGCTATTTTCATCATTTTATAAAATTGTACTTGGTTGCATAATAAATGTCCATTTTTTAAGCTTGCTTTGGGAAATCATCTCAAATTTCCAATCGCTGAATGTAGGATACTTTAATGCAAACAAGTTTGGAATCCTGCGAATATGTACAGAAAATATAATGATATTTATTTGTTTTGACTCTGCACTCCACAACTACTATCGATTTTCAGAAAATAAGACACATATATAATAGGAGTGGAGTGAAATAATCGTGGATGGAAGAGTCGAAAAATGAATATTAATCACCTTAAGTAGGCCCATGAAGAAGAAAAACTGAAGAATCGTGAAGACTGGTATGTACCTGTCGATTTCCATTTGTAGTTTTTTACTTATATTAACTGAGTTATCGGCATTATTCTCAGACTCACAGTGATTGGAAATGAAAAATATAATAACTTACAAGGGAAAAATATAATCTAGCCCTAGCTAGCCTTAATGAAGAACAAAGTTCAGAATGTGAAAAAATGTTTATATGTGAAATTTAAGAACTCTGAACTTTTTAATAATGAACTTATTCAATAACGGAAAATCTAAAAATGCATTGAATTTGTTGGCATCGAAAACCCCTCTAACTTACTATGCCTCAATAGTGGAATAGGGATGTAATTCTTATAATTGAATGTATTTGTAAGATCTCACCTTCGTATGTCTATCAATTAACCAATTCAATTCGAAATCTTCGTCATCGTCACCAAAAGGATTTATCAGCTGCTCAGCTACCTGTCAAACAAAAATTTCACATTTATTTCATAAAAAGTAAATGAATTCTACCATGAACTTCACCTACGCATGGATAATAGATGAAGATGATGGCAAACTACCAGGCATGGGATGTCTTGGTGGGATGGAAACTCTCCATACGTAGTGGAGAGTTTAACAAAGGTATGATAAGGCCGTATCCGACTGAGCTAACAGAGATCACAAGTGAAGCTATTTTCATCATTTTATAAAATTGTACTTGGTTGCATAATAAATGTCCATTTTTTAAGCTTGCTTTGGGAAATCATCTCAAATTTCCAATCGCTGAATGTAGGATACTTTAATGCAAACAAGTTTGGAATCCTGCGAATATGTACAGAAAATATAATGATATTTATTTGTTTTGACTCTGCACTCCACAACTACTATCGATTTTCAGAAAATAAGACACATATATAATAGGAGTGGAGTGAAATAATCGTGGATGGAAGAGTCGAAAAATGAATATTAATCACCTTAAGTAGGCCCATGAAGAAGAAAAACTGAAGAATCGTGAAGACTGGTATGTACCTGTCGATTTCCATTTGTAGTTTTTTACTTATATTAACTGAGTTATCGGCATTTTCTACATACTGTCTGCCTACTAGTGCTGCTAAGAAGAATGAGTAAGTAGCTAATGTCACAACCTGTAAACCAAAGAAAAAAAGGAAGTTTACATAAGTAAAAGCATGTCAATGAGATTGATAATAGGTGAATCTTTTGTAATTGAAATAATAATATGGCTGTCATACTAATTTGAATAGATTAATAAAATTTTACAAGTAATTGATCACACAGAATTCTAGGGAAAATGATTATTCCAAAGAGCACCTTCATTTCAATGAATTATTATAATAACCTGGTTCAAATAATATGGTAAAGTTGGATTACTGCTTTATTCTTTCTAAACTGATAATAATAAATTTATAAACGTAAGCTACAGTAATGAAGTCTACTGATATTGCGATAATTTCCTGTACAGTATATATTTATTATTTCTATCTTTACAAAAAGCACCCACTGAATTGGATAAAAAACTAAGGATACTCCTTGTACTATTCCATTCCCAAATTTAGTGATATTTTAAAAGTCCGAAATGAGGAATAAATAAGCTGCTGCTGCATATGTTTCAAAGAATATTTGCCATTGGATGGAAATACCTCTTATAAGAGGGAAATAAGACGTTTTACAAAAAATATATTTGAAATAATAGCTTTGTTGTAATTGTGACACTGTGGTACAATTGTAAATATTTGATAAACACTTATTTTTCTTTGGGAATTGAGGTATGCATTTCACTCCTGAGGAGGAGCTTCATCAGCCTCTGATGAAGCTGTGAACCATCAGCCTCTGATGAAGCTGAGAACCATCAGCCTCTGATGAAGCTGTGAACCATCAGCCTCTGATGAAGCTGTGAACCATCAGATTCTGATGAAGCTGTGAACCATCAGCCTCTGATGAAGCTGTGAACCATCAGCCTCTGAAGGGGCTGTGAACCATCAGCCTCTGATGAAGCTGTGAACCATCAGCCTCTGATGAAGCTGTGAACCATCAGGCTCTGATGGAGCTGTGAACCTTCAGGCTCTGATGGAGCTGTGAACCATCAGCCTCTGATGGAGCTGTGAACCATCAGGCTCTGATGGAGCTGTGAACCATCAGGCTCTGATGGAGCTGTGAACCATCAGCCTCTGATGGAGCTGTGAACCATCTTGCTCTGATGGAGCTGTGAACCATCAGCCTCTGATGGAACTGTGAACCATCAGGCTCTGATGAAGCTGTGAACCATCAGCCTCTGATGGAGCTGTGAACCATCAGGCTCTGATGGAGCTATGAACCATCAGCCTCTGATGGAGCTGTGAACCATCTGGCTCTGATGGAGCTGTGAACCATCAGCCTCTGATGGAGCTGTGAACCATCAGCCACTGATGAAGCTGTGAACCATCAGGCTCTGATGAAGCTGTGAACCATCAGGCTCTGATGAAGCTGTGAACCATCAGAGGCTGATGAAGCTCCTCCTCAGGAGTGAAATGCATACCTCGATTCCCCAAGAAAAGTAAGTGTTTATCAAATAGTGTTAGTTACAAGTAATGCAGTGTCTAAACTACAACAAAGTTATTATATAGTGTTTCGTCATGTAAAGCAACATCAATTTGAAAGAAAATAAGTTCCTTAGAATACTGATATGTACTTGTTATTGGTGCTATTCAAATTATTTGATTATATACTCGTAGCCTAAGATAGGTCTGGAAACAATTTAAAGTTATCTTATCATTAGGGAATTAACGTTGGCTACAGCCGGTACGGTAGTCAATATAGGGAACCCCTACTGAAAATATAGTTTTCGTAAAAACATATTAGGTTTAGTCAATGAGAGATGAGATGATATGGTATGAGAATATGTCTAATTGAATGATGAGCAAGTAGAATACTGAAATGTTGAAGAGAGCTGAAATCTGTGATCTTAATAGAGTATTTAAATATTATTTGTACTGCATAATATTTATACTGCAATATATAATACGAAATTTTTGAGATCAATGATAGGTTTTTGAAAATAAAAGTTTGATTTCTTACAAATTCTATTATTATTAATTTACCTGGGTATAGACTAACGGAATGCTTATCCAGTCAAAACTCCAAAGAAGACCACATTTTGATCGAAACTCGTTGAATTCCTGAAAACAGTTTGAAGATTTGAAATAACATATTATTGAAAAAATCAAACAGAATACAGGGAAAAAGCTGATTGAATCTATTCGAATAATTGATAAATGTTTAAATGTTCAAATGTTTAAATGTTTAAATGTTTAAATGTTCAAATGTTTAAATGTTTAAATGTTTAAATGTTTAAATGTTCAAATGTTTAAATGTTTAAATGTTTAAATGTTTAAATGTTTAAATGTTAAATGTTTAAATGTTTAAATGTTTAAATGTTAATGTTTAAATGTTTTAAATGTTTAAATGTTTAAATGTTTAAATGTTTAAATGTAAATGTTTAAATGTTTAAATGTTTAAATGTTTAATGTTTAAATGTTTAAATGTTAAATGTTTAAATGTTTAAATGTTTAAATGTTAAATGTTTAAATGTTTAAATGTTTAAATGTTTAAATGTTTAAATGTTTAAATGTTTAAATGTTTAAATGTTTAAATGTTTAAATGTTTAAATGTTTAAATGTTTAAATGTTTAATGTTTAATGTTTAAATGTTTAAATGTTTAAATGTTTAAATGTTAATGTTTAAATGTTTAAATGTTTAAATGTTTAAATGTTAAATGTTTAAATGTTTAAATGTTAAATGTTTAAATGTTTAAATGTTTAATGTTTAAATGTTTAAATGTTTAAATGTTTAAATGTTAAATGTTTAAATGTTAATGTTTAAATGTTTAAATGTTTAAATGTTTAAATGTTAAATGTTTAATGTTTAAATGTTAAATGTTAAATGTTAAATGTTTAAATGTTAAATGTTTAAATGTTTAAATGTTTAAATGTTTAAATGTTTAAATGTTTATATGTTTATATGTTGCGCATTTACGGCGAAACGCGGTAGTAGATTTTCATGAAATTTGACAGGAATGTTCCTTTTTTAATTGCGCGTCGACGTATATACAAGGTTTTTGGAAATGTTGCATTTCAAGGATAATATGAAAGGAAAAAGGAGCCTCCTTCATACGTCAATATTATTGGAGTAAGAATCAGACTATAGAATTATTCATCATAAATCAGCTGACAAGTGATTACACAGATGTGTGGAGAAGCCAGTCTATTGCTGTATTTCCATAAGGTCTATAGTTTCAATCAGGTACTTGCGGATAAGAATACTGCGTGAGGTCTAATGTTCACAGAACTACAAGTATTGTTTTGTGTACGATAATGTAAGCATGTCGTCTCGCCAAGAGCAAAGAGTATTCTTTCTTGAACAAAATTTTACCAAACGCCTCCAAATTTTTCTAATCTTCGTTTCAATGTTCATTTTCAGTTTATTCAGAGTATTTATTAAACCCTTCGAGATAACCCCACAGAAAAAGATCTGGAGGCTTTCAATAATGGTAAAATACTGTTCAAGAAGGAACACTCGTTGCTCTTGACAATATAATATTACAGACCTGTTGTAACCTGTAGTCCTACACATTTAATGGTTCTACATATATTATGTTTCTATGCATTAATAGTGATGTTATATTTTATCTTGCGGAAATGCGGAAGCCACACACCATCAAAATATTATGAAAACACCACTTTTTAAATACATGTCTATTTTAATGTCCGCGACATAATGAACGCACTGTATTCACGAAATTAAGCTTTCTATTGCATATAAATTGTTGAAAACCATTATAAAATATAATCAATGACACAAATACCCTTTCTTAACTTGTAAATTCTTAAATTTCAAAAAATAAATGTATTTAAAATTTCAACTATTCTATATGATGAATAGAATGAAATGAAATGAAACTTGGTAGGTATCAAACAAAAAAGAAAAATATTCAATGATAATATATTTGTTATACGGTTTTTTATGTTTGTGTTACCAATATTTTATTATTTTAATTAGGCCAAAATTTTATGATTTTATTACTGTACTATTATACTGTATTATTATACCAGCATAGCACACAAACTTGTACAATATCCAAATAACTATCCTGATATTCACCTCAACAATCAACTTGAGCCCCTGAGGATCAGTGATGCGGTTGGTCTTTCTGGCTTGCTTCAGGAGGCATATGAACCACGAGCAAGGAATCCAATAAGTATTGAATTCTTTACTTGGGACCGACTGAAATAATTGAAGCTCAACTGCCGTTATGAAACCTGGAAACGTCGAAGATATTAATTTCATGAACATTATCGTACTATTAACAAGACTATGAACTTTTCAGTTATAAGAAACAATATATTTCAGTTTTCAGGGGTTATACTGATAGCAACTGTTGTTTCGTAAGTTGCACTACATAAATATATTTTTCTCAGGCCACTCCCGTGTTTCGGATCGACACGTTAAACCTTCGGTCCCGGCTGCCTAAAAAAAGTCGTTAGGTCATGTCAGGTGCGACCTGAAAAATCTGACACCAGACCTTGAGCCAGCCTGCTCATGAAGGACCTCATTATCTCGACTATAGTGGGTTCCACGTTCTAATGGCAGTGTTTGATTAGCAATTAAATTGATTGCCCTGATAACTGGACATTGCCACTTCAGGAAACATCTCCACACAATTGGGCTCAGAAATGAAAGCAAGATGTGTAGGCTTTGTAATCAGTCTGAAGAGATTGCTAAGCATATCATACTGGATTGCGAAAGACTTGGAGCTAGAAGAAGGGGTCTGTTTGGCTGCAAGCAACCAGGTGAGGAATGGGATGTTAGTATAGGGAAGAAACTCCTGGATCTTGTAAAGGAGACGGAAGTTGGTTTGCCCAACTAACATACAGTAAGCTTCGGTTGACGTGTGAGGTTCTTTGAACCATTGGATTTTTGAATCTGTCTCTTCAAAAACATAAACATAAACATTGAATAGCAATAGTATTGCTATCCTTGTCTATCATTCAACAAAGCGGATAGCGCTATCTCTTTCTCACTTCTCTCTGTTGCCAGATCGTCTTTTAACAATGTAGAAATATAATTAATTAACAAAATATTATTTAATCTCGATTATGAAATTATTGAAAAATATAATTTCTTGCTTAATAAAATATAATTTATTATTTTAAACGAGGATGAACAGTTAATATTACGATTTTTGAACTATTTTTAACGACACTACAGTCTAATAATTTCTTTGAATATTAGTTATTAAAACTAGTACTCACTGTGGAGCGCTTTCGGATTTAAATCCATTCTCAACACTGCTGTCTTCATCAGTACTAGTAGTGAGTAACTACTGGTTCTAATAACTAATATTCAAAGATATCAGACTGTAGTGTCGATAAAAATAGTTCAAAAATCGAATTATTACTTGCAGTTCGTCTTAAGTTAAAATATATGAGTTAATATTACATCAACAAACCTGTATCAGCTACCGTCTTTAGAAGGCATTAACAAGACGGAGGATCGGCAACGTTGTTTTCCTATCTTTCTCCACTGCTATTATAAAGTGGACCTCACTGTAGGCCTAAGTGGGAATGGATAACTGACAACTATGCCTTAAAAGGTGAATGTGAGTGTGAGATGGTTAGCACATACCAGCTTGCACAAGGTGGTCCATGGTGGGGAAGCGGCGCTTGACTGCCGAGCTGATGGATCGCAGCACGAGGATGAGTGTGAGGTTGAGGTAGCGGATGAGTGTGCGTCGAAGCATGCGTCCGTGTTCGTCGTTGCCGTGGATGTACAGCGCCAAAGAGTGCATCGCCCTACAATGCACATGCAAACATACAATCACACTATTCCAGTCATCCAAACAAAGCAAACAACTTTTAAACAGAAATCCTATTATTTTCCTCTTTAAACTGAGATTATAATCTAAAACTTCGAAATCAGACCATTATAATAAAATGTAAAACCTCGATAATCCGGAAACAAATTACGGTCACTCAATAACGATTGAAACCCACTTCAGAGAACATATGGAGGCCCAACAGTAGTAATTACATCTATTAAATTCAACTAAGATTAATCTCTGATTAAAGACGTCAACCACGTTTCCATTCAGAACGTCTAGCGTCATCCGCTAGAACTCTGGTTCTAGCAAAAAATCCCATTTCAAAGTGAATTGTTTACTTGGTCAAAACTAATGGTTATGAGACAGTTAAGCCAACATATTATTACTAGAACGGGGTGTACTATTTATCGAGGATCCACTGTATTCTCTCGCGACTAGACATTCGTGGCATCTTTTAATCATGGTTAAATTTAATAGATACATGCGAACTCGTAGTGAGTGTCACAAGGGAAATATGAAAAATTCAAGCATAATAAACAAAGTGTTTCAAAGTAAACATTTTGGCAAGCTTGCCCGTATTTTAGTGATAATTCTAATTTTTAACAAATTTTGGTAAGCCTAATAGGCTATTGTAGTCGAAAGAAAGTTCCACCTAGAGTCTTTTACAAACAAAGTTAAATTTTCACAATATTATTATATATTTCTGCTTATGGTGGTACCTACGTGAGCTCAAGGTTCGAGCATGGGTAATGAGACGGATCATGATGATGAGAGATGAGTGTCTTATACTCCGTAAATGGAGTCCTCAGGACGTAATCTTAAAAAAGTGGAACTTCAAATATATAGGTGTGTTTCGAAACAGGAAGCGAATTTTAGACTTATTGGAATTTAGAGGAATCCACTTTACAAGTGGTCACCATTTGAATAACAATAAAGCATTTTTGGTTGTTATTTTAATATGAATCTTTTGTAAACTGATATTGATTATGACGTACAAACTTGGAATAGTCTTTCATTCAAAGATATATAAATAAATTATTACAAATTATTCAGGTATTTTTATTTAGAAAAAACCATGGAAATAGATGAATTTAGATTAAGATTCAGAAAGGATTTTCAGTTTGAAAATATATTATGCGACTGTTTATCAATACAAACATAATTATGTCTACAAATAATGTATATTTGCACATTGAGTCTTTTCAATCAAAACTGTTCTTTTAGCGTTTAAGTAGTACACATTCACATTTTCGTTTTTATATGAAAAATTTCAAGTTTTTTATTTTTATTTACTGTACAGTCCTTATCCTTATTGAATTATTAGCTTCAAAGGAAATTCCTATTGATCTCAATCTACATATCTTTAAACCATTGTTTATTAAAAATTGAAGATTTAACAATAAACATATAGAATGGATATGAAGAAGAATTAATAGTAGACTGAATAAGTTCATCTATAATGACTCATTCTTATAAAAAGGGTGTTTTCTTCAGAGCCTCGCCAATTAAGGAGGTATAAGAAGACAATGGGAGGAAAACTTGACTTTTGGCAAGCTATCAAAATGTTTTCCTGACTTTAATTTTGTAGAGAGCTTATATCCATCTTGTTGCAAATTAAACCTAATTTCCAATTCCATTGGATTGAGATATTTCAAGTGGTACAATCACATACATCATATTAAATTGTTATTTTCTCTATTTATGAAGAGAATAAATGTATATAACTCTTTGTAGTTCCATATTTTTTAAATGTATTAATTTTAAAGGGTACTATAATTCTATTTTATAAATATATATTAGACTAGCTTATTAAAAAAAGACTACCATTTTTTTATGTTCTTTGGAACTTGACTCAACAATAGCTGAAATTCACATCAAATTTTGATGATATTTTAAAACAGTTCTACTACTACCTACGATAAGATGTACTTTCTAATAAGCACATGAAGGTTTGTGGGTAGGCCTATCTATCAATAATTAATTTGAAGATGTAAGTGTCAAAAATCAACTGACAGTGTTAATAATGTTTATATGTTCCAAGTTCTAAACTTAGAATTGGGACAGTGCCTTGCTTTATTTTTGAAGGTGAATAGTTCCTGGTTTTCAATTTTAGCATTCACCCGATATTGTTGAATTGTTCCATACGGGTTTCTATCCTTAGAACTTATCAACATTTTTGGCTCACAAATATCAAATTGATTTTGGCCTAATTGACTCAATATGAATAATTATCTAGTTGTATTAAGAAGGATGGAGAGCGGTGTACAGTAATAATATGGAAAGCAAAGGTATGATACTGAAAATGTCATGGAACATCTTGGCTGGATTTTTTATAATGTGCCTAATTAAGTTAAATGATAATGCAGAAATTAATAATATTACAATTTATAAGCTAATCTTGAACCTAAGGAACATTTTCGACTATTTGAAAATAATACAAGCCATTATTTTATTTTAATGGAAATACGAAAGTTCATCAACCTGAACAAGCATTAAATTCAGGATCACATATTATAGGATTAATTTATAAGCAAAGAACTGTTTGATTTTCGGTTAGACTGATCATAGCGCTAAATGGGTTCTACCATTTATATAATATCGAGCAGGTGTAACCCGTGCTTTGCAAGGGTCAGAGAAAACCACAATTAGATTGAATTATAGTTTTATAGTTCCATGGGCGTATATAACGGGGGGCCCAGATAAAGAAAAATCAGTACAGTAATTACAGAAAAATGTACAGTAATCTGAATTTTTGACTGCCTGACGGTAAAGTAGAAAGGGCGTTCAGCGCAAATTACCCTCTGAATATGAGCAGCAAAACTGATATTAAGTATCATGGGGTGTTACTTAAAATCCCTTAACCTAACATTAACATTGGCCTCCCCCCCCAAAAAAAATTCTATAAACGCCACTGGTTTTATCCTATCACTTTTATTTGATGATAGAAAAATTGTTAAAAATTTCATTTTGTTAAAAGTATGTAGATAATAATTATAATATAAATTTAAGTTGAAATTTCTCAAAAAAAAATATTTTGATGGGAATCAATCCCGAAATCTTCAATTCATAAGTCCGGCGCGCTAGCACTTATTTCTTTATAATTCATTCAGATCTATCAGATGGGAAGGGGTGGGGTAAAAAGAAGAGGAATTTGGGAACTGCAATAATTCAACTATGTTACTTACTCTGAATACTACATAGGCCTATATTTGCAAGTAAAAGATATTAAAAGAAATTTAGTAAATTCAGGTGGTTCATTTCAGTTTGCAATCCGCTATAAAAGGGCAATCAATCAATCTATTATATAAAAGCGAAATGGCACTCACTGACTCACTGACTGACTGACTCACTCACTCGCAGAACTAAAAACCTACCGGATGAAAAACGTTCAAATTTGGTAGGTATGTTCAGTTGGCCCTTTAGAGGCGCACTAAGAAATCTTTTGGCAATATTTCAACTCTAAGGGTGGTTTTTAAGGGTTTAAAGTTCGTCTTTTAGCATGTATATTCTTCTCATTATCTCAATTATGATTGAAAAATGTCCATACCATATGTTAATATAGAACTATAATTTAGAGAGAGTACCTATTCGAAACAGTTGTTAACTGGTAACTAAATTAATAATTTTGTCAGGTTGGCATTAAGTAGAGTTGACTTTGTTAGGTTGGCACCAAGTTGAAGATTGAAATGCATTTATCGCGAAAAAATTGATTGGGCACTGCTACTTCAATCAGAGCTATTCCTGGGAATATTATATTACTATTAGTCAGGCTCGCTTCGCTCGCCATATCCGTTTAGTCTGGACCCCCGACTGGATCGTCCCAACATATGATAAAAATGCTCAAATGAAAAATGCAGGCGAGCGAAGCGAGCCTGCTGATCTCATTTTTGTACGATCCAGTCGGGGGTCCAGGGGGCAGAGCCCCCTGGCTAGACGGATATGGCGAGCGAAGCGAGCCTGACGGCTAGTATGTGCATATATCTCAACTACAGTAAGATTATTTTTTTAAAAAATCTTCATTAATCTTTCTATTAATTCCTACTATTTATCTTATGACAAGATATTATTTATAGAATATATTATATTATTCACTTAATATTGTATATTATATACTTTGGCAAAATATTTATCTCGGTCCACTTCCGTGCTTCGGATGGACATGTTTACCGTCGGCTGCCTGGAAAACGTCGTTAAGTCATGTCAGAGGCCCTGATATTGATTGATCAGGTGCGACCTGAAAACTCTGACATCAGACCTGAGCCAACCAGGTCACTCGATATTATTATTATTATTATTATTATTATCTTGTCAATCTCAAGACGCTTCCACTCCTCCTCATTCCCACCCATCCATTCTCTTCATCCTCCACTCGTCTTCTCTTCAGTTATTGAGCTCTCTATTCAACTTAACAAACTCCTATATAATAATTATAGGTACAACCACAAACGAAACAACAAATATATAAAGATATTGTTCATTTCTTTCTGTGGTTCAACATAATTATTATGAAAAATGATAAAAAAGCCAAACTGAAAAATATATTAATTACGATAAATATATCACTGTCATTGATTGAAAAAATTGAGGATTAGAATAATCATTCCCTCAATTTAATAAGAGCTTGACTGTTTATAATGACTATTGTAGAATATGGCATTCTTTATAATGCTTCCCACATATTCTTCATAAACTCCCAACACAATACGATGCAGACAAGGATAATACTTCTTAGAAAGTTTAATATAACAAAATAATAATAAATATATAGAAAATAATAGATTGCAGATAATTATTTTTATCTAGTATCTGTGAAAAGCATACTGTAATAATGCGTTTAGTTAGTGTGACTACAATCATTGGGATATCTTTGGATATTAGAAGATCCAAAGATCTATTGGAATATCTTTCTGAGAAATATAAATTTAGAAATAAGAACTAGAAAAAATTGTCAAAAGATCAGATAGTTAAAAATGATTAGAGTAGGTAATCTTGATAGAATGAATTATTAATTTTATGGAGATATAATAAATGTTACGTACAGACTACATACTTGTCAGGCCATGGAATGGCTACATACTGCTGCCACCACCTTGCCGCCACATAGGCAACATAGAAACCAAGCACGAATGAAAGTGGAATGAGGCTTATAAACATATCACAGTAAATCACGACTTTCTCGAACAGCCTGAAAAACAACAAGATTACATATTTCTATTAATTCAGTTTAGCAAGAATCAAAATTGATCTTTATTGATAATAATTTTAAAAGTTTGCAAAAACGTACACATCACTCCCTTAAAACTTGAAAAATAATAAACATTTTTCATACGGTATCATTTTGACAAACATGTATCAATAACCTCTGGAGTTACATGCTTCTAATTAGTTCCTAGGATTTGAACATTTGAAGAAAAATAATTATTTTTTCCACCAGAAAGGTATCGAAAAATTAGAGTTATTTGATCTTTATCTGTAACTCTGATAGCATCCTAGAGAAGAGAACTAAGGATTCTCCTTGTACCATTCAAAAAGTCCGAAAAAGTAATGATTTCACTTTTCTGGAATCTATTCCATTTTCACTCAAATACAACAAAAACAGAGAATTTTGATAGTTGAAAAGCACAAATATTTCACTTGAACTGAAAAAAATTTTAATATTACCATTAATTGAAAAATGTTTGCGTAATTGAATGAAACTTGACAGACACATGAACACATCATAACACTATGTTTGTCAAGTTATGTTCAATCTAATAGAGTTTATAAGGACGGTGAAAAATCATACGTCATAAACCGATGTGTGTGCAACTTCAACTTGACAGGTGTTATATTCAGTTTTTGTATTCTGCATTAGTAATTTTTTCTTTGCTTGCACTTTATTATGTCACCAACAGTGAGATATCGTAAAGGAATAACTGTTAGAATTTTATTTATTCATTTTACAGGCAATTTTATTTATTTATATTACAGGCTTTAGCCATCAATTGACGCAAATTAAAACATATAAGTATTCATTTGAAATACACACATAAATATACTAATTTAATTTAATATTATAGAAGTTGAGCTATATATGTGATTTGAACGTTTCCTGAGAAATATCTAATAATATTCCAGTCTCCCTATTAATAGACTATATAGTGTATAAATAGGCTAGCTATAACTAAGTGCAAAGCAGCATCGAGTCAGACAATCAAGATGATTGAGATATTTTAGTCAGTCGATCGTCCTTCAGGGAAAAGAATCTGTGTTTTAACTGATGAAGTAATTGTTATTTTTAGGTTTTGTTGGATACAGAGTCTTCGAGCCTAGAAGTTATTCAGACAAGATATTAGCTCTGCTAAGATTTCTATTAAAAGTATCGAATGTGGCAGAAGAAGCTCTGTGAATTATCAGCACCTACGGCCTATTATTTGTGGAAGGAGAAAGAGCATTGCCCATTCGCCTCCTGACTGGTACTGTCACTCACTCACTCTCTCTCTCTTTCTCTTATTGTAGAAGAGTCAAGCGTTTGTTGGCAGAAAGTACTAAATTTGTTGCAAAGGGAGGGGGTTGGGTTTCTAGAGAGACAGAAAACTTTTAGAACTAAATGATGTTTTGTATCTTCCATTATAATTTTGAATATCTTAGGGGAGAAGAGAAAGAAAACAGACAAATGGCTGCCAAAGCAGCAACTGCACTTCAAACAATACTTTCAACTCTACAAGGGATGCAACTATTTTTTTCAAACCACCCCTCCCCACACAATCAACAATATCAAGCTATCTCCTAATCATTAAAATCTGAACTCATTAAAGTTTGAACTAATATAAATACAATACAAGGAGATAAGAAACTCTGTAGGCCTACTGTGTTGTTTAAGAAATAATAATAAATTCTTCAGAAACTCCATGAAAGTGGAGAAAAACTTTTAGACTATTGTGATTTCAAAATGACACTTGAAATAAAATATTATTGAATTCTAGGGAACTAATAATAGCAAGATGATTGATTATCTTCAATCAAATCAATTTAGTCGCAAAAATTGCGATTTTATTGCAGCTTTTCCGGGGTGGTTTCCTAACAATAAGAGAAGGATAGCAGGCACAATGAATTAAAAGTACAATAGAAGCTATGTTAAATAAATTCACATACAGTATTTCAATATTGTAGTAATGTTAAATAATCTGACCTATTCACAATTTTATATGAGGATTTCTTAAGAAAATCTATTCGAGTTATGAAATTAAAATATTGAATTACAGTAAAGTGAATCAAATTATTAGTTATCAACGTAAAACCTGAAGACCATTCCAAGCATAAAGCTGCAATAATAGTGAGTGTTATCCTTACATAGTCTGTGAACAGGAAATGTTTTTTTTTTTGTAGGATCATTAAAGTCATTCTGAGGTTAAAAGACTATGGCTTAGCATCAAATATACAAATCCTAGGAGTAAATGAATACCGGTAACAAGATACTGTAGATAGATATCGAGGGGACTCCGCATGATGGAAGTTTATTAGACGCTTTATACCTCACTAGTATAGGTATAGCATATTATATTTTTATTTCTATTCTGCAGGGTCACACACCCGTCATTGGATGGGTGTAATCTATAAACAGTAGTTTAAAGTTGTTTTTCTGGAGATTTCGGCAAATCATTTAGGTTTTTATAGTGTTGTATAATTATTATGTATCATACAGTAATATTGAATTAGAAATGAAGATTAAATCAGCTATAAATTGGAATACATACTTTTAAATAAATAAATAAATGTTTATTTCAAAAAAAAAACTAAACTACAACATCAATTACACAAAATATTAGATAAATTATTACAATTACATACAATAGTTAGTTACAAAAAATTCTTATAATGTGTCCTCTACATGTTTAGTTTTTTCTTTGTGGAAATTGACCTACTCCACTATGGCGTACCATGTTCTAGAGTAGGTTTTGTTTTTTTTGTGCTGATTATTAATTAGTTAATGTTTAGAAAGTCATTAGGTGGTTAGTTGTTGTTTGAAATAATGTTTTCTATGTTCTGTCTTCCTTATAAATACTGTGTATATTATATATTTCTAAATCTCAAAATTGATAATGTAAAATAATGCCACAGCAAAATTAGAGTTTTACTGAACTACTAAAATTTTGAAACTTGAAATATTCGTATGTTGGTGATCAATTGTAATTTCCTTAAAAACCAGGAGTTGAAAAATTTCTGGAGAATATTTCAAGCGAGATAAATTAATACTAGAGAAAACTTTCAACCATTTTTTCTGAATATCATTTCATGTGATGGAAAAATGGATTGAGCTACTAATATCAAAAAGAAATTTTCTCTAAGTTATTTTCTATAAATAAATAAAAAGTGTATACACCATTGAAACTCTCAATTCAGGAAATAAATCCAAACATTACTGCATTAAAAGCAATGCAACCAAAGAAGATAATCTTATTACAAAAAGTTTTTTGAATAAGATTCTTTTACCATCTCTTTCAAGAAGAGGGATTTTGTACTGAGTATTGCGTGATATTAAATACCGTAACGTCTTTCATTGCGAAACAGTGAAGAGCATGATTAGTCCCACAACTACAACTCTTTGATTTTGTGTTTAAAAGTCGTTTTCGGAAGGACGCGTAAAACCGTCGGTCCCATTCACCAAGAAACAGTCGCTCATTTTAGTCATGTCATTGATCAGGTGCTACCCGCACCTGAAAACTCTGAAATCACATCTATGCTAGGTCACTCGATAATATATTTTTTAATCTTTAATTTTATTCCTAAAGTCCTTAATAAGGGTGAAAACACATCACAGTGGCCAGGAGTAGCTCACCTGTAATGATTGGGCATTGAACTAGAATCATCATCAAATGCACAAGTTTGACTGAAATCGCCCGTTAATAATATGTTCAAGAGGAGAAATGTTAGCATGAAAAATGTCAAATTTCATTGACAGTAAAAACTTAGACGTTGTGTTTACAAACTAAGTATTTCAAGTCAAGTGGAAATTGATTCATTGCCAAGTAAAAAAGGTAAGCAAATCATGATGATGAGGGGGACCGCTTCCTCAACAATTCGGTTGTAGTTGAAGAAAGAATCTAGAAACTGATGATAATCGTGGCTTCCTTGATCATTCACTTTCAGACTAATACATTAATTACAACATTTCCATTGGAGGTGAAGCTATATAGTTAAAGCGAATTTAACTAAAATTAGTAGTTCTGTGAACAGTAGACCTCACGCAGTATTCTCATCCACAAGTACCTGATTGAAACTATAGACCTTATGGAAATACAGCAATAGACTGGCTTCTCCACACATCTGTGTAATCACTTGTCAGCTGATTCATGATGAATAATTCTATAGTCTGATTTTTACTCTAATATTTACGTATGAAGGAGGCTCCTTTTTTCTTCCTTGAAATGCGAAATTTCCAAAAAACCTTGTATATACGTCGACGCGCAATTAAAAAAGGAACATAGCTGTCAAATTACATGAAAATCTATTACCGTGTTTCACCGTAAATGCGCAACATATAAACATTCAAACATTTAAACATTAAGAGAAATGCCAAAACCTCGACTTTAATCTTAGACCTCACTTCGCTCGGTCAATTACAATCCTCTATAATACCGTATAGTTTTAATTAACTCAATTACACGGTTGGGTCAATCTATTTCCTTTTTTTATTAGGTTAAAATTTCACAATATTAAAATGAAAAAAAACAGACACAATCTATTAGGTTTGTTGAAAGTATTCCTTCATTGAAGAGGTTAGTGAATTCAATCTTTTCCTAAAAGCAATGATGATTGAAGAACCTACTGTAGCTTATACTTTTTCTATTAGCCGATATCTTATGAGCACTTGAGATCAAACGCCGAAAAATTCTGCTTGCAAATAGGACTGTCTTGTATTTATCTGTCCTCAGATCGGAGCTGGAATATTGAGAATCAAAATTATTACTCGAGCTTTTGTTTTGATTATCTAATTTAAGCCACTATGATGCTTGAAAAATGTCCGGCCGGAGATTCAGTGTTATGGTAGACTGACTCGTTTTAATTTTATCTCTAGTTCCTGTTCTTGTGACTTTTATTTGTAATACTCATTCTTCTTTATCAGATGAATCAGGATCTGCATTCGGGTGATTTACTGTGCCCTCTCAAACTTTATAGTTGGAGGATAAAGTTTTGGTTCTCTTTCAAGTTCGTAAATAATCGAAAACATCTTTTCCAGAATTCCTTCTAAATTTAAATTAAGTGCCTGGAGGGGGAAGCCAGCCAAAAGTTATCAGCTTGCATTTAATTTAGACTGCATCTGCAGTATATTTGGTGAGTCTATGGTTATTGGTTAATCTTAAGAAAAAATATGATAATAATGATCATTGCTAAAATTATGAAGCATTGTAGTAATGCATAAGTTGGTAGATGCATTTTTCATTATCAATGAAGGTTTTCATGTTAAATTTTATTAAAAAAAATAAACATTAAAATGAAAAGTTATATAAAAATTAGTATAGGCCTAGGTGTGCAAAGTTAGGATTTCAAATGAGCTTGAATTTGCTGAGAACTTTCACTTAGCAAGCAGGATGATTCACAATAGAGTAGAAAGAACCAAATAGATTATACATGCGTCCACACCATAGAGGTGGATTTCGTGTAGCACATCCTTATATAAGTGTAAGATTTCAACATCTTCATTAAATTTATTTTCAAACTAAGGATATTCTATTCATGAATGCGATGGGTCTTACGATCATACTTCAGCCGAGACTGACGACTATTAAAGTGCTCATCCGATAGCAAGGGATGAGTGATATGGCTAAAAACTTTCGGTTATATCTGGGTTCGAACCCGGAAACTAGCAAGTATAAAAACAAATAAGTTCATTACTGCAACATTTTTTCATACCTTTATCATTAAAAATTGAAACAAACATTTCATGCTCATAGCACATCTATCGCATCAAGTTTCTTAAGTGTTCAGCAATTTACAGTCTCAGACTATACGGGATAACTGTGCCGAACCCAACCAGCCAATAAACAAAACAATTTTTTTAACGTTATAATGGCTAAAATTATTGGCCAGGCTCGCTTGTTCCCTTGGCGATTCTATTGGCGAGTTGGAAAGCATCCAGCCATCGCCATCATCAGACGCGCTCACCAACTGATTCAATCGCACGTGCACTTTTGTCTAGTGTTAGAATATCTCACAATAAAGTGAGTGATTCAAAGGGAAACAGTGATTCATTACACGAAATAAATTAGCATCCTGATTGAAAGGTTCAACAGTTTACACACTGTTGTAGAGCAAACATTTCGGGGTGTGATAAACTTTGTAAGAGAGGATTATGTTATTTCTTCTAGTTCAATTGCACCGGTTCCTTGGGTTTGGTAGGGTGCTAACAAAATTGATTGCAACAAAGAAAATGCAATTGTAGAATTAATTATCATTCATCTGAATGTTTCTATTTGAGTATTTATTCTGTTGTCTATCAAAAAATATAACTCCAGCAATTTTATAGACAAACAAAAAAGAATGTTTTAAAAATGTAAATTAGAAAATAAGGGCATTGTAAGGGCATTAGGTTTAAAGATAAATTCTGGTCAAAAACTTTCCCTTTTTATCACAATATATAAATTACGGATAAGAGCAGGAGACGCACGCCTAAGAAAAAAACATCAATAATTGTTTGTTATTGAATTTTATTTATTTTTTGTGTAGGCGTAATAGGTAACTTACATTCTTTACATAAACTGTTGTTTAAAACTCTAAATTCTCTATCTTCAAACGTTGATCTAACGCACAGCAGAAGGAACACTATGGAAGGAGAGAACACAGGAAGAAGAAAAAACTATGTACTTTCCTTTGTGTCCAAAGCCTCCTCCAAACTCTTTATATAGGGTATCCTTTACTTAAGCTTCACTGTTGACAGATGTCTGTTCTAAAAGAAAATATGTGTTGCATTGTAGGACCTAATTGTATTGGCTCAAATATTAATTTATCTACTGAGGAATTTGTTTTTATGAATCCAGTGAGTGGCTAATAAAATATACTGTGTAACAATTTTGCCAACTGTTGCTTTTGCGGTACTTTGTCATGGCGGGTACAGATTCTGCTTTGTTGTAAGCAATAAAAGTATCTTCCTCCTATTTCAGCAATGATTATTGATAATTTATTATCATGATTCGCTGGCATCAATTGGTGTTCCAATGCTTCGCTTCACATGAATGATACCGTCGCACTAATTTGAATTTGGCAGATGAAATAGTTTGCAAAGCATGCTTGTGAAGGAAAGATATAGCCTTTAGAGGTTTGCACAGTCTATAGTATTACATTCATTTTCAAAAAAGTGAGAAAGCCATCTATTTTTATCTTGACAAGACGTGCAGTGGAGATCATTCATCACATCGATTCCTGTATCCTTTAAGAAGTTGGCCCAAGTAATTGATTACCGTCTGTCTATAAATACGTTTCTCAAAGACAAAATAAGTTTGAACGTGTAGTAGGTAGCTTATTACAATAATGTGTTGTACATGTATGAAGAATTAATTTTGAGGTGTTTTATTATATAATTTATCGCATGGAAGTTATAAAAAACAATCTAAGTATTTTCTTTGCAGAAAAACTCACGTTAGAGTTGTGTACACAATTCGAGTATTCGAGTCTCGTACAGTAAAAACTTACATTACGGTGGCGTAATGAAAAAAGCAAGTAGTTTCCTAAAAAAAATTTTATTCCATGCAAAAGCTTCTCAAATTATTTTCATTAGCAACATTACTTTTTTATCATGATTAATTGGAACCAAGAAATTTGCTGTTAAAATTCACGGATAGGCTACCTTACTAATTGAGAGTGTTTAGAATTGAATTTTCTTCCTAAAAAAATTTGTAACAAATGTTGTTTCATTTGAAGATTTATGGCATCCATGGTTTCATAGAAAGCTGTTGAATTTTGAGCGGGATTAAATGCCACAAGAAACAACCAGAGAAGACTTCTTTTCAAGAAAACCTTCTTTGATTGGTTCTCGTGGCATTTAATCATGATTAAAATTTGTCGGGCTTTCATGCAACCGGACATATGTATTCAAATAATCATTTTGGGCTACTATTGTATTTGGTAACAACGAATATAGTCTCTTCGGCTGACAGAATGATAATACATTTTCGAATTTGTCACTTCAAGTTATTTTCAATTTTTAATGTAAAGAGGGATGTATTTGGTACTCGTTTATTTATTCAACTTCATACTTTTATAAAAAATAAAATAACTTTTTGAATCCAGAAACACTAGAACAGTTAGATAGGAATGTGGGCAATTTTTTATAGATGGAGATCAATACTCAATTTGAATTTCAAAAAACTGGAAAATTGAATTATTTCATCTAAGAGAAAATTTGTTATTTTTACTTATTTTGGTAGAATTAATATAGTGAGGTATTTATTGTGGTCATAGAACCTAACTATTTTCTATCAATTTCTAAATAAATAGTTCACAAGAGATATTGAATTAAGAAAATTGTCAAACTGATTAATGGTTTTATTAGTTAAATAGTCAAAATATAAGTTAGTATTATTTTTATTTTTGTGAATAATTGTTTTCCGACTTTCATTTTGTAATATTTCATTGGTTATTCATGAATTGTGTTATTTATACCTGTTCTCAACAAACTTGTCTTTGGCTGGGATTTCCATTAACTTTGGATGGAAAAATCAATGAACGTTAGCAGTGAATATTCAGTTAGTTTATGTTGAAAACTGCTGGAGCTGGTGTTATGTGCAGAAGCAACAGGCGGCAGGCGGCGTGATTCACAGCGTGTATGCACCTCAAAATAAATGAGCTAGACAACTTATATTGTGGCTTAAAAATAAACGTTCAACAAGGCTCATGTTCTAATTGGCTTGTTTCTAAACTTTCAGATCAAAATTTTACATCAAGAAGCAATGATCAGAGTTCACTATAAAATATTCAGATTAATTGGAGAGGGATGTGAATGAGTTACTCTGCACTGCGAGTGTGAAAACCAAAATCGAAATAGGGGATGAACTGAGAGGAAAAAGGAAGAAAATATTCTGTACAAATTTTCTCTTCTATTCGAATACATGCCAGGTGCTACCTATTAGAATAGAAAACGTACTCGAGAACAATTTTCTTCTGGAAAAATTATTTGCTTATTTTCTCGGTATAAATAAAATAAATTATGAGATACTGTAGAGAACTGTAAGTAATAGTTGGTTCTCTTTTAGTTTTTATACTTTTACGTTTTTTCATTATCTCTTATATTTGTATGTGTACTAGAATGAAGAATTATCAAATATTAATATCTAGACGTTGTTGAAAGTGCAATAAAGTATTTTTCAATAATTTTTACATATCATTTCAGTTTGCAAGGCCATAACAATAGCATTTATTGAAGAGATAGCCTATATTCAGGGACCTGATGCCAATGTTGGAGATTTTGTAGAAAATGGATCATGGTATAATCTGAAAGGAGGAAAAAACTAGAATCGGCTGATTATTTAGAGTCTTTTCTTTCTTCCCTAGCTACTGAAATAGATAAGTAGCAATTCGCATGGAAATTAAAGTTTGAAGAGTAAAAAACAGTAGCTCAATGTAGCCTAAATTAGTGATTTACATAATCGGTTTCTCTAGACTAAAACGAATCAGTTGAGGGTAGAGGTCGTAAAAAATCAAAAGCACCTTGAAATTCAATAATAGCATAATTATACAAAAACTTTTTCAAATAGTGAACAAAAAATGTATAACATATTCATCTTGACTACAGATGAATCGCCATGAATAAGTAATATTATGAAGGCATTGAAAATATTGTGAGTTTCTTTTAAAAAATATTCGTATTCAACTTGTTGAAGAAAATTAAACAGTAGCGTCAAAAATGGAGAGCGGTGATATGAATACTGACTGACGAAGTTCTTCATGCTTCATCATCTGTTATATTTTTGCATTATTATCGAAATTGCTAAATTGTTCATTTTCCAATTTCCAATCTGTATGACTCACAAGACTCCAAAAAGTCTTGATAATACACCAAACTGTCTGAGAAAATTCTTATTCTGATAAACCTTCTGTATTTCTCTATATTGTGTTCTCGTATAAGAAAATCCCAAACAGTCATTAATGATGAATAAACTGGTCATTCCAGCCCCACAAAATTCACTATCAGCAACAAGTGATTGTTGATAACAGACCTGAATACAGATTACAGACCAGAACCAGATTACAGACATGCAGCAGCCTAATGCTTAAGGGCATTTCTATTAGCATTAGGCAAGCTTTAGCGGTGGGCTGGCTTATATCTACTAAAGAAATAACTTTGGGTTCGAATTTGTTTCCTTTTCTTGAAAACCCTCTAATAATAAATTAAGATTGGAATCTGGAGGCCATTCATCATCGAAAAATGTACTATATTATTAACAATAATTTAGACGGATTTTTTGAATAATTCACCACAAAATATGTAGTATTGTACTATCTCAAATTCTTATTAAATAATAAATTATAGATATTACATAACGAATTCTATTTCTTTCATAATGCACAGTGTCTCAGGAATTGTTTTCAATCTTCTGGATTTATATGTATATACTTGTAGCCAGATAGTTAGGTCTAACAGTTGATTCAAAAACTTTTTGGGGAAAATTGGAGACAATTTTACAATTTTCTCAGTCTAAGTCTACAGATGAACTCTCTCCTCTGTGTTTTTTTTATTCTTAAGATATCTATAATAGATGTCTTTGTTTTTCTCTTCCGTCTAAAAAGGAAACACCAATTTAAGATTGATTTATTGAGTTGAAATATAACTATATTGGGTATGTAGTCCTGGATGAAATGTTGTTTTTGAAAATAAGGAGAATGAGGGGAAAACTGTCAGACAGACCTGTCTTGTCAGGTCAGAGGCTTGCAAAAATTTCTTTCATTCTTACAAATTGAGTAAAATATAATGAATTGGGTCTCCGATTGGAATCCGAGTGGAAAAGCAATCTGTCTTGGAGAAAAAATCGAGTCAATAAACGTGAGTTTTCACTGAGTTTCCGCTACAATGAGATTTTGTTCGCACAGGAGAGGGCAGAGATGTACTTTGATTAAGAATTGAAAAATGTTAAATGTTGGAATCAAGTTAAGTCCCATAAGAGTTGAGAATTAGTATACCGACTAGAATTAAGATGTGAATCAAATATACTTGAATTAAGAATATTACAAGTCTCAAATTTACTAAAAGGATTCAAAACTCTATTGTTAAGGACTCTATTGTTTCTGTAAATTAAATAATATTATCTATTGATCTGTTGAATCTATGATTTCTTTGTTTACCAAGGTACCTAGATGTCCATGGGCATAATACCCGTAATAGGAATAGGCTCGACCTCCCGTATTGCAGGCTTGGGAGAACGCAGGTTAGTTCGGCTTACATGGTGGGAAAGATCATCAACAAGCTACCCATTACAGCGGGGACTCTGCCACTGGCAAGCCTGAGGAGAAAGTTGAGGCTGTTCCTTGAGGATCACCCATTTTATGCGCTGAATGAGTTTTTCAGTTGTGAGAGTGCTGCTTTGGAGCGGTATTTTACTTGATGCCTGCTCTTGCCTTAAGTGCATGCTTTTTCTTTCATTTTTAATGACTTGTCTATCTGTGACCATCCAATGTGGTTCACATTATGGACAGAAACAAACATAATAATAATAATAATAATAATAATAATAATAATAATAATAATAATAATAATAATAATAATAATAGAATAGATGTATTCTAGGTACATTGTTGTTTGCTATACCATACCTCAGTTGAACACATAATTTTTGTTGTCGTTTCAAGTTGAGTAGTTTGTTTAATGATTTCCACAGCTTATCTTGCTAGTTTATTGTTTTGAACGTTTTCATTCAGGAATAAAGTCAAGTTTCATTAATATCATATCAAATGTTACATTTCCATATTTACTTGAAGTTTTCATGCATTTGCTTTTAAAGAAGTAAAGAAATGTTAAATCGTTGGGAAACAAGTAATGGGGTATAGGACGTTTTTAAAATGGTACGGTTCTTTATATATAAGCTGTGGGGTCGTATTTATCAACAATCTTAATATCAGATTTCCAAAGCTGAGTTCAAATTTGTCTATGTGAGATTCACTCCAGTATTACTTTTGAATAACACCAATGCTAACAGTTTCTTACATCAATCAGTGCGATTATAGTAGCCTACTTTGTTGCAAGACAACGTAGTCGTTTTCAGCAAAGAATAAACGTCTCAAAGGTCTAGCATTCAAGCTCCACAATCGTTCTGATTGGCACCTGTTATTATTGTTCCCTATTGTGAGGTCCATGTTATAATGGCAGTATTTGATTAAGATTGGTGTTGCTATCCTTGTCTATCATCCGACACTCTCCTTTCCTAACTCTGCAACGTTGCCAGATCGCTTTTTAACAATGTAGAAATTTATAAAATATTCAATTTAAATTATAATGAACATTTATTATTCAGTCATTGAGAAATATATTATCTTGACAAATAAAATATAATTGATTATTTTAAACATGAATGAACAGTTGATATTACAACTATCCTATATATATAAGGCAGTGGCAAGGCAGAGAGTTGGCAATGCTGTTCTCCTATCTTTCTCCACCCACTTACATTATAACGTGGACGTCACTATAGGCAACCAAACCGAACTTGTGGATAACTATATTTATTAAATTATGTTTAATAATAATTGTATTGTGCACGATAGTTACATTTTAATGTACTTGACGATGTCCATGAATTTGTTTTAAATACATGACAATACAAAATGATAGGTTGATCAATGTTCTCAAAAATTGTTTACAAATAAGACCTTTGGTATAAGAAAGAAACGTTTAGTGTAGCCTATTAAAATACAATCAAAGTTATCAAGAAGTAGGCTACCCTTTATATTTTTTCAAATCATAGCTAGTTCCAACACATTATCAAGTGTTACTCAAATGGCTCTAATGAGTTAAAATGAGTTGTGATTCAATAAAATAAAAAGGGTAATTTACTTGATAAATTTTATTGTTTCAATAAATATTCTAGTAATATAGTAATACTCTTAATATAGTAGCCTTATAAAGAAAAGTAAGTGTTTGTAGTTTATTAAATAGTTTATATTAAGGTGTATTGTATATTGATATAATTATTTTTAAGTACCTTACGACGTTCAAATGCTCATGTCAAAATAAAACGATTGATTGTTTTAATGTTCTCAACAATTACTCATAAATGTAGTACAGAATAAGAAAGAATATCAATTAATAATACAGGGTGATTTTTTAGTCATTCTACCCAGTCTTTAATTCATTTGTAGAACGGAATTTCATTTTACGTCTGAACTACTGAACAGATTAACTTGCAATTTTACATGACAATTCTGAATTTACTGAGGATGGTCATAGGCCAATTTCCATTGTTATCAATCAATTCATTCTAATTTATTAATTAAAACAAATTTATTTATTTGTGATTCAAAGTTCACGCAACTATAAAGCCCAACCAAACAGGACATACTCCAAATAATGACTCTATAACTTAGTTGATAGCGCGCGCGGTTCATGAATCAAAGGTTGCGGGTTCGAGACATATCAAACTAATTTTTGCTGCAAATTCTCAACTCTTATAAAGATTATCCACGTAATTTTGAGCAAAATAATAAATAATTATTCAATGTTTTCATATTTCCTGGGCATAAGGAGATTTCATTATTTTAAAACACCAATTTTTACCCGGTGCAAAGCTTGGGTTACCTGCTAGTTAGAAATAAATTATCACACACATGAAATACGGTAACATGACTCTGTAGTATATTATCTATATAATAAATAATGAAGGAGAGAACCGGTTTATACACTTACGGGATAGGAAATTCTCGAATCTGAACTACATCATCACGTCTCAACTACTGGTCTGATTGACTTGAAATTTTGCATAATATAGATTCTTTATTTACCGAGGATGGTTATAGACCTATTTTTAATTATTCAAGATTTCATTATTTCAAGTTTTTAATTAGACCCTTGCGGAGCACGAGTTAGCTGCTAGTAGATATTAATACTAAGTGAGGAGAGGATGTAGTATAATAAGTGAGGCACTCACTTCTTCTGCTCCTTGGTAAAGACATTTCTGTAGAGCGCACTGAGGCAGCCGAAGGCGACGAGGAATAGCAGCAGTTCGCGGTAGATGAGCTTGTAGAGCGACCCGCGCCACATGAACAGCAGCCGCGTGAAGCCGCCGCTCGTTGACGAGGCCACCTCATACTGATAGCTCACCGTCATGGTGGAAGTCGTGCACCACGAGTCACCACCACATCACCGCGCCGCCACCGCTCTCCGTCTCGGAAGGTGTCCTCCTTCTCACGCCCACGAGACTCTGTGCCAAAAATAAATTGCCCAGATATAAGACAAGTCCGCGCGTTGTTGGACGCGAGCCTATTGTCTCTCTGTCTCTGCTCAGCTCTGGGATGGCTGGCTGACTGACCCCTCCCACGCTCCACGCGTGCACACCTCAGCGGCGAACGCTTCTCCTCCCATCAGGCCAATGACGCCACAATAACATGGCTACAGCTGTCTTTCTTTATTGTGACGACAAAAACAATAAAACAAATCATCATAATGGCTTTTTTTTCTTAATAATGCAAACTGAATTGCGAGGGAATTGAACCCTCGTGCCATAGATTCCAGAGCATCTACTGTCCAATTGTAATTTCAAGATTAATATATTTTTGGTGTAGAAATTGTGCAAAAAAATGCACTGTCAGCATTGCTGTTCAATCTTGCCCTACACAAGGTGGTACACGAAATAGATCCTAAGGGAAACATAATATATAAGTCCAGACAGGTCCATGCCTACGCTGACGATAGGTTGCCCGGAACATAAATACACTGAAAGATGTATTCTCGACTTTGGAAAAAGCAGGACGCGATATAGGTCTTATGGTCAATGATAACAAAACCAAGTATTTAAAGATGACTGCCGCTGTAGCCAGAAGATGCAAAGATTTGAAATTACACTTTCGAATCTGTGAATAATTTCACATACCTTTGCACAGACTTTAACATCAATAACGACCTCAGTCAAGAGATAAAGAGTAGGATAAACCAAGGATATCGGACCTACTACGCAAATGCCAAGTTTTTAAAATCAAAACTGGTGACAAGAACAACTAAAATAAAGCTCTATAAAACCATCATCAGACCCATGGATCAGAAGCATGGACACTCTCCGTCGTTAACGCCAATGCCCTCAAAATATTTGAAAGGAGAATTGTTAGAAAAATATATGGGCCTGTATTTCACGACGGAGAATTAAAAATAAGATCCAATGAAGAAATTGACAGAATTTTACAAGGAGCCAATATTTTACATTTTGTCAAATCCAGGAGAATCAGCTGGCTTGGACATGTATACAGAATGAGCGACAATAGAATACAGAAACAGATGCTTGAAGGCAGGATGCTGGGCACAAGGGAGAGTTAGACCGAGGAGACGATGGCTGAAAGATGTTGAGAACGACCTGATGTCAATGTCAGTGAGGGGCTGGAGACGAAAAGCAGTGGTGCGAGATGAATGGAGGCAAATAGTTGAGAAAGCCAAGGCCCACCCAGGACTGTAGCGCTTAGAAAAGAAGAAGGTGTAGAAATTGATATGGACCTAACGTACATATTTGTACGATTTGAGACAAAATTAAGAACTATAAGAAGTTTTGGGCAGTAGGCAAATAGCCTGTTTTTCTTTTCGGACCATTCTTCGCTCTATCCAATAAATTTTGGGATCTGAAACATGTCAGAAATTCGAAACTAGAGCGTTGAACAATGCATTGCAAGACGACGACGGGAGCGGGACAATTCTAAAGGCGTGGTTGAATGGTTAAAATTGTCACGCGTCAGTGTGTTCAACGCTTGAAGAAGTGGAAATCAGTAAGTATAATAATCTTAATTACGTACTCTTCCCCTAAAAAACATTTCCAACAAGATCAAATTCTAAGAGTGAATAGAGCCTTCGTTTTTAATGAAGACTATATATAACAGCCAAAAGCGTGTTCCATATACTCTCAATCAGTCATCACAGAGTTGATGAAGTTCTGCTTTGAATAACTTTTATCATGTTATCATGATTGGATTAGATGATTTCTATTAAGATGCAAAAAAAAGTTGAGTCGAATCCTCGTTCGATTAAACAATAGATTGTTGATAAATTATAGAATAATTACAACTTATCGGCACATTGACGGCTTAAATTATGTATAGAAATAAATTGACTTCCGTCAGAGACTCTCCACTAATTAATGCCATACGAATAGTATAATAACTATTACAATTCACCACTCTATTTTCAATAGTTCAAAAGTAAACACCATTTTATATATTAAATTAATATTATTCTCTGCTTTTGAATAACTCATAGGCAATTAGCCATAATAAATTAATACAAAACGCACTGAAGGTCATTTTGCTCTGATTAAACAGGTATTTTCTTCTGTTTTACTGGTAATTGAAAATATTGAACATTACTTGAAATATTCGTAAATACAGCCTCAGATAAAATAATTTATCAGGCTACATTATCAACTCTATAGTAGATAATCACTGTCAAGTCTTCGTTGAAATAGGTACTTAAAATTATTCCACACAGTGCCGGTTAAATTTTAATCGTGATTAAGCAATCAGAGATTCCGTCTTATCAAAAAGACCTTCTCTGATTGGTGGTTCACGTAACATATTAATCACGGTTAAAATTTAACCGGCTTTTGTGGAACCGGGCCTTAAAAGAGTATTCGTGTAGGTATTCCTCGAGCGAGATCAGAGTAGTATAAAAAATAGCATTAAGTTTAATTGAGATTTCTGAGATAATATTGTTGTCAATTCAAAATTAATATGCTGCGAGATTTAAAATAAAGGAAATATTTCCAAAATGAAATAAATGTTGACGGTCTTTGTCAGATGCCTCATTGGAGAACTGAACAGTTCTAGCCATTGGAACACAGTTCCTCGATTCTATGAAAATTCGCATATTGATTTTCATTTCAGTATTGACTAAAATGTATTTTGAATGAGACTTCAACGAGTCCACGCCTCAAAACAATGAAATCATCACGTTCTCTCTCAGAACTGTAAAATAGTGTAGTATCTACTACTGTACGTACAGGGTACAGCACCCGCAACCATATATTTACACAAATTGATCCACTAAAAATAGTTACTGTCAACAATAATCCACAGTCCTAATTAATGGGATTTCAACACCAACGAGTAATAATTGGATCGAGTCGTAATTGAAAAAGACAACGCTCAGATACCGTTGCAAAAATGTATAAGAAAGTTTCAAACAACCATTAAAACCAAATGTAATTGAGAAGTAGACAAACAGAAACCTTTCGAAAAAGTGGGTCAATTAGGTGTTAAGCGCTTTACCAATACAAAGTGTGAAATTACAAATGAATAACTAAAAATTAACTTAGTTTTTCCAGTAATCGTATTCCTATTTGTTTCCACAGCATATAGCATCATCTTTCTTGCACTCAAAAATTTAGTATAACAAGCAAGTTTATGTTGCATTCGACAGTCAATCAGGTCCAAAGGGGAAATCCAAGGAAGGTACTGAAATGAGAAGGACCAGTTTGTTCATAATTTTCATGTTTACTTCAATAAATTTAAATACAGTGGGTTTCTAACAATACAAAAAATTCACTTATTTATAATTAGGATAGGAAGGGTAAAGGTACATATGGACAGTATCAAAATTGTTTCCTGACCATATCTTCTTCATTTTCACGTTAAAGTAATCAGTGCCTAGATTCAGCTTTTTGATTGTATGGCCTGGATATTGATGACAACCGTCAAGTATCGTTTATGTTAATTTACAAAACATACACCCAATCAAATTGTCATCCACAATGTGACACATTAGATGTTAGATGGCAAATAATCTGACAAGTTATTGTATCATTCAACCACTCTGCGTGTAACAAACAGGCAACGGCAAGGCTCACGTCACATGTAGGCTATCTCGATTTTGCATCAGGTGTAGAGTACCTTGATTTTTCTGGCAATTAATTGACAAATCTGTCAGGAAAAATGACTTTAAACCTTGAAGCGCGCTACACTGACAATTATTAAGTTATAGTATCCACTAAAATTCTATTAGACACTGCATACATCTCGTTATTACTATCCACAATCATCAATTAACATTATTATCCATTTAATGTGAATAGCTATGACGAAACAATGAATTCATTGAATGACAGATTATTGAATAATGAATATAATAGTAATGATCAGAATTGTTTGAACCATCAAACGACAGCAATTTTCAAGTTTCATCTTCTTATTCTATCAATATTATTACTAAGTTACTATATATTGAGAACGCAATACTTTTTGCTTTTTTTTATGCAGAAACTTCTACTGGAAACAAGCACATTTATAACTGAACGACACATATGTAACTTGAAAATAGGTCAATCATACAGGAAAACTAAATTGAATCGTGTTAGAGAAGATATTAATAAAAAATAAAATCTATCCTAAAATCACAAAAACAATGACAAAATAGCTTCTGCATTCATACTTGCTATATAACTGATAGGTCTCCAATTTCCAACTATTGACAAGTTACAGCAATGGATTATTCTGCATAGGTAGTACTATCTATGAAGAACTGTCTCAAAACATTTTCAGGAACAATGAGCAAATCATAAGAGAGTAATTATTACGAAAAAATGATTATATTTACACAACTTGATACAAGGAAGATGAATTGAGAAATGTTTTCAAAACAAAAGCATAAAACATAAATTGTTGATATCTTATGAATGAATAGGAGGAAAATGATAACTATAGATATGATATTTCAAATTGAGTTCAATTCACACACGAATGGTATGATTTGAATGAAAAGGAAATATAATCGAACTAAAACTACTGAGAATAATGATGCATGATGCGGATACAATTCAAAGGTTCAAAAATTGATTGACAAATTAAATGAGATTACAAGAGCTACAAAAAACGATAACTCTTTCATACAGACTTTCAATTAAAAAAAAGTACGCTACTTCTTATAAACTTGAATATTTTGCTTTTTACAGTAACAGTACCATAAGCTTTATGCTCATTAAAAATTAATGAATTTAATAATAACACCAGAGGATCCAACCTTTTTATAAGAAAACAAAATTTCAGCTACCTACTCTTGCTGAATAATGAAATAAGAATTGAATGAAAATATGCTTGCTAAGTATCCACACTCAAGATTTCAAATGAAATTATACTGTTACGGTGATCTAGCAGTAAACAATGACATGCTATAATATTATACGAGGAGGAACATTAAAAAACAATTCAATTTGTTTTTTTAAATACATTAATACCTCACAAATCATGATAATATTGGATTTTATTGAATCCTTCAACATGGATGACAACATTTTTTGTCAGAGCCAGAGCAGTGTAAAGAAAATCATGATAATCCATAATAAAAAATCATGTGACGTGGCATGATAATAATACTGATAACTCAGTTGATTTCATAATAATTGAATAAGTAATAATAATGTATGATATTCATAATTAATACACAATTGTTCAAGTTCTTTTGAATTATAATAGTTAGAGGCAGTTATCATGGTGTTTTAGACTGCCTCATCAAGGGTAATCCCCAATTCCTATCAGATAAGAATGAATCACAACTAAAACATAATACGTATAAAAATGCTTAGAATTTATCCAATATTAGGGAGGAGGTACAGACAACAATCTATTTTGATTAATGTAAAATTTATCGAGGAAATGTTTTTCATCTATCGACTTAAATTGCAATCGATTCGTAAAACCAATCGATAGTTTTATCTACAGAAAGCTTGCAACTTCAAAGCGATAAAGATCAATGTAACAAACATTTATTTATATTAAACTAATAATATTATTTCGAAAAATTAGCAAATTTCTTCAGATCATCTTTTTATCATCATAAAATATTTTTGGAAGAGTTTGTCCAATAAAAGCTTCAATGTAAAATATTAATTTCACGATTTGGAATAGAAATGGATGAACAAGATTGTATTTGATACAACATTTTTGCCGACAAAAGCAAAAAAAAGCAAATAAAGATATATTTATGAAGAAGACTTTCAAGATTTTGAAATGTCTGTAAGCACTGAAAAAAATCATGTTGTTTGAATTTATGTACAACATGAACAAGCTGTTATTTTCAGACATAGAATAAGCTAATTATTCAACGTAGAACGGCTGTAATTTGGAGTCATCACTGGAAATTCCTTCTCTGCACATTATTTCTTTGAATATAAATTTGAATAGGACATTGATGTTGGGCGGGCCTCAAATCCGTTTCCAATGGATGGCCAGCAAGCTGTCACTTGAATAAAAATTTGTCTCTCGAAAAAGAAAGTGTATGGATACCGTGATAATAGCACAAGGGCCGTATTCTTAGTCCCGGGATTACTTTACGGGTTCTCCAACTTGTACACTTGTACATTCTACGCTTTAGTTGTAAGACACATTCACTCTGAGCATAAGCAATACGTTAGATTTGTTCTCATGTACAAGTTTTCACACACAATTACAATAGCACATTAGAAAGCTAAGGCAGCTGCTTACATTTGCAGAGCCCGCGTGATGGTACCATAACTGAGTGGAAAGCCTCGAATTTCAGTATGACGATAATAATGATTTAACGCTCTATGGTGATTGTGCAGAGCGGAGCCGGAATTCAGTATCAATCGTAATAAGTGTTCTTGAGTGAATCAACAGTCAGACTCGGGTATTGAGGAAAGCGTGACTGTTGGTTGGCTTGTCGTTTCGAGTCAATGTTCAAAGGGCGAAAAAATAGCAGAACGAAAAATGAGGACGACGACGAAGACGACCGAATGAGCATTAGGCCGAGGTGCCGTTGACGAGAGACGGCTCCTTGGGGGGCTTGTCGGCGCCCCTCTTGCCGCCCCCACCGCCTCCGGACATGGGCAAGTTGTTACGCTGCTGTTGCTGGAAGCGAGGTCCACTGCGCTGGTCTCTCGCCCTCTTTCCGCCTCCACTGCCGCCTCCCGTATTGTTACTTGATGCCTGCTCGGTACTGCTCTCTTTACTGTTGCTGCCACCCCCGCCCCCGCCTCCACTTTGCGCCTGCGGATCGTTTACGAATACTGCAACAAACATAAACACATCTCTTCATCGATCCACACTAATTAAACTAAATCGAAGATAAATAATCGATGCTTATGAATTTATCTATAAGAAACTTAGGAGACTATGTGGCTATAAAATATCTTCAATGGGGTAAGATGACAAAACAAACAATACGATAGATAAGGAGGAGCCTTCATTTTTGACAAACTAAATAATTTTATATGCATCAATGTAGCACTTATCATAAGTTGAAATTATTCCAGTAAAACTCTTGTGCTTGCTTTTCATTTACAGTTCTTGGATGATGTAGGATGATTTAACGAAATGTTTATAATAATTGATTATTTAAGGAATCTAAATGAATGAATTGCTGTGATCGAGCTAAATTTTTTATAACTTCATCTTCTCACAAAATACTTTTCAATATTTTAAGCGCAATCGAACATTAGTTAATCTTATCCACTGGCATACATAATTGAATTTATGTTATTGATTGGAGAAGGTCTACACAAAGAAGTCCAAATTCAAAGGTTGATACTCTAATTACTGACACAATTTTGTTTATGATTGGAACCCCAAACCAAAATATTTACTTCGTAATTGATATGTTATCATTCATAAAGTTGAAAATAAGAACTCTAAATCTCAATATTTAAAATAGATCATGTTTTTGCTGCTTATTGAGCTAGTGTTTCTTGTTATCAAGCATTAAGTGTGTAATAGACATACATATGAGGTACAGGACTACCACTGAGTATCCAGATGCCCCCATTCACAAGAGGCCAACAATTATTGTTGCATCCACAATTATTATTACTGACATCCAACATACCAATAAAAGTGACACAGCAAGTGTAATTTTCTACGTTGAATAGCATAACTTCAACATACTCTAATAAAAACACGTTATTACACTCAATCTACTTTGGTTAGACAACACTTCAATGATAAAAAATATTGAAAATAGTGTAGTAATGAAGCTGTTTTCTTTATTTCTCCACGCATTTCACACATATATTTATTAGAAATAGATGTACTAAAATTTAGATATTAACTTCAACCACCATATCAAGTTTAAACCCTACAATGCGTTTCTGCTCTGCCGGGCAGAAAAAAATACTGTTGGTTATGTGAGTGTACACACATTGGCAAAGTGAACACTCCCATAAAAGCCTATTTATAGCATTTTGTCTAGAAGAACAAGAGTTCATTGAAAAGCATGGCTTCATATTGCACAAAAATAATTAAAGTACTCCTTAGCATGTGCAATGCAGTGTACAATTAATAATAATATCGAGTGACCTGGCTGGCTCGGGTCTACAATGTATATGGTTAAGAACATATTATTCAACTTCGCTAGCATATAAATAACTAAATCACACATATAAATGTGCAAGATACATATGAATACAACTGATATTATTTTAGTTAGCACGGATATATAACTCAAGTACACTGGCGCATATATCTACACACTTATGACTATAACAGCATGCAAGAGGACAACGTAGAATCAAGGGTGATGAGTGGGAAGGGTGGTGGGGTGTTTGTGTGAGGAGGGAGGGAGACTACTACATACCAGCAGTGTTGCCGTTTGTGATGTTGGCATTGGCATTGACATTAGCGTTGGTAGTGGGGGGTGGAGCTGGTTGGCTGTTGTCGGTGGCGGTCGTCGGCTGTGGCGTCTGACTGTGCGCGCGCATCGGTTTGCGTCGATTGCGCTTCTGTCGCGGTGGCCGTTTGCCGCCCTCCATGCTTGATACGGACTCTACAGGAGCAGACACCAACCAACAATAACCTGACCATCAGTCCAACTGCCTCTCAATAGTTCACTTCAACTCCCTTCCAATTAGTATTCAAATAGTAATGAAATGAAAATAATTTATTAGTCGGAGTTAGAACTTCCAAGTCCTATCTACCACTCAATCTCATATTGTTATCAGTAAAAATTAACATAGTTTCAGTTAAATGAATCACACAGGGAAGATTCTATTATTCATCTATTTCTGTATCTAATAATGAGTATTGAATGAACCTGACTTGAGTTGAAAATTATTCAATTGAGATGAAGGCTTGAATTGATTGTGATCTATGACTGAAAATATTTAAAATTTTGTGGAGCAGGTCGATTTAATAGAATTTAACTGGATTGAGAATAGTTTGACTTCAATTTGGAGATACCAGTTTATCATTTACAACATATTTGAAACAATTGTTGTTCACTTCAACATACTGAGGTCGTAATATTTCCATCAGTTATATAATGCTTAAATCTATTATTATGCTTTTCATGAAATGATTGCTTAATATTTTACTTTGAATTACTTTCAGTGAATAAAAATTAAATTATTTATATTACTGACCTTTCGTAGAAATATAATATATATGCTATTTGTATATCGTATCTAATAAAGGTATACCATATACATTAGTTAAAGTGTCTCTGATCAACTACTGGCCCAAATATCAGACCCATATATGTGTAAACCCTTGAGGTCTATATGGGCGATTAACAAATAATGTTTGTATAATATATTCTTGTCTTGTTTAATAAAGAATTTGAATTGAAATTTGAATTAATTTCAACTACTTTATACAATCTCGAAAAATGAAATACTCCATACTAAAAAAAATTGTTTTCGAATAATTATTTGTTTGTTGATTTGTTTGTTTGTTTATTTGCATGTAATCAAATATATTATAATGTATGTAATAATATATTCTTGTCTTGTTTAATAAAGAATTTGAATTGAAATTTGAATTAATTTCAACTACTTTATACAATCTCGAAAAATGAAATACTCCATTACTAAAAAAAATTGTTTTCGAATAATTTATTTGTTTGTTGATTTGTTTGTTTGTTTATTTGCATGTAATCAAATAATATTTCTATATTTAATATTAGCGTACGTTTGACTCAATTCATAATGTTTCCGTAGGCCTACTTTCTTCAAACATTGATATACAACGTTACATAAAAAAACCGATAATTAAAAAATGAGTCTATCCTTGCCAGTAGATGTTATCGAAAATATCTATTTTAGTTTCATTGCTTTGAAATACCTATGAAAAAGTAATGATACTAAGCATCTCCAATTTTCTCATATAGACTTTGAAAAATAGACATTAAGGAAGTACTGAAAAAATAATGTATTTAGCTTTATATTATTGTCAAAAACTAAAAACACATAGCATTTCGGTTAATTAGCAAAATTTATATTACATGGTTTACATCGAGATATGGTATAATTTGGATCATAGTTCAGTTACAAAGTGTCAAACCATCTAGAGAAACCTAGAAAAGGTAACAGGTTAGTTGAAAAGGTTGTGAGCCTCTGATGGTAACAAGTTAGTTGAATATGAATAGGTTATAAGCCTCTGATGGTGTTAGTGGTGTGATTCAATGGAAGACTAATGGTCGCTGCATTGTTGGTTATTGCCTCTCGCTACTTGTTCAGTTGCACATAGAGATTATGATAACCATGCCTTTGTTAAAAAAAATACAATGCCATGCGCTGACTCAAGTGCCATAAAAACAAGCAGTGAAAATAAAGCGATTATGTTGGTTAAATGACATTGAAATAAAGAAAATAAGAACAGAAAATTTGCTTACTCAAAATAATGTAAAAACACGTAAAGTAGTGATTTCGATTGCAATTAAAGCAGTAAAAATAAAGCATGCCTTATAATGTTGAAGATATTTTACAATTAATTTATTAATGTTCATCAATTGAAATAAAATTGATAAAGTGTATTTAAGAATAAGGTTGGATAACTATATAGGTAATAATGCATATAGGAAATGGGTTGCTTCTAAATTGCACAAATATCTTCCTGGAAGAGACGTTGCTGGAGAGGTTAAAACTAGTCAAAAACCGTTTATGATAATTTCTTATATAATATTCAGCAAAATTATTGATACAGGAATGTAGAAATATGTGGTGTGAAACTTATATAGGGTTGGCCAGGGAGGTATGGATGATTTGAAATAACAGTTACACACTCATTTTTAAACGAAACTCGAAAATGAGTGTGTAACTGTTATTTCGAATCATCCATACCTCCCTGCCCAACCCTGTATTTACAACATCAGACCGCGCAAGAAGCCGGAGCAGAAAAATGCGCTTGAAGTTTCAATTTCCAAAACGTTTGAGTAGAACCGTTCTTATTGCCGTATTTTTGACCAACTTGAATCTATAGCCTAAAACAGTAACAATAATTCTAACAATGCTGAATAACCATTTAAGAAAATTCAAAACGGGACAATCACAAATTTCCGACACAAAAGTCGTAATATTATTAGCAAAAGTAGCAATTGGCAATTTATTCCTATTTCGACAAAGGTTTTGTTAGTCAATAGCTTGATTTTCCTGGTTTTGAACTATTATGACATTGTTACCATTTAGATGACTCTTCAAGGTTTTTTTTAATGGATGGATGATAGTTTTGATACGTAGTTAGAATAGGAATAAATAAATCAACTTTTACTTGGTATCTTTACAACGCGTAACGTCATTTTGAAATTGTAACATCCTGCTGAGCTCCCTACTCAATTTTACACATTCCTAGAAAAGCTCAATGAATAATTTATCAAATTATTGGCCAGTAATTCAAGTGACATTCATAAAACGCCCCTAAATCTTTGAAAATATTTTTTTTAATGAATAATAAAACTGTGCTCAAGCATAAATGTGTAGTGCATTGGGAAAATACTACTAGTGCATTGTAAGAGTACTTCTAAAAGTCAGTTGAATGTGACAGGAGTAATTTGGAGACAACTCACCACCTGCCGCATTTATTCTAGTGAGTCGAGTTTCGTGGTAGGAGTACTCACCCCTGTCGTCGCGGCTGTCGTGACTGTCTAGTATGGTGTCCTCATCGTCGGTCATGCGTCGCCTCTCGTCGCCGCGACGCAGGTGGTTGCGGGGGGGTGGGGGCTGTCCCCCTCGTCGACTGCTGCTCGACTGGTAGCCCCCCCCACCACCCTGCTGACGCGGAGGCAGGTCACGCACTCTGCTATCGTCTGCTTGATCTGCATTCTGGTGCCACGATCCTGAACCACACAAAATCATTGTTTGTCATTATTTATTCATGTGCTATAAAAAGCTCTAGCTTCTAGAGACCGGAGGACATAAGATGAAAACAGTTACATAAGAACGTAGCTGTTAAACTGCTAGCTTGCTAAATAGGCTGAAAGCAATGCTCATAATATGCAATAAAAATATTTACTATATAAGCCTGAAAATGTATAGGCTAGTCTAGTCTTTGGATTATTCAATAGTTCTGATTTGGATTTTAATTCAAATGATTATAGTTAATCTATTAGCAATGATTGCTATATCTCATGCTCCTTCTATACTGTCACAACATTTTTCAGTGATATGAAAATGAAAATCTACTTCATTGAACGTAAAATTGTGTTGTTTTTACATAAAATTGTCTAGTTTGAACATGCACATTGTTGATAAAGGATTCAAATAATTAATTGAAAATGTCAGCTTAAAAATGTGACCTGTGTGATCACGAAACCATGGTCCTGTAGCAAATAATACTGTAGAATTTGACAATATTTATGTGTGTTTTTATATCATCCAAATAATGATTGACTACAGAAAGCAATCAGTAGAATATTGCCATATTGAAACATTACATTCCTTTCGACATCAAACAAAAATATATTATATATGAAGATAATGAACGATTGGACAATTTTGAAGGAATTTAGAAAAATGAAAGAAATTTACATTATTTAGATTGTCTAACGAATACTAGTTCAAGAAGGGTTATGAAGCCTTCAATCGATAGATTGTGACACTTCACTGAGTTGAATTATTTGAATTAGTAATGTTTAAGAATAAATAGAACAAACCAGCTCCACTGTAGCGTGAGCCACTGCTCCTCCCGCGTCCACCCCTTCCTCCTCCCCTCATCAAGCCTCCATGGCCTCTTCCACCGCCCATCTCCATGTCTGAGTTGTAGCCCCTCAAACACACGTAAAAACTATACTTATTCCAATTGTTCACAGAAAACAACAAACATAATGAACTTTATTATTATACATAATAAATTACAAAATAAGTTTCATAATAATGGAACTCATAACATCTCAGTCAATGAATTAGGATAGAATAGCGTTATCAAGTTAAAATAAGAAATGGTGAATTTAATTATCTTACCTATCTGGACGCCTTTGGATAGGAAAACTTTGCATCGAACCCATCGAACCGTGCAATGTTTTCAATTCGGTTTCTAGTGTGTTTTTCACCAATCTCATTTCTTCAACTTCCTAAAAAAATAAGTCAATATGAGTATCATTATGTAATTAATTCTGCAATAATTAGAAAATAACAAAAATCTGGTGTGGCGCACTCACACAACTTTCCTTGCCGCTATGAAAATTGATCACCTGACGCTAGTGTTCCCGCGCATCTCAAGTCTACTATTCAAAGATTCGAGCCAGCTGGTGACAGGGCAATAACGCTGGAGACACACGAGGTCTGCTATCTCTTCATAGTGAATCATTTAATAGAATCAACAGTTTGCAATTGAATAATCACATTCTCTCGAATTTCGAGCTTACTTTCAATTTTAGGTGAAAATGTTACTGAACATTAATTGTAGAGATTCTCATGCTCAATCTATTCCACTTGAAATTTGTAGTTTAAATTGTATCTGAAGCCTGATAATTGAGAATCTAAAATCAAACTTTGCATAGATGGGGCGGAACTCCTGAAATTTTTACAGATATGGGACTTGTGGCAGTTGATAGAGCTTATTGATGACTATTTCAGGTATAACTTTAATCAAAATCGTTGGAGCTGTTTTCGAGTAAATCGCGAAAAACCCTGTTTTTGACAACATTTTTGCCATTTTAGCCGCCATCTTGAATCGCATTTGATCGAAATCGTTCGTGTCGGATCCTTATATTGTAAGGACCTTACGTTCCAAATTTCAAGTCATTCCTTTAATTGGGAGATGAGATATCGTGTACACAGACGCACATACACTCATACACACACACACACACACACACACACACACCAGACCAATACCCAAAAACCACAAGGTCAGGGGACCTTGAAACGTATAGAAATTTAGAAATTGGGGTACCTTAATTTTTTTCGGAAAGCAATACTTTCCTTACCTATGGTAATAGGGCAAGGAAAGTAAAAATAGATAATCGATCAGGAATCTTTTTGTACTCACAGTGACTAATGTTTCTCACCTACTAGCATTGATGAATAGTATTCGTAGCATTGAGCCTAGCATTTGAACCTAGTATTTGCAATTTAGCGACGAAAGCGATCACAAACTGCTTCAATTTCGTAAGAATATCGGTTTCACTTTCAACTTTCATGTTTTAATAAGTTGTAATAAGTAACCCCTCCAGGCCACGAAAAGAAATTCATTATGGAATAAATTGATTTCCGTTTTGAGTTCCGTTTCATCTTCATTATTTTGTTCATACTTAAAAGTGATATGCATAAAAACATAATAGGATGCTCATGTATAATAGTGACACCAAACTAAATGTGAGAGCAGAAGGAGAAATTGATTTAGATAGTATATAAAGTTCTAAAGTAAATATTATTACACTTGTTAATGAAATTTATTTGAACTTGTTCAAATTCATTTTTGATATATAAATATATTTTTATATATATAAAGCTGATGCTTAGAACTGGATATTGGCGAGAGTTTAGGCTCAGCTTACAATGGAACAGTGAATTAGCAAGAATAAAATTCAACGAAAAATAAATACTCTCATAATCTAAAATGATTGAAGAAGGTGGAATGTGTTGGTATGAAGCTATGTATAATAAATTGATTACAAGATCAATAACTTGCCTTTAGGTGTGAAAGATGATAATCGAGCAACATTTTTGCATTGGCTATGCTTTCAACGGTGCCGACAAAAAGGAAAGGAACCTGACCCTCTTCGCGTGGTACACTCGGCTCTGCTTCGTTGTCACCTTCAATTTTCACTCGTGTCTGAAATGTGAATAAAACAAGCGATAATAAATAATTCATTATAAAAAATATCAAAGTAAAGTATAACCAGAGACAAAAATATATGAGACTTTCCATGCAATGGTAATTTCTGGTTGCAAATTTTGCTAGCGATATCTGTCGGAGCTTTATGGAAATTGAATTAATACTCGGGCTAGTTAGTGGCGTTTGTAGCGGAAAAGTTGTGTACTTGGGAAATAGCAACTGGTTTTGAAGCGTAGTGAGGTTGGTCAGGGTTTTTGTGTATGGGTGAGAGAACTTTATGCTTTCTCAGCACTACCGCTGAGAATGAATTGATGTTTTATTGCTCGCTCATATTTCATTTCTGCCGGCACCAATCATTTTTTTCAAAACACAGTCACAGACCAGTCTGAGTCTGTGCTCCGAGTATCTAGTGTGAGTAAACCAGCAGTGTTTCAGTGTGCGCGCGTTATTCTATTTCGTACTAATTGAAATATTGGAGATTCTTCAACTTCTGTCACCGTCCGTCGTATACCTGTTTTCTATTCTTGGTTAGTAAACGTGTTCATAATATTTAATACGAACAAATTAACATTGCTATTTGGAAAAATATCAAATTGATAACCTATTACCATCACATGTTTCATCTTCTATTCTCTTTGAGTTCTAAGGTGCTAGTAATGAGAATTATTATTCAATTTAAAATAATATTAATTATTGAAAAAACTATTGATAACCTTCTATTGCTATGAGTAATACGATGCTAGTAATTAGAATTATTCAATCCAATATTAGTTATTGTAGGCTCACTCAACAAAATTGACAACAATTTTTTTCTTTGTAAACTCTCCAAAGATAGACTGTCAATATGATGAAATACTGCATATTAATATGAATTCAAAACCTTCAAATTTGTTACAAGCTCCACAAAATTACTACTTTTAGGATACTATATAGAATTATGAGCCAGAAATTTAATTTTATGACTTTGGATGATAATAACTATATATATATATATATATATATATATATATATATATATATATATATATATATATATATTTTGTATATAAGTTATAAGTTTTCAATTTAACCACATAACTGCTTGTAGAATATCATCCTCGATATTCAAGTAGTGCTGAGAAAAATTTAGAATTGAAGAATAAAAAGGATTTTTTAAATATAACTTTATCGGGTGTTCAGATGGAATGATAGGTGTGGGAAGGCCAGAGGTGGAGTGGCTGCTTATGTTCGTTCGTCCCTCTCCCCTAGACTACTAGAATCATCGCCACAACCTTATTCTAAATCTCCTGAGTTCTTGCTTATTGAGATTACTGTTGATAATGTCAAGCTCCATAATTGTGTGGTGTACCGTCCTCCCAATGCGGGTCGATTGTCTCTACTCGAAAATGCGCTTTTGAATCATATAGATATTTATCAACATATTATTATTATTGGCAACTTTAATTCCGATCTGCTTAAAAATAATTTCAAGAAGGTGCAGCTTGTCACTATGGTTAGATCAATGAGTTTCCATTTTGTTAATGATGCACTGCCAACTTATCATTTGCTCAATTCGCATACGCTCTTGGACCTCGCCATTGTGAGTGATATTGATCTTGTTACTCATTATGATCAGGTTCCAGCTCCTTGTTTTTCACACCACGACCTTATTTTTTTCATTTACAACTTGAAGAAAAAGTCATCTGATGATAATACATTCACTTATAGAAGCTTCAAGAATTTCAATGTGGACAGGGCTCTTAACGATGCAATCAACATACCTTGGCATTGTATCGGTGACATTTATGATATTGATGATAAGCTTGCTGTCTTCAACCAGTTGATGTTAGATATTTTTGATAAACATGCACCTATTTGCACTGCTCGTCCGCGTCTGAAGTCTGTGCCATGGATCAATGCTGAAATTCTTACTATAATGATTTCACCGGCGAATTGGATATGCGCCTGCAGCGGTCTTACAACTATGCAGTTCGTTACATCTTCGATGCGAGAAGGGATGCACATATAACTCCACTATTCAATGATCTTGGATGGCTCAAGTTGAAGGAGAGAAGGAAATTCTTCCTACTCTGACCTACAAAATTATAATTATGAGAGAGGGTCCATCCTATTTGGCAGACTCCTTCAGGTTACTGGATGAAGTTAATCCTGGTCGCCGTACACGGGCTCATCGTTTTACGTTACGTTACAAATTACGCTGCACCGCACTTCCATTTTCAACAACTCTTTCATTGTGACGGCCTCTAGGTTATGGGATGAGTTGCCCCAGCAAATTGTTCTATCAACATCTCTCTCCTTGTTCAAGAGAATACTGTTTGTTCATCTATTGAATAATGAATGAGTTCAGCAACAATCTAGCCCCAAATTCAATTTATTACTAACTTATTTTCACCTTTCTTCAAGGATGGATGTGAAGTCATTGGGCTTTGTGAGGTCCACTGAATAGCAGTTCTGTAATCTGATCTTTCAACGCCTCTGAAAAGTAATTGTGCTCTATTTGTAGTTTATTTTTAATATGTATACCAATAATAGTTTGATTATGGGATCTTATCAATCTTATACAATCATCTTTCTTAATTCTAGAACTCTTCTTCATCATCTGTTTCTTCCTTAATTACAACTTTCTTTCACTTTTTTATTATCATTATTCTTCATTAATTAGTTACAATAATGTTCTTCCTTCTTCATCATATCGTAATATTTTTCAATTGTAATGAGGTTATACTTTTTTGTCTTAGTTTTATATTTTTCAATTACCTTTAACTGAGTTTACTTATTATTTTTCTTCTTTTGTATATATTTGGAATAATATTTTTAATTTATTATTATTTTTAATTTCGCATTGTATAATTATTGTAATGTATAAATGCAATAGGTTTTTCAAGACCTAGCATGTGTCAAATAAATCAATCAAACTTCTTCTTCATCTTCTTACTTCATAATGTTAGCTTATATTGTGTAAAATTCATTCATACTAGATCTATTTTATAAATGAATCAAATCAATGCAAATGCCAAACATAATCACCAATGAACAAATTCCTGGAAGGAGTTCAAAAACAATCCCACTAGATACTAAATCAGTGAACTCAGTGATGTCAATGATCTCATTGCTCTCACAAGCAGATTGAAGGAGTGGAAAGTGCAGCCTTGCTCCACTGATATCTTCCGTGAAAAGATCGATCTTTTTTTGATAACCTCGGATTTCAGAGAAAAGTTCACACATAAGCTAAGCAAGCTAAGTTTTCTTTTTCTGTTAAGGAAGCCTTAATTAAGCCTTAGCCATAAGGCTGTACAAAGGCTGAAAATAAACTTTCTACTGGTGATATTTTTTCAAAGTTTTTCGATTAGTATACTATCAAGCTATTAAAATGAAGAAGTTTCCACAGGAAAACATTTTTCTTCTGATCATTATTTTTTGAGATATGAGCACTATTACTTATCTGTTCACAATCAGAATATTTTCTGTTGTACATTATCTTATCATAAATGTATTGGCCATAAATTGTTAATATGCCTATTCATACAAGAATGCTGTAGAGTTTTCATTTATAGTATTTTTGTATAAATTGTGTACGATTCATTCATACTACTGTATATAGAAATAATTTGTTTTTATTAAGTTCCAATTTAAAAATACAATTATTATTATTTTCCTATCCATTTCTTAATTTTTCATAAATAGTTATTAAACCTTCTACAAATTAATGCAAACTCGTACATTTCCCAGAGATTTTCTTAGGAATTATATAGGTATTACAGGAGTATTATTATACTCAAGAAACTGTATAAATGGATTTGAAAATTCTTTTCAGAAGTGTTATAATCATTCTAAAAGAACCTTTCTCATAAACTGGAGTGTATCCATTTCACATTTTGCATCATCAATTGAATATTCATTTATTCAATCCTGCAATCAAAAGTAAATGAGTATTTTTCTATTGTTAAATAGAAGGCATACATTTTGCTTGGAAATCTGATATGATCTTTCCTTGCGTGGAGCAACTAAAAAATTTCAAACAATGCATCTGTTGATGTAGCACGTTTTGCTGGATACGCGGCTGAGTAAATGCGCGTGGCCTTGAGCAAAGTCTGTGAGACGTGAGTGGATGTTCGTACGAAAGCTGCGAATGGGAGAGTGTGTGTGTGAACTTTGAATTTTGAGCGGCAAGCTGAAGCAAGACAAGCAGCGCCATCTAGCTTGGAACTACGAGGAGCTTCGGCTTCGGGTAACAGTAAAATTAAGACCTATTCCACCTATTTATACCATGGGTAATCTACTTATGCTTATCCTTTATCTATGGTATAACCTAATGGATTAAAAGAATCAAGGTCTATAGTATCATGAAGGTTAAATTTATTAATTCCATTGAATTATGGGATTCTAAGCGAAGATATGCTGATTTTATTGTTTGTGATTGGAAATCCAACATTTGACAGTTATTTTTCAATGAACCTTTTTCTATTAAACCTCGGAGCACGATCATATATCTACCTACATTTATAGTGACTACGAAAGCAACGAAAATTTAGAAGCCCTTGATAGTTGATCGTACATATTCAGTCACTACTCTTCTAGTAAAATATTTGTCTATTCTGTCAAAATTGAAGGATTTGATGTTAAGTTTATCCCCTTAAAATATCACACTATTTTTCTACAAACACATCACAAATGACATTAAATACTGGGGTGGGGGGTCATCTGCCACCTTAGAATCTCTTTTTGTTGCACATCGTGCAATTATAGAACATGCTTGAACCACGCTACCAATCGGAATTAGTCTATCAGGATTTAGGGTGTTTGACATTGGAAAGATTTATATCAAAGTATTGACAATTTACATATTTTCCCCCTAATGTATATCATAGAGTATAAATACTGTATCATTAGTTACATAATTATTAAATGATTACTTCTCATATTACTTGGTCATACAACTATTCATTTACTTCCGCTTACATTATTTTCTATGATAAATTTCTCAACTATCAAAATTCTGGTTTGATAAACAATTTTGAAGGAGATGGATTAATCCAATCCTGCAGTTTCTCCAACAAATATTATTTCAAGTGTAAGTTTCACTTACCACACCGCTTTTGTCGACTATTTCTTGAATGAATCTGCCATTTTTGCCTATCACCTTTCCAACCAGCTTGCGAGGAACATTTAGAGATTCTTCGTTGTACTCTAGCATCGTTCTTGCTTTTTGTACAGCTTCAGCAGACTGAAAAATGAAATCAATGCATTATTTCTTTGACAAAACTATCATACAGTTCAACTAATCAAGTTTTATTATCAAAGGTTTCAAAAAGCGACTGAATAGTCTAAAATATGAGTTTTTAAAAGATTCACCTAACTGAATTGTAGTCTATTGATTTGATTTGTCGTATGGCTAATCAGCTCCAATCATAATCTCAACATAGAATATTCCGGTTGTCCATGTGGTCGTGCTTATAAGCTATTGATTAGATACGTTAATATTCATGTGCCTATTATTCCCTTTGGATTGGTGACTACTTGTAGAGCCGACTCTTCTAAATACCATTTATAGTCTAAAAATCGCTTCCCGGTGGTTTGGAACCCACCTAAAGCTGTAGTTCAATCCAAGTTTCATAATCATCAGCCTCATTACCCGCACAGAAGGCTGGAGCTCAAGTGGGCTGAGCAATCACCCTCAGCAACATATTTCACAACAAAGTATTTCAAATTCAAGTGGCAATTTCATATCATATTATTTTTATTATTAGCGTTTGGCTTTGAATGGTGGGGAGGCCCACCAAGGGTAGTTCCACCTCGCCGTATATAGTCCAAAGTTCCCTAATGGTAAACCGGACACTAAGGATATAGTAAGCACAATACTATAAATTTACACTTTACAACTTTGCAACTTCAATGTACTAACCTCTCCATGAATTTTGAACTTGCACGTATTCTCATCGAGTTCGATGTTTGTAATACCATCCACTTTCCGAGCTTGCTGGATGTTATTGCCATGAGTCCCAATAGCGAGACCCATTAGTTTTGTTTCTACTTGGAATTCTTCCAAGTATCTGAAATATAAAAACATATACTGTAATTAATATTAAAGTAACTCTAATAATGTTCTCATTAAAGTGGATCTAAAATTTGGTCTTCTAAAAATTGATGTTCATAAATAAATTGTTACAAAGAATGTCAAATAACAATCCTCTTTTCACACATACTATGATATTTGGCGGAGAAAGTCGCCCTAAATATATAAGGGCAATTATATAATAAATTTACTGCTATGGAATTATCTAAACATAAAAGCCAAAATATGTTAGAATAAGAGTTCTTTGTAGTCACATTTTTAACGGAGCCATTGTGATCTAACTATTGGTTTAAATCAGGAATGTAACACATGCTTATAATTGTGGGCATAGTAATTGTTCACGCTTACATTAAGCTGAGGTCTTAGTTTCGACTCGATCGGCTTTTGTCTGTTTGTACCGCAGTTATAGTCCGATTTGGATGAAATTTGGTATGTTAGTTCTTTGAAACAAGGCGCAGAAACGTATGTGTAACGATTTTTGATAATACCTCCGATTTTTTTTGTAATTTAAATAAACCGCAGACCAACCTCCAACGAGAAAGTCAATTTTCGTATCTAGCACCGTTATCTTTGAAGAAACAGCAATTCATGTCATACTTTTTCGCCATTAATATCACCAGCCCCATGGTAGCCGAGTCGGTCAGGGTGTTGATTCTCACACTGTGGGACCCAGGTTCAAATCTCGTTCCTACGAGATTTTTTTGCAGATGATACTAATTGTTTTATCTTATTCTAATAATATATCATTATAAAATAAATTGTTATGATTAGATAGAATAATTGAATTGAATCATCTTATAATTATTGAATTGATTTATTAAATTAATTGGATAAATGATTAAAAAATCTTTATTGTATTGGAGTCCAATACTGCAGTTGTAGAAAAAAATTGTATGTAATTCGAGCGATAAAGTCGAGTTTTACGCTCTCAATACATAAATAGCTATTATTGTCTATGTTACAGATAACTCAACTATTTTAGTTGTGGACATTTTTATCATATAAAAATTAATCAACTAATAAATCAACAACTATTTTAGTTGTAGACAATATTTAACATCATAAACGTTTCTTTAATCTCAAACTTCTTTTATTCATAACTATCAGTTATTATTTTAGTTATTTTTAACTGAATTTTCAGTTTATCAGGTACAATAATTATTATTAGCCTATTCAAATTGTGACTCATTTATTTAAGAGAGAAAGCATGAGAATGCCCTATAAACACATTAGTGCAACAGTTTATGAATGCAAAATTCTGAGGTGTAGTAGTCTCCCTCGAATTCGCGCTGTATCTATGAGACCATGAGACAGCTAATGAAAAAGCGGATGAGGTAGCGCATGCACCTTTAAAAATGTGCATTTTTTTGTGTCACTCTACAGTGTCAAGTCTTTTGTTTTCCTTTTAGTATGAGATCGGAAACCGAGTTGAGAACATTAACATTCTGCATAGGAATAACAAGCCATAACATTGAATCCACTTTTCATGAGAAACATCATTAAACCCTCCTTCCATTGTCACCAGCAAACCCATCTTATTTAGAATAATTTTCCGTCTCACTATTGTCTGTGAGACGATTCATAGTCCAAATTGCCTAATGCATATTCCATTTTTCCCGTCAGTTGACCGATTTCTTATAATTGACCGAGCGAAGTGAGGTCTAAGATTCAAGTCTACGGTTTGGCATTTCTTTTAATGTTTAAATGTTTATATGTTGCGCATTTACGACGAAACGCGGTAATAGATTTTCATGAAATTTGACAGGTATGTTCCTTTTTCAATTGCTCGTCGACGTCCTTCATACGCCAATTTTAGAGTAAAAATCAGACTATAGAATTATTCATCATAAATAAGCTGACAAGTGATTACACAGATGTATGGAGAAGCCAGTCTACAGCTGTATTTCCATAAGGTCTATAGTTTCAATAGATGAGAATACTGCGTGAGGTCTACTGTTCACAGAACTACTAGTTATTCATTAGAAAAGTTGTAATATATGTTAATATTGTAAATATGGAGACGATATAAAGGTATCTCCTTGATAAGTCCAGTGTCCCTGGAAACAGTTTCCCTAGCACTTTCAATGGAGAAAATAGATGGCATTGCTAAATCTTCACAATATACTATACTTACTGTACTGGCCCTTCTCATTAGATTGAAAGTTGTATTCATGAGCGAGGTCTACTGTTCGCAGAACTACTAGTAGAGTTACATACCTGGTTTAAACCACCAGATGATCTATTTCAGTTTGAATTGAGACTGTGAATATGGACCTTAGTCGGCTCTCACATCTGAACAATTTTCCAACAGTTTTTCTACAGTTTTGCACGTTTGATGCCTAAATGAGATTGGAATCCTCGAAAAGGGAATCAACGTTTGTAAAAAAACCTAATCGAACTTATAAGACTAGCCTATTCTGAAAACACTCAATAAAAACATCTCAAGATTTACTCACACTTTAACATTTTGTTGCTTTGTGGACTCTAGTTGACGCTTAGCTTCTTCTGTCCTTTTCACGAGCATTACCTTCTGGATGAGATTACGGAAATGCATTTCTTTGAGTAGATCCAAACGCTTCTTAGAACCTTCGTGCCTTGAAACGATGCTCAGTACTCCTTTTTCTGGTATGTACCGACAAATGCAGGCATCTATGCTCTTTTGAAATTCTTTGTGAGCTCCTTCTTTTTGGGCGCTAACAGATATGAGGTAAAAAATTATTATCATATTAAATTTGATAAATTATTAGCAATTAATTCACCAAAATGTTATTGAACAAAAAATGAGAAAATTTGATATATTATCAATATTCTCAAGTGAAGTTTAAAAAAAGTGAATTTACAATAAATTAGAGCTATAGCAGAATATTAATGATTGAATTGAATTTGTTGAATTTTTTTTTAGTTTATATTCAACTATTTATTTCTTTGATCATATAGTAATCGATCATTCTTTAAAAGTGGGATGCGAAAAATTATACATATTCAGTTGGTTGGGACCATCATGTATAGAAACTCCGAGGAAAAATTCAATGATTATGACAAAACGTGTTTGGTTCTGTCTGTATCTAGCACATTATGTCTCAAAGCATTTTTTATACTATAAAACAATATTGTCTTCAGTTGAATTGAATTCAAGAATAACGGAGTAACTCTCATGATTACAATTTTAATAATAATAATAATAATACTCACTATTCACGACACTCTTCAGGAACCACAACTTCAAATTTGATAAATGTGTTGCTATCGATCGGTGGGTTGGTATTTCGTACTCTCAATCTATCAGTAGAAACTATTTCCGTATAATTATCCCATCCTACGTATTCGACTACGTGAAATTCTCCTCTAGACATCTGCAAATAAACATTAATCAATCCAATATTCCATTTAAAATAAACCTTAAAAGTCTTAATTATCTCATAGAAATATTGCAGGAAGAATAAAAACAGCATTAAACAATACATGTCTTCATTAATATTATTGAGAAATATATGTAATTTATCTGCTATCAACGACAAAAGTTATTGACTAATAATTTTAGTCAACTAGTACATTTGTTCTAGTACTATTTTGTACAAATAAAGATTGAATGAATTGTACAAGTAATCACTGCAATTCATTCCCTCTCCTTACATAACATACGTCATAGTTCCGAACTGAGTGACTAAATTTTTATTTATAGAACAGACTTTGGACTTTCCTCTTAGAAAAATGATAAAACTGAGTTTCTTAAACCACTGCATCTAATGAAATATTAATATAGCCTAGTAAAATTAATATGGATTTTTTTTTGTCATTTGTGGAAATTAATGTCACAAAAAACTTTACACGTGAAGAACAAACAATTTGGTTTGTATTCTAGTCTGTAGTATACATTACTATGATTGATTGATATTATAAAAGGAAGAAAAGTGAAATATGGACTTACTCATTCTCAAACACAACTGACACCTCTTTCTCAAAAACATCAGTGACGTAAGCCTGAAAATAGATATGAAACACTCAAGTTATAATTTATATTTCAAGAGATTGCCACTGCTGGCTTATGCAAACCACTTAAAAACTCAATAAAAAATTGCCAGCAAAATGTATTTTCTTATGTATAACTTAACAAAAGAAAATAGAAGCAAATATTAAGTGTTAAGTATGTAAGTGAAAAAGTGTAACATATATTAAAATAAAAGTTTGAAGAATATCATAAAACGAGCAGATGTAACTCGCGCTCCACAAGGGGGGGGGGAAAGACAAGATGCCTGAATTATTTCATATTTGCATGTAAAAATAAAAATTACCATCCTATAATTTTCTTATCAACAATAGAATAACCTGATTATTTATTTGATCAAAATTAATGGAAAATTATCAGCAAAAAACATGCCTCTGGTTAGACTTGAAAACCGCAATCTTTTATTCAAAAGTTCTATGCGCTACCTCTTTCAAGACGTTTAGACCAAGAGGCAGTCGGTAATGAGACTTTGATTGGGGGTTTTATAGTTATGTAAACTTTAAATCAGAAATTGAATAATATTTTAGTTATTAAATTATAATTTACTAATAAAAATGAGAATAGGTTTATTATCATCCTCTGCAAATTAAGAAACTTCGTACAAAGTATTTCGGTATTTTAAAAGTTATTATGCTCCCACCATTTATTTCGTATCCCGTACAGTCTATCTCTATTCAAATTCCTTCCTTTATTATGAGTATAGATATAAAAAATAAGATTAAAGCTGGTGCATATTGAGAGGTCGAAGTCTATACTAGAATATATAAATTATTCTTTCAGTTTTCAATTATTCATTTATAACAACACTTAGCTATAAGAACGTCATTAAGTTGACATTTAAGTTTCCAATTTAAAGCTTGTTTTAGACATGGTTGTTCGTTTAAGTTATATGGGCCTTATAATACAAAAACTCTGGGCCTTATAACACAAATTTCCTCTTTCTAATGATTGAGGAAAGTTGTGCCTATATGCAAGTATGTACGTATCTAAGAGCTCTAATCTGAGGAGCATTAATTCAATAACATCATTAAATTAATAAAAATCTTAATTAAGGTTAATATTACTTCTTATGCTTTGATAGACTATTCTAAGAAAACACTAGAGAATAGTCTAAAAAGCAACGATTAGAGCGACAAAAAAAACTAAAAGGCTTGATTTGCATAATTTATAATAGCAATTGATTCGTTTGTTATCATATTGTTATACAGAGCCTTAAGTTTAATTGTACGCTTATCAAATTTGAGATTAATAAATACATTTAATATGGTAGACAAACTATGACATTTTACGCACCAAAATACACCGTTAAGTTACTAGGTACAAATATTAATAAACTAGCCAACTATGAAATTTACCTAGGCTTAGGCCTACTAAAATCTACCGGTAAGTTACTTGGAACAAATATTAATAACTAGCCTAATTTACCAAAATACACAAACATACAAATACTTATTCGAATAACAAAATAGTAATTTCTGCAGGTTACTTATAGTCTGACAAAAAAGGAATTGTTAAAAGTCATAGGTAAATGTTTAGTAGATACCAACTTGTCAATTAATTAAATACTCTGTATAATAATAATAAAAATATTTTAATGAGAATAACCTCAAAGCATAAAATTAAAGGTATAAAGCATAATTTATTCAATTTGATTTACATTTAGCATCGTGATTTATCATAGAAACATGAAGGGTGGCAATGATTAAAAAAAAATATCTTTGTTCTAAAATAAAGTTTATGCCAAGAACCTACATGGACCGTACGTAACTTGATTCTCAATCTGAGCACATACTCACTTAGATGCTTGAGATTCAAACTAGGGAATAGGGGAATACATACTCAAATAAAAATATCAGCATACAAATTAGAAAGAGAATATTTAGAAATTAATATAATTTTGATTGCAAAGATGAAAAAATGATTATTGGCTAATGTTTCCTCACATTTAGTAAAATACAGAAATAACAATACCGAATGCCCACGGGAGAACTAAACTAACCACGGATATTTGAGCTAAACTTTTTCAATATATACATATATATAAATTAAACAGTCAATTATAATGCTCCAGTAGCATAAATAATTTAATAAAATTGAAAACGAATAATATAAAAGAATGCACATGGAAAAATAACGCCCTGTCAAACGACATGGCGTCCTAACCATGCAACCAACGAGTTTTCTTCAGATAAAATATACCATAATATTAGCTTTACAAAAACAAAGTATAACTTTTGGGCAAAGCATAATACTTTTATACATTGAAAAACCAGTTTGAACATAAAATTAATAACATACTTATGTAAATACAAACCTTATAATAGGCACCAATCTCGCCGCATACTTCTACTTCCAAGTCATCCATCTTGGATTTTGGAGCTATGATCAACGGGTTGCAGAGTGAGCTAGCAGCTAGAAAATGTCCAATCGCAGCGGAAACTCTATCCGTCTGCACAGACATGCGATTGGTTGAAATTCTTGAGTCATGAGTTGTTGGTTGCAATCTTGGATCCCTTTTGGGAATGATTCTTTTAAAATTTTATGATTATTCTCTTACACATTCGAATTATTTTGCTTAATATTAAACATGTCAGGTAGTAGTGATTCGGAAGAATTTTATGATGCTGAGGATAACACACCCTTCAAAACACTCAGGTAATTTGAAAACTTACCGTATCACTCTTGTAATCAGCCTAACCCCAAAATTTTCAAGGACCACCTATTGTAAAAAAAAGATTATTAAATTTAATTTTTTGTGTATCAACCATATATTTTTAAAGTATGCCTTTTGCATTTAAATGGAATTAATTAGTAATTACTTCTAGTCGGCAGTTACAATGCTTAGATAATAATAAAGGTAGGCTAGTTCAATAAGAGTTGTGGTATTGTCTGTAATCAGTAGGCCTACTGTACTGTATTATTATTGTTTTTTATCAATCTATTAAACCTATATCAAGGTTTTAATTGTGACTGCTTTGAAAATGTAAATTACTTAGACAGGATGCATCAATTTACGTGCATTAAAAACATCATAAGCACAATTTAATCAATGACAAATTTAAAATATTATCTCAAAGCATATAATAATACATGATGAAATGATTTTTTAGTTGATTAAATGAGGGAAAAAATTGATGATGCAAATGACGGTTGAACCATTCATTATGTGAATGAAAGGCAAGGGACCAGCGCCAGTGTGTGGTTGGGTAGTTTTGTTAGCTTTGGCCTGGATGTGGACTAGCTATCACCAGGCTGGGCCAGGGACTGGGCAAACATGTGGAAAAGGCTTTTTCCTACAGATACCCTGAAAAGTGACCATTTGTGCACTGATTGCAGGCTGCAAAGAATCACTTTTCCGCACTAGTGCGCAAAGTGAGTACTTTGCGTACTCCAGATTTGCAGCATGACAACGCAAAATAGTTAGTAGGTTATATGGAGCACCAGTGCAGCAAAATCAAAATGAAGTTGGTAACAGTGACTGCTGTGGCTGCTATAGTGAGCAGAGGTGCAACCAAGCACAACGCGCTAATTATTAAGTAGATATTATAACCAAGGACAACGACAGCACAGTGCCACCACAGCACACACCACACAGCTGCCCCCCGCCATTCAAACACTACTACATTATTCAGACAATTTTACCCATAATTACCCACTTTTCATATTCAATGGTAACTGTAGGAAAAACTTAATGTAAAATACGTGCGCAAAGTTCCTCTGCTGCACTCAAGAAACCATTCCGCCCTCGCCTACGGCTCGGGCGTAAACGTTTCTTTCGGTGCAGCAAACTGACACTTTGCGCACTAGTTGCACAAATAACTATTGAAAGAGCCTAGACCACAGTATACATACAGTACGGAAAGTTGGCTATATCCTGACGCCAAAATCCGCCATTTTGTTAGGAAGCGCCGCATTGTAATAGTATTGATGGTAGGTTCGGATCACTTCAATGATCCGGATCAATTGATCTCGTTCACTGCCACGAGCCAATCAGAAGACCAGGATTGGAACTTCCCAAGGTCACGTGACGTGTTTAGTATTGGCGTCATGTAAAAAGCATTGGTTAGATAGGCGATTGATTACAAGTTTCCATTCTGTATATTCTGTGCCTAGACTATAGTGGAATTCACGTTATACCGTTTCCACAATCTTGTCAAGTGCGTACTAATGTCGACAAGCGCGAGAGTGTGGATGACTCCTGACACAGCTTGCCTTTACTCTGCCCATAAAGATGTATATATGGGTCTTATGTATTTTTGTGGGTCATAAGGACCATTGTAGGCAGCTCTTCAAAGATCTAAAGATTCTCACCATACACAGGCAGTACATCCTGTCCTCCTTGATCCATGTCAGAGATAATCTGTAGAGGCTGGTGAGAAGAGATGAAATTTACACCTACAACACTCGCCATGCAACAGATCCTGAGGTTCCTCGCAGCAGGCTGGCTAGTACACACAGAGGCTTCCCATCAGCTGCTATAAAATTCTACAACAGACTCCCAATAAAAGTAAAAAATGCGCCTCGCACAAGATTCTGCTCTCTCATCAGACAGAAATTGATCTATAGACCAATCTATTCATTGGCTGAACTGACTGAGGAGCCACTTTTTTAGAGTATGCTTTTTAACTTTGACACAGTCTGTCTGGTACCCCCAGTCAAGGACGATGACATAAAGTAAGTATCAAATATACAGCCAGCCGCTTGGTAAGCGACTAGGCTACGGATACGCTACGGAATAGTACTATGGGGCCATGCGGGTAGCTGTGAAAGGATTCTCCTTCTGCAGAAGAAAGTTCTTCGTGTCATGACGTCATCGCATTACCTGGAGCACTGCCGGCCAATTTTCAAACGTCTGAAAATACTGACAGTGTACAGTCAGTACACGTATAGCTCCCTACGGCTCCTAAGGCTCCCTACGGCTGGTACGTGAAAAACTAATCAACTACCCTCTGTACTCACTGAGAGATGATGAGACCAGTGGACTTGTGGACCAGTTTGAGATTGTTTCATGATTTAGTATTGCAGTCGGGGGCGCGACAGTCGAGACCGACGACATTCGAGGCTTACGACCATACAGGACTGTTTTACAGTCCTCTACGGTCGTAGGCCTCGACTGTCGGGAGTGTACGAAAATTAGAGTGGCCTCAACTGTCGCCTAACGCAGGCGACATTTGAGGCCACTTTTTCAGGCCTCGACTGTCGGGAGTGTACGAAAATTAGAGTGGCCTCAACTGTCGCCTAACGCAGGCGACATTTGAGGCCACTTTTTCAGGAGTCCTCTCCCGTCGTAGGTCTCGAATGTCGGGGCTGTACAAAAATTGGAGTGGCCTCAACTGTCGCCTAACGCTGGCGACATTTGAGACCACTTTTTCAGGAGTCCTCTACCGTCGCTGGCCTCGAATGTCGCTGGTCTCGACTGTCGGGCCTGTACAAAAATTAGAGACTCGCTTGCAGCAGGCGACAGTTGAGGACACATCCTACTGCGATTCCAGACAAAATACATTGTATAATGATTATAACTTCTGATTTGTTGAAAACTAAATAATGGAAACTTCCTTCATAAAAAAAGCATATGAACTTTGAAGGTAGATAGTGCTTATCCTTGAAGGATTTTCAGAACGATCATCTTTGTGAAGAATTACAGCTTAATCAGTCAAGTATTTCAAGCGTGATGAGCTCACATACAAACAGACAGAAAGACAGACACCATCTCGTCTTATAGATGGATAGAAGATAGATAAATATTTAGATTTGTCAATGAAGGAGGCATAATGCAGTAGTAATGGATTCCCATTACTTAAAAATATGTTTAGGGACCATCATCTAAGTACTGGAATGTATATGACTTGACCACCTTTGTTGACGAAACTCAATTGGAGGATGGAAAGATGCTGGTATCTTTATTTTACATGCTGAACTTTCAAAGTTACACGAATTTAAAGTTATAAAGAATTTAAAAGTTACAAAATTAATAAGCTTCAGCGAATAGAAAAAGGTTATATACAGTAGTATGATGCTTAGAGTAATGAACAAATTTACCTTTTTATATAATCTAGGAAGTTGATTTGAAAAATCAACAACTTTACATAAACATTCTTCCTTAAAAATATTTTTACTGTGTTTTTGAGGGGGCGTGACAGTCGAGACCGACGACATTCGAGGCCTACGAGGCCTACTGTTTTACAGTCCTCTACGGTCGTAGGCCTCGACTGTCGGGAGTGTACGAAAATTAGTGTGGCCTCAACTGTCGCCTAACGCAGGCGACATTTGAGGCCACTTTTTCAGGAGTCCTCTGCCGTCGCAGGTCTCGACTGTCGGGGCTGTACAAAAATTAGAGTGGCCTCAACTGTCGCCTAACGCAGGCGACATTTGAGGCCACTTTTTCAGGAGTCCTCTACCGTCGCTGGCCTCGAATGTCGCCGGTCTCTACCGTCGCTGGTCTCGACTGTCGCAGGACTCTTCTGTCGTTTGCCTCGTTTGACATCGACCCAATCCAAAGCTTACCTGAGAGTCCTGAAGGTGCCATCTCGATAGTTGATATCAATCAAAATGTCTATTCATAATAAATTCAAAACAATTGAGGATCTTGCCAAACCCGCAAGTTAACAAGAATCAACAACTAATATCAGATCAGATAAACCAGGATAACTTGAATAAACACAGCAACCTATTGTTCAGAGCAGTAGAAAGGAAAATTGACAACAATGCCATTAAATCATTATCAATGACTTTATTATACCAGCGCCACACTCTAGCCTAATTCAGTAATTTGGCCTTTTCAGTAATTTTTCAGGAGTCCTCTACCGTCGCTGGCCTCGAATGTCGCCGGTCTCTACCGTCGCTGGTCTCGACTGTCGCAGGACTCTTCTGTCGTTTGCCTCGTTTGACATCGACTTATTGCAGTCCCTCTACAGAGCCACATGAAACAACCAATCTGCAGCCATATCTAGTTATTTGTGTATTAATTGTTTTATATTTTGACGAAGTCTGTCTGGCGACTGCCGCTCATGGACTGAATATACTAAATTACTGAATTAGGCTAGAGTGTGGCGCTGGTATAATAAAGTCATTGATAATGATTTAATGGCATTGTTGTCAATTTTCCTTTCTACTGCTCTGAACAATAGGTTGCTGTGTTTATTCAAGTTATCCTGGTTTATCTGATCTGATATTAGTTGTTGATTCTTGTTAACTTGCGGGTTTGGCAAGATCCTCAATTGTTTTGAATTTATTATGAATAGACATTTTGATTGATATCAACTATCGAGATGGCACCTTCAGGACTCTCAGGTAAGCTTTGGATTGATGGTGAATCCGAGTTGAGACATTCAAACTTTGTATAAATTTCCCACAAGTTTTACCGAGTAGAGTTTTGTGGTATCTTCAATCGTTTTCACTCTTCAAAGTGTGCTATTATTAACAACTTTTTGTAGTTTCAGACCGTGAAACTGATTTCAGAATTTTGAGAGCTGACAAACAAGGATAGCAAACCAATATTAATCAGTTACAGATCTTATAACCTGAATCTCACTATAGGTTTGACAGCTAGACATGTGATATCTATAGTACGGTATACATGGTCTAAGAATACGATCAAAAAATTCAAAGATCATGTCAATCGATTTTTCATTTATGCTATTTTTCATTAAATGCTATGCGTGCTACTTGCAGTGACTTGATCAATTTTATCCCGAAGCCCACCCCTACTTATAACTTGAGCTAAATTTATGAGTTATGGAATCATCCAATCAGTGCTGAAACTACTAACCAACTACAACACTGCCAGCTATAATATTATGATATATCAATATATTTCGATGAAACTTTCGATATTGATGGAAGTTTTGCATAACAATAAAGTACAAAGAATATTTTTTCGTTGCATGATAAACTTTGGTCTCAATTTCTTAAATAATTAGTTTGAATGCTTGTTTTTCAGGCGGTTGAAGACCAGCCACTCTTCTTCCAAAGCTGTTCATGAAGTTATAAGTACTACCTGTGTGGAGAATAAAAGTGAGAATGTGCCAGCCACCGAAACCGTTGAGAGCCATAAGATGAAATCAACAGTTTTAACTTCCACTGTTAGTTTATCCTCCAGCTATAGCGAAAATCAGGTAATGGTTTTGCTAATTTCAACTATCATTGATTCTTCTAGAGCAAATCTTGCTAAATATAACCTAATTTAAGGAACCATTTCCAATATTTCACTAGGAAACATCATTTTCCCATTTGAATTAGGTTCTTGTGTTTAGAATCTATTTGAATTAATTTTTTGTAGGATCCATCCAACTATCCGGACATTTGAACATTGGATGTAGCAATATTAAATAGGAATTTAAAATTTTGTACATCCAAATGGAGAAAAAATACAATTCTATTGAAAACTGCATTTTTTATAGTATTAACATAGAAAATGCAAAAGAGTATTGTTTTGACTGCTCTCAACATACACGGTTTCCATTGTTACGTCAAACCAGTCGTCCATGTAGTTTTGTTACTTCAGGCACTGAGGCGCTACAGTCTCGCCCTTCAAACTCTCGCCCTTACATTTCTCAAACGATAATTCAAGTAGTTCCTAGCAGAAAGCACTGCTATCGGTTAAAAATTCCGTATTCACTCTCCAAATTTGGTGGCAAACTTCCTACTCCTGTATGTTTAATTCTATGGTATTAATCAACATATTAGCTTAAAAGGCAGAAACATAACGTCTCCACTTCCAGATCTTGACGAATAGTTATAATACAGGCCCAATCATCCTTATGTAGAAGGTGCTTATAAGATTTTTTCATGCATCATCTACATGTTGGCCCAATGAAGGCCAATGTCGACCAGCGTCTGTTTGTAGATGGGTGGTTTGCCAGCTCTGGCCTTCACTGACCTTCATTGCCCTACGTTGGGTTACCAGGCTGGACTAGGCATCTGATATAACAGATAAGTAAAGATGGTTCAGTCACGAGAAAAAGATTGAAATTGCAGCAGCGTAAAGACGGAATATGTTTTTAGGCATGCGCTTTTTCTCTTGCAATCTGTTCTGCACTAGCCGTCAGAGCAGCTAACTTGATGTAAAATCAAATTCAATTTTATTTACAAAAACTTAATTCACGAATATGAAATACAACATATTTTGTAATCCCCCTACTATAGTGAGGACCACGTTATAATGGCAGTGAAGAAAGATAGGAGAAAAACGTTGCCAAGTCTATCCATTTTGCCACTGAGTGTACACAGCTGTTACTCAATTAATTCAATTAAATTTGATCTAATAATAATTATCATTTCCTTGATAAAATAATCAATTTAATGTCAAGTTAATCAAGAAAATATATTTTTTCATAATTTGATTCGAAAATTTGCTTTCATAACTGAGATCAGATTTTTATTTTTATACAAACCTGAAATGGCGGCTAATTTAAAAAGCTGTGATACAACAATCTGAATTTCAAAACAACAGAAATTAAGTTGTTTAGTAGGTATTCTACTCCAATTTCTTTTAAAGATAATAGAAAAATAGAAATCCTATTTAAAATAAGTAATTTCAATGGAAATAATTCTGAAATAACCTTTCAATATTATTTATACCGGTACGAGTAGGTCTAACCAATATGTGTAGGCTAACTGAAGCATGGATTAAGTATAGGATGGTTAGTTATCAACTTTTAAAATGTAATTTCAGGTACTGTATTACTTTCCTTGCTCTATTACCATAGGTAAGGAAAGTATTGCTTTCCAAAAAAATTAAGGTACCCCAATTTCAAGTTTTCTATACGTTTCAAGGTCCCCTGAGTCCAAAAACATGATTTTTGGGTGTGTGTGTGTGTGTGTCTGTGAACACGATAACTCCATTCCTAATCAACCGATTGACTCGAAATTTTAAACTTAAGGTCCTTATACCATGAGGATCCGACAATAAGAAATTCAATAAAATTGAATTCAAAATGGCGAAAAAAATGACGGATAATTACTAAAAATCCATGTTTTTCACGGTTTTCTCGAAAATGGCTCTTACGATTTTCTTGAAATTTATACCATGGATAGCTATTTATGAGCCCTATCAACTGACATGAGTAGGGGGATTGTCCTCTTGCCTAGCCAACCTTTTTCTCATGACTGAATAATCTTTTCAACACTGTTATATTTCCAATACTCCTCCTAATTCATGCACATGTTGTCAGGTAATTGAGAAGAACCAGCATGGCAGGAGGAGGTTCATGGAAATACGCCAGAGGATACAGACTGACGACGAGGAAGGAGGTGGTGGTGGTAGTGGGGTGGCTGGAGGGGGAGGGGGAGTCAGCAACTCGTCACCTCCCAACAGTCACAGCTCGTCGATGGATGGAATCATTTCGGGCCCAGACACTGGCAAGAGCAGCCACCCATTCCGCATCATTGAGCACGATGCTGTCAGCTTGCAGAGTATGACTTCGCTTGGTAGAGTTGGTCGAATTCTTAGTGGAGTGCAGGATACAGGTATGTCACCTTTCATTTCAACTGTCTGTAAAGTAGTAAAGGTGTTATTGTGATGGATATAATTTATTATTGAAAGGTCACACCCAATGATTTATTTGAATGAATTTGGAAAGTTGTTGTCCTCGCAGTCCGGGCCACCAACATTGAGATGAGTGTCATGGCCGAGGCAAATTTATCTTTCATAAGGGAAAGAAATTTGCTTATAGATTCCACGTTTAGGCCTGCCACTAACGATACTACAGGCTTCATGGTGGGGAGTGCTGAATAGAATGAAAGGAGGATGAATACCCTAGCCAACTACGGTTTCTCATGTAATAGGGTGGTAGAAGGTATAAAAGTAAGGAATAAATGTTGAAAAAGAGTAGAATGGGTGAGGGAGAAAGGAATAAAGAGAGATAAAAAATACAAGAAAAATTTCGAAGCCAGTCCACTTCTAACAAATATAGTGTATTTATAAGTGAAACAAAAATAATGTTGAAACAGTAAAAAAAATAATAATTTAAACAAATTGGAAAATGGAATAAAATAAGAATATACACTTCTGATTTCACCAGTGTGCACTTGACATGCTCTGTGATCTTATCTTTACTCAACAGGAGGAGAATAGTTACATTTGCCCTTAAAAGTTGCAACCTAGCCAGCAGTAACAATCTTCATAGGCCTAGCAGTCAGTTAACTGTAACATTGACATCTATAAACTTTCGGACAAAAGTTTTGCAGGGATTGAGAAGTAGTTTTTTTAATTTTAATAGGATCACTATGAACTTACACTCAAATTATCCTTGTAAAAGAAATATTCAGGTTTTTCCATAATAATTCTCAGCAACTCTGTATAATCACTAGTTGCGGAATTCAAATATCAATAAATCAACTCATGAGCAAGTTCTCCAACCCAGGGGGTCACTAGTATTCCAGTGGTTTATTTATTGTTTTTGGTTGTTTATTTCATGTTAGACGCCTCTCTCTGATGACAAAACATGCATGATGAGCATGTAAGTGTGCATGTACTACACATGTTTATCATGCATGTCCTACCGTTAGTGGCCAACCTTACTGATCATTATGATTGATATTTTATTCCATATAGCTATGAAGTTGTTACATATGTATCAATTGATATCTATCTGTTGAATAAAATACATGATATTGTTACAACTACTGATGTATTAAAATAGAAAGAAGATTTCCTATGTTTAATCTCAGTTTCGACAGGAATCAATCTCTAGTAACGTGAGTCATTTTGGCTGAGGATGATGCGCACACAAGTATTGGGTTTGAGTGTGAGTAATAAGAGGGATGATTGTGAGAGATGAGTGGATTTACAGTTTTAGGTGGGTTCCTGGGCCAACAGGATGTGATTTTGCAGTGCATAACAGTGAATTAATGGTGTTGACCTCAAGCAGACACCCTTCCGAATAGAACCTAATTATTAGTCATTTTATAATTTGATAGCTAAATGCTTATAGGTTAGTAATTTTCGCGTACAATGTTAGTTGTACAGTTATACAGTAAAGTCATCTTGGATCCGTCTTATGAATCCAACTTAATCTTGAATCCAGCTTCATTTTGAATCCAATTTCATTTTTCAAATGGAAACGTGGTCATGTGATACATGATTTCGATACAGAATTTTTAGAGAAGATTAAAGGTGAACCCTGCACATCGATATCTCAAACCATTAAAATGATCTTCACATTTAAAGAAACTAATCATTCAAAAATGAAATAAATGAGTAACTACATTGAAAATCAAGTGTTAATGAACACTAATAGTAACTTTTACTTAGCAATATTTCAAGGGTGGATAGAAGCATGCTAACGGTGTTTCTTTGTAATCTTGGTCCCACTTTCTTGGCAGTAAATATGCAGGTGAAAGGGTACAGATTGTCATGTTTTTCCTATATAAGAAGGGAGATAAGGATGACCCTAATAACTATAGAGGATTAGCATTGCTCAATAATATCACAAAACTTTTCACACATGCATTGGAAATAAGGCTGTCAGAGTGGGCTGATCAATGTCACATACTGCCTGAGTGTCAAAGTGGATTTAGGAGAGGGCGTGGATGTCTGGACAATATATTTGTTTTGCATACAGTTGTTTTCCACCAGATAAAGGTTAGACGCCGCAAATCTTTTGCTTTATTTGTCGATTTCCAATCTGCATTCGACTCTATTCCTCATGGGCTTCTATTAAACGAGCTTAGGTTGTATGGAGTCAGCAGTAAAATGATAAGGTTACAAAAGGAGTGTTGCAGGGGGATTCACAGATAAGTCCATTTTTGTTCTTCTGCTATTTGAGAAATATTGAGTCCTTTTTCAGGGGAAGAGGCTTCCATGGCACTCCATTGAAAAACCACACTGAGATATTGATGTTACTGTTAACTGTCCTGATGATATTGTCATCTTTGCATGGGTGTGAGGTGGACCTGCGCTGCCTAACAAGCTTAATTGTCTTTCTGACTACTCTGAGTCCCTGAAACTGAATGTCAATATTGAAAAAAACGAAAATTGTACGTTTCCATGCTAGGGGCCGCAAATAAGTTTCATCTTTTCACTATCGAGGTGAGGTAGTAGAGATAGTCAGCAGATATAGGTACCTTGGAGTAGACTTTCATGCGTGGGGTTGCTTCCTGAAATTCTGTATGCTCAATTAGGAAGGCGAGAATTGCTGGGGAGTCAGTCATCCAGGTTCTTTGAAGAGCCAAGTCTGACACATTGGATGCTAAGATGAAACTCTACGATGCAGTAGTGCTGCCTTCGATTCTGTATGGCTCTGAAGTTTGGGGTCTTGTTTGTGCTGACATTTTGGAAAGGGCACAGCTATATTTTCTTAAACGTGCTCTTCTGTTGAATGTCACATCACCGAGTTGGGCTATACGTTTGGAATTAGGCAGGTTGAGGCTCAGTCACATTGCACTGAAGAGATCTTTTGGTTTTCTTTCAAGGGTTCTAAAGATGTCTGGAAGTAGGTAGCCTAAACTCTGTTTCTCGGTTTGTTGGACTGTGTACTGGAGCAGAACAATATACATGGAGCCTCGGTATTGTTGTCTCTTCTTCAGAAGAGATGCGATGATCAGGGTATCGTAATTGCATGGGGAGATAGAGCTGACCTCTTTCACAGGTTGAAAGCTGTACAGGGAATCTTGTTCAGAAACTACGCAGATAGTTTGTATGCGGAAGATGTAGAAGCAGCACTCAGCTCTATGAATTGCCCTCACTATAGAGAATTAAATCCCAATTTCAAGATGGGTGAGCAGCTTGGATTCCAAATGCCCATTGTCAAAGTCCGTTGTATCACTCAATTGCGAATGGCTACTAATGTATCTTCTATATACTTGTATGTGATAATAGAGGCACAATTTGAACTGCATGTCGAATTGTCTTATTTGTAATATTCGTGAGAGAGAAGATATAGAACATATTTTCTTAGTACGTTGTCCAATGTATAAATCTACTCGTTCCTACTTTCTTGGCAAATTCATCCAAAATGTTGTGTCAGATGCTGACAAAGTAAAGGTACTTCTATCAAATTTGAGTGAGAGAAAAATAAATAGAGTATTCCTTTATATAGTAAAAGCATTTGAAATTCGCTTCCTGATTTGTAGTGGTGATACTTGAGTAGGTGATTTCACAAGTAGGATTTCACAATTTTTATTTTTTATTTCACAATTTATTTCCAGAAAGTACATTTTACAATATATTCCCTGAAAATTACTCCCTCTAATATGGAACAAGTCCGTGTTTAGAGGAGGAGTCATTACAACAATAGACACAATACAAGAAAGAAAAATTTGACTTTCCACTGCTGTAGTTTACAAGCATAAGCTATTCAAACATATTTACATATAACAATACTAACACATAAAACAATAATTGAAAGAAATATAATCTCAAATTCTTAGCCAATAAGTAATAATAGAAATAGATTCAATAAACAAAAACTGATTGCTTCCTTTCTTTTTTCATAGTACTGGAAACAAACATTAAATGCACTCATTTACATATTTTGAAAACAATAATTTCTACAATACATAATTATTAACATGAATAGAAGAATAATAATCATTTCTCATAACATATGAGACAGGTACTGGTACAGGCCAAGACTGGTACTTATTCAGGATCAATACTAAACTGCATTCAAAAGCAATGCCAATTCTGAGTTAATATCAGTAGAAAAAAGGAATTTTTTAAGCTCTAACTTGAAGCATTTCTGATTGATTTTTTGTCTTAATTCTGGCGGCAATTTATTGAATAATCTTGGGGCCAGATAATAGAAATGTCGCTGCCCTGTGGTCGTTTCCCTTCTTGTCTCCTCTACCATTCCTGACACCATCCTTCTAGTTTGATGTGCATGAGGTAACATTGTAAAACTATTCTTTCTACACATGAATAGAATCGAGCCCTTGATGTACAGCTTTTTTATGTTTAAAACCCTTGCTGTAACAAATAGTTCCTTTGATGGATAATATGGATCCTTTTTCAACATTATTCTTAGAACTATTCTATGTGCCCTATTAAGTGGTTCAACAGTTGTATGAAAGGCTGCACCCCATGCCACAATACCATACTGGAGGACAGCCTGCACCAACCCCATATACACCTGTCGCATAGCTCTACTCGGAAGGAGATCCCTTAGCCGTGAAACCTGGATCATCAAATACCTCATAATTTTTGTTATATTATTTACATGGACATCCCAGCGTAGATTCTGATCTATGGTGACACCAAGGAACTTGCAGGTGTTAACCTTTTTAAGTTTTACACAGCAACTACACCCATCAGTCCTACAATCCCCTGATCTTAGCAGCAAATCCAGTGCAGGAGGCTGGCCAGTCTTGTTAAGAGAGAAGGCAATGAAGTTAGTTTTATTACTATTTAAAGTTAATTTGTTCACATCTAACCAGCATTTTATTCTCGCCAACCTATCTTCTGTCAAATTATAAACCTCCTCCCATGTAGTGCCTTTTACACACAGAACCGTGTCATCGGCAAAGGACTGCAGATGGACATTCTCACCCAGGTCCATAGAGCACAAGTCATCAATGTATATTACAAATAATAATGGACCCAAAACTGTACCCTGGGGCACTCCATAGACTACCTGCTGACTCTCACTTGATACATTGTTTATTCTTACCTTTTGACTCCTATTGCCCAAATAGGATCTGAACCAACCGAGAGCAAGACCATTGACGCCCTTCTCCACAAGTTTTCTTATCAATCTAGGGTGTGAAACCGTATCAAATGCTTTGGCCAAATCTAAGAAAACAGCAAGTGATTTTTTCCCCTCATCTAAGTCATTGTAAAGAATATGAGTCAAATCAGCTATCGCCTCCTCAGCACTTCTACCACTTCTAAAACCATATTGTTTATCAGATAACCCTTCACATTCTTCAAGAAATTCGATTAAACACTTTTTAATATGTTTCTCTAGAATCTTGGCAAGGTTAGACACAAGGGAAATCGGCCTATAATTGACCATTTCCAGTTTACTACCTCCCTTGTATATTGGCTTAACAATTGAACTTTTGAAACTATTGGGAAAAATTCCTGTTGCAATACTCAAATTTATAATATGTGCTATCGGTTCAGCTATGAACTCTTTAATTTGCTTCAGAAAATCTGTGCTCAAATTATCTTCACCTGGACTGGCACCCGCTTTAAGACTATTAATGAGTGCTGCAACTTCGCTAACAGTAATCAATCTAAAGTTGCATAACTGCCGATTCTGATTGGTAATTACCGGCAATTCATCTACCTCATCAGCATACTGTGGTAGGGATTCAGCCAGTGTTTTTCCAACGGAAATATAATATTGATTAAAATAATTCACTATTTCCGTTCCGTGTTCATCCATATTCAAAGCATTATCCCCAACATTAATGTTTTTTATATCATTTCGATTCACCCCTCTACCTAGTATTTCATTAGTAGCCCTCCAAATATGTTTCGTATCCCCATGTGTTCTATCTATCTTATTGTGATAATACTTCTGCTTAGCTTCCTTTATCAATGATTTTAATTTTGACTGAAATTTCTTAAGATAATTGTTCAGTGAAACATTGTTGGGATTTTTCTTAGCTTGTAAATATAGTTTTTCTTTAGCTCTTATTGACACTACCAGTCCTTGTGTGATCCAGGGCTTTATTTTCCGTAGCTTAGATCTAACTTTTACAGGTGTTACAGTAGTGGACTCATCCATGTGATTCTTTAGAATCTTGTAAAATTCACTCACTGCATCATTGACATCTATTGTATTGATAACTTGATTCCATTTTTCACCTATAAGTCTCTCTAGCAGTATATCTTGGTTAATTTTTGTTTTAGTCGCCCTCATGTTATCATGCCTGCTCGGTTTAGATTTTTGAGCTAAATAAATTATCATTATAGGATAGTGGTCAGTTATACTATAATCAAGAACTATTGGGCGTGCCATATTAATGTCACCACCCGTTTTTACAAAAATATGGTCTACACATGTCTTAGATCCCCCTATCACTACTCTGGTGTGTTTATTAATCATCTGCATATAACCCTTCTCATACATAAAATCTAGATACCGCTCTGAAACCGACGAGTCATTCTCAGATGCTATATCGATATTTATGTCACCGACTATGTGGGAAGTTTCACTACCTCTATTATCCAAGTATTCTCCAATCTCTGTCATAAATAAATCTGGACATCCAGATGGAGATCTATAAACTGCAATGACCTCATGCTTCTTACAACCCTTAGTAAACTCTAAAATAAGTGCATTGGCATTAGTAATTGTAATCTCTTTTATATTATGATTAATCAATGTATCCTTCAAGAAACATACCACTCCTGAATTTTGGTTCACAAATCTGTCAGTATAATAAGTTGAATATCCTGGTAAGAAATAGTTGGAAAAATTCTTGCTACTCATCCATGTCTCCGACAGAACTATGACATCAAATTCACTTTCTAATTCAGTCAATAAAACAACTAAACTATCAAAATTTTGTAAGATACTACGAATATTAACGTGGAATAAAGAGAAATCATTTTCTCCTCTTAAAAATAGCTTACAGCTTTCACTACTTTCGTGAAACGTTGTGTCAACTAGTACTTCTTCTAAGTTGACATATTCTTGAAACATATAAGTGTAATAAAAAAAGACAAATAAACAAATTCAAGAAAGAAAATACACAGTACGATGTGAATAATAATAACAATATTACAAATATTAAACAAAAATAATCCACTTTATGGAACATAAATGTATATTGAAAAAATAAAAATGATGAAAAACACTAAATTTATGTAAAAGAGCTAATAATCCGTGCTGCTCTATGCTATTCGGTAAGCAAATACTAATAAATTATTGCCTACATAACCCCTGTATAATAGTGATCAATAATAGCCTTTTCTTCATTTATTGGATTGAATGATTCTATACTCTCATCTCCAACATAAATAGTCTATCTATTCATTCATCGGGAAGAGCAAACAATAAAATACTTGGAAAAAAAAGAAAATTACAGGCTATTGCCTAAAACTTCCTTTACAATAATAAAAAAAACAATAAAAAAATCTGCGATGTGTGTTATCTACATGAAAATAGGAGAGAACAATATGAGCCAAGTTTTGGCCACTATCATTACTTCCCATCTGAAATTTGTTTCTGGAAGTATAGGCCTAATATATAAAGAAATGGGGGAAAAAATTAAAACAAGAAATGGTTACAACGAGTATTCCTAATACACCAGACCAGTAGCAGCTGAGTGGAATAAATATCCTGCATTTCAATCAATGATTGTGCTGTACAAATAGCTAGATACTATCAGTTAGCTAGATTAGCACTCAGAGGTGAGCGTAATCCCAGAATAAACAGTATCGATATAACTATTATAGTGTTCCATTATCATCATAGATTTATACTCAACAGTACTATCGTAAAAACATCCCTATACAGATAAAACGTTCCACCCAACTTTCACCAGTAAATTGTTATCAATAATTGAGAGGAATAAAATCCTTCAATTCAGCTTCAACATAATAATTTCAGCCAGACAAATGTGACAATGTGAGTGGTTGTACAGCATGAAAAAGAAAAAAAACAGCATAATATAACATAAATTAAACATTCTGACTGAAAAGCTATGTTCAATTCTAATCAATATTCAGACAATCATCACCCTCCACAATAATTGAATGAAAAAAAAAACAGCATAACACAATCGTAAACTAAACATTCTGATTAAAAATTATGTTCAATTCTAATTAATATTCAAACAATCATCACCCTCCACAATAATGAACAAATTAGAATCCATGTTAATTCATAATGATATTAGAATGATAAAAATAAATCACTCAATCATTAGCTTCAAATTGAAAATGACTGAATCAATTGACATGCTTAAAGTCTTTTTTGTTTCGTAAATCGGACACGAACGCAATCAAATCTTGATGCGTTCTTATGGAAATCACTCTACTGTTTTCGGTTGCTCTCAATTTAATTACTCCCGACCGGTCAACCCATACATAGCGAAGATTTTCCTGCGTTCTGATTTTTCTCGCTGCTGTGAATAATCTACGCCTACCTGGAGCCAGTGATTGGTCTATGAAGACGGGACTCTTATCGCCAGGAAATCCCACATCTTGTGCCGTCAGATTACGCTTTTCCTTGCGCCTTTTAAGAAGTTCGTCCGCATCCTTCCTTCGTACAAACTTCACAATGATGCCCGCCGATCTCTGGTTGCCAAATTTTCTCAATCGATGCGCAACGCTGATCGCTTCAGCACTGATTTTGACTCCCAGCTCCTTACAAACATTCAAAACCAAATTCTCCGCATTTTCCCCCTGAGACTCCGGAATACCGAAAACTTCAACTGTGTTACGCCTTGAATATTGTTCCTGGTCCTCGACACGAGCATCAAGCTCTGCTAACTTATTTTTCAAAAGTTCGTTTTCTTTTTGTAGCTGCTGGATAATTTCATTTTGCTTTTTAATAAGTTCATCCTGTCTTCCTAAAATCTCGTTGTAGTTCGTCAGTTTATTCTTACACTCACCCACTGATGATAAAAGGTCTTCATAGTTTTGCTTTTGGCTCGCAATAATATCCTTTTTGAACTCAGCTAACACCTGATCCAAATGGGCAACAGTCAGCTGAGTTGTACCATCATCAATAGTCAGAGCACTCTTCACACTAACATTATTTGTTCTAACCGGAGTCGAGCACGCACTACCACGCGATAAACGGAACTCTGCAGTGCAAGTGCCACACATCCAAGATTTATCACTCAGCAAATCAATCTCCGTTGCTGTTAAGTTCACACACTTTCCGTGAAAATAGTTAGCACACTTTCTGCATCCAATCTTGTCCTTTTCTGCTCTAACTACGCTCAGCTGGCAAATTCCGCACATAGACATACTCGCGATTTAGTAAAAAAAAAACCCTAATTCAATCAGACTTTTATAATTCCGCCAAAAACGTTTGAATTCAACAATAATTTCTAAATTCACTCAATATAAGTTTAGATCACTTCTTGGTTATGCAGCACAGTTATAAAGCTCCTATCCAATTCCAAACTATCTCATTGCAACTGTAATCGGAACGATAAGAAGAAGCACCGTTTCGTTCGACTGCTGTCGACAGACTGCAGTCAGTTATTTCCTGTAACTCATATAAAATATGTGTAATGATTGCTATTGCATGTCCCCAAGTAGATTAATCACATTTTGTTTGGCTTGAAAAAATTGAATTTCCACCCAAGTGTAGTGTAGTCTTATTGTAAATCAAGTAATTCGTTCTGACTTAATTACCATCATTATACTAATTAGCATGCCTGTAAGTTTATTCAATAGCTTGAAATCTTGTAGTTCAAATTCAAAGTAATTTACCTGTCCAAAAGTACCTGTACCAATCCAAAGAAGTATTATAACGTAATGTAATGTAATGTGAATGTACATGTGAATTTGGTAATATGCTGAAGTATTTTTTGAATTATAATTGTTATATTGCTGTGTTATTCAAGTATTTTTGTTAAATTGTAATTTTTCCATTGATGTCCTGATTCAATTTTTCATGTTATTAATTCTGAGCTATGCAGTAGTATTCTATTATTCTTGATTGTTTGATAATCCACATAATTATAGTGGAGACTATAATAAGAGACATAAAAAGTGAAATCGTGCTCTCACATGAACTGACACTTTACTTTAGTATTTCATTTCTATTGGATGTTAATGTTAGAATTATAGAATAATTATATTGTGCATTTATCTCTATTTAACTGTATCTCTGTATTTTTATGGCTAGTCCGTGAACAAATAGAATGATTATTCATTTATAAAACTTCTACTCACATTTTGACACTTTGAGCAAAAAAATTTGATCCGTCGTATTTTTATGTAGCCTAAAAATCTATTCCATTACTGCATTACTGTTGTTAATTAAATATGTTGAATAATACTCAGCTGAAATCACGTGTCGCATATAGGACATTCTGTGTGATAACTCACGAATAGCATCAGCTTTTTTTAATGAATGGGAAAATTATAGAAAATAGCATGTAATTAATTACAGCTGACTCAATGATAAACCACAACAATATTTTTTGAGCACTTTTAATGTTTTTTTTTATATCCTGGAAAAAGACGAAAGAGTGAGTCAATTTTGTTGTCCAACGAACTTGACCTGTAAAAAGGTCCGAAGAGTACGTGTTAAAAATTTGAAGCTGATTGATCAATCCTTTCTCAAGTTATTATTCAAAAAAACAGACGGACAATGACTTTGGCCTTGAGTCGAAAGTAAGAACTCTCTAACTCTCGTTCAATCCCAAATTTTATTGATACAAAAATAATTTAACCTTAAATAGAATAATAATAATAATAATAATACTGAGAGTGATGCCCACATAAGCTCTTAGGCTTGTGCGTGGGTAATGAGTGAGAGGGATGATGATGATGAGAGATGACTACTTTTCAGGTAGCGGGACCGACGGCGGAGAGAAATAGAGCAGCGAAGAAAATGATAAACAACAAAAAATCAAAGATACAGAAATGTAACCTCAAAAAATTTTCCTGCCTTTCACTGTGATGAGACAACAATGTATAACGACATATACACACATGGTCTCATGTATATCCTACCGATAGTGGCCAGCCAAGGATGCAAATTATGTTCACTCTATGACAAACTGTATAAAATTTAAATTCTCCATGGACCAGATAGAGCCATATTATTGCTATGCTTCTCTTAGAATTTGTCTCAAATGGAAATAACTGCTTAAAACTCTAAGCCGTTAGCATAGCCACCTCTAATACTCTGTATTAATACTCTGTATTAGAGGTGGCTATGCCGTTAGCCGTCGTCATTATAAATAATTTGCATCAGTTGTTTGTCAATAGTTGAGTGATTGGACGACACGACTCAGTTTATAAAAATTATAACTTTTATTTTACACTACAAAAAACCGAATTACAGAATTTCGGGAGACTAACTAAACACTATTAATTTATACATAAAGAAAACAATGCGCAGTCAGCTAGATACTATAACAATGGGGTTGAGTATTACTATTAGAGATATTCAAATGAGTATTTATCTATATCTAAATAATGATGTTTTGTAAATGTTGACTAGGCGGAGGTGGCATGAGTTTGCAGCAGCGTGACTCAACGGTAAGCAGTTCGCTGAGTGGGTCGACGAGCACGCTGAAGAGTCAGTCGGAGTTCAGGGAGGAGGACGACGTGCTGGAGGAGAGAGAGAGAGACTGTGAGGAGGAGAGGAGGCCAGTGCCGCCTCCCGAGCCGGACGTGATCGCCAGCACCAAGTCGAGCAGCAACAGTGGTGCAGTGGCCGCCCCACCCCCTGCGGATCCGCCTGCCGTCGTCCCGGTCGCACCTCCGCGCAAGAAGAAGAAGAGCAAGCCACAACCTGCGCCTGTCCCTATACTGCCGCTCGACACACAACATAATATTGCAAAGGTATCTTCATCACTTTATGAAAACTTTGTTTTGAGAAAGGTGTTAGGTCCTAACCAACTACTTGGTTTAAACTGCTCAAACATTACCACCCATTACCCTTCCTACCCAGCACAATAACTGGAGTATTAAAATTAACATCAAATATATTTGATACCGTACTAAGAATTTACAGCCGCTAATAGCTTTGTACTCTTGAGCAATCCTTTGTCCCAAAAAATAATTTATCTTATGTCTTGCTTTTTTAATTGACTGTGGAAGGTTCAAGAAGGTACAAGTAAAAATGTGAATTCAATGAATGGGAGCATATCATTATAACAATATAAATTGCACTTAGATTTTTGATCGAGCGTTAGCGAGTTATCACTTTTGACTTACTGAAGACCAAAGTCGTTGTGCGTCTGTTTGTATGTTCAACAATAACTTTAGAATTGATCAATCAGCTTCAAATTTTGAACACGTATTCTTCGAAATTTTTACAGGTCAAACTCGTTGGCCAACAAAATTGACTCACTCCTTCGTTCTTTTTCAGAATATAACAAATAATAAAATTGATAGTGCATAAGAAAAAAAATTGGTTTGTTTTACTATTTAGTCAGCTGAAAGCTGCGTTTACACCAAAGTTATTAACAAAATGCTAATAACTTAATCCTGACAGATTCTATTAGATTGAACAACTTATCATACACATTATGAACATTATGTGTTTGTCAAGTTCCGTTACATTAACATTTTGTTAATAACTTTGGTGTAAACCCAGCTGAAGGATTCATTGCATGCAATTACAACAGTTTTTCCATTAATTCATTCATATCATCAGCTGAGACTATTTGGAAGCTATCACACAGACAAACTTTCATGCGTTGACACATGATTTTAGCTGATTAATATACAACATAATTCACAACTTTTTCATCAACAAACTGGTACGGGTTAAGATATCAGTGTGCGGTTTTCGCCATTCTTTTTTTTTGCTCATAGTATAAGTCATAGGTATAAGAATCACCATAAGAAAAGGTCATACCATTTTAAGAGCACTAGGTCTATATCAAAGCAGTTTATAAAAATTTACGGAAAGGAGGATTAAATTCATTTACTGCATTTTCAAACCTTTTTTAGAGCATAAAGAGAGAAGTAAAATTAAGTCACGCATATATTGTGGAGTAATTCAAGCAGAGCATCACTGCTTTTTATAAAAAAAATTGTGAGAAATACTTGCCCTAAATATAATTACAGCAGGAACTTATAAGATTGAAACATTTACAATAATAAGAATAATAAATTATAATAAGCATACCTGCATTATTGAATATCCATTATTTTTTATTGTTCTTTCACTGTTTTATGTTAACCTTATTGCTAATTTGATCCACATTTTTATCACACATGTTATTAAATCACACTTTTGTATTCTTTCATTTGAACAATTTTTTTACACTATTTCAATTTTTGATCATCATTCATTTGTAATCATTTCACATAACCTCACATGTTTGCCGTCGTTTCACTGCACTTGCATCGTTATATCATCCACTAAATCATGGAAGATCCACACCGCTTCCTGGAGCCCACATCGGCGATTTCAAAGACGGAAGATGTCGCGCGGGAGAAACGCCCATGTACCGCCATTCCAGAGGTCCGGACGTCCGCACCTCACACCACAGAATTCCCGCCGCCGACTGAAGACCATACACCCACTTCCATGCCAGATATGAACACCCTCCTGGAAGCAATAAACAATGTGAATAAAGAAATCAGACTAGCAATTGAAGAAACCAAACAAGCAAGAGAAGAATTAAAGAGGGAATTCCAACAGATGAGGAAGGGAAATGAACAGGGTTTAGAACAACTGGATCAAAAGTTGAAGGGAGCAACGGAGGAAATCAGGATGTTAGGACGGCAAATCGAGGAGGAATATCATACAATAAAAATCAATATTGGACCAGTGATTGAGCCCATGCATGCGAAAGCAGACATACTCGAGGAGGAAGTCATTAAACAAGCAAGCAAACCTGGCACATGTATGGAGGACCAACCTACCGAGAATGTCAAGACTGAAGTTGCACCGCGCCCCACAGAACGCTGAGAGGAGCTGGACGACATCACCCGCCAAGCCGAGGACACCACCCATGGCATAGAGGGACAGAGCCCGTACCACCGCGCGCAGAACACCAGGAGTCCAAGGACATTGCCCACCGAGTTGAAGAGCAGCCCGCACCGCCATCCACCCATATCTCCGATCCACCGAAGAAGTCACCTGCAACAAACAAACCTGTCGAGGATAAACATTGTAATTGGTCATCAAGCAACAGAAGGCAAATCAAAACTTTCAAGAAATCACAAAACAATAGAAGTAAAACAAAAACCCACAACAAATCAAAATCACAACCAAAACTAAAAACCTATAAATCAAAACAACAAACAAGCAAGGTCACAGTACATCAGAGAAGAAAACCATCTAATAGAGTTCATTTACACCGCCGTCATGTTAGGCTAAAATTGAACACTAGACTTCTCCCCGCCATGCAGAAAAGAAAAACAGTATCAAGAAGGACCTACAACCTCCGGCATGTTAGATTCAAATATACCAAACTGCATGTCACCGGCCGACAAAGAGGAAATACATTTGAAAGAATTGATCTACACCACAGGCATGTTCGTTTTAAGTCAAGTTTAATGAAACGGATAGCCACAAATTGGAATTAGACCTTGAATAACACCAAAATCAAATCTAGATGGGGGCTTGAGGAAGAACAATTTTGAATTAACTTGAAATTACATTCGTGGATTACATAAATTATCTAACTTTTCATAATCACAGCCTACCTATCGAATCACATCTTTGCAGACTGGCACCTTTCTACTGCAGCCTAATCATCAACGTAACCTAACTTCGCCACATCTCAGCTAATAAGAAAATATCATCAATCCACATTAAATGGAGAAATTATTATCAACTTTAAGTCAAGAAAATAAAACTAAAAAACAACTTTAAAAATTACCAACCTGATCAAGCCATCCGCCTCATGCTACAGTCACCACGGAAACAACCGCCTACTACCATCCGCCCACCTAAAAAACAAAAACAAAATCTATATTATCAACAGAAAATATTTGCAAATTAGAAATAAGATGGTTTAGTTAGCATAGAAATAACCTCGAAATGTGGAATCGATGAAGAAATCAATTTAGAACCAAAGCCTGTTCAATAATTTTTCTTCACACCAGCCAATGTGTGCAAGATCACAAGAAAATTGTATTAAAATATAGCAATATCATTATAAATTGTTGTAATCTATTATTCAATGTAAAAGTATAAATAAAAATGCAACCAAAAATATATTATTTATGTTGAATTGCACGAAAAATAGGCATGTTTTAAATGTTATATAAATGTATCTCCAAAACTCAAGAAAACTAAATTCTTGTCCTTAAATATGAAATTTATTATTGTTATATCAAAATATCATGAAATGTAATTTAAATCAACAAAAATAATCTTGAAAACTTACATTTGTATTTAGCATTAACAAAATCACATCAAGTGTAACCCTGCTTGTACACAACCTACCAAGCGTACAAAAGGAATTGCTCGAATCAAGCGGTAGACAATTGTTAAGTCACCGAAGTTAATCATGTTCTCACCCAAATATATGTAAAAGCCCAGACAAAGAGTCGAAACCTGTAACACCAAATAATGAAAATCTATATTTGTTGTGAATATCGCTAGAATCCCAAGAGGATAATATGTTGAATTTTTTGTTGTATTTGTTATAGTTGTGGGTTTGCTAGTAAGCCACCCTTGAATGGAAGTTGTGAATTTGTTTAATGAAGGATCCAAAGAGACCTCATTAATTGTATTTAGATTGTATCCAATGAGAGGAACAATCAATTATTTCTTTTTCTCGTAGCCAAAAGTGCACGATATATTGTTTTAGTGTTAAGTGTGAAGTTTGTAGAAGTCAGGAGATAAAATGGTGTATTCATCACAATATCAGATTTTTCAAATAGTCATTGTTTTGACTCTTCTTCCAATAACCTATTTAAAATATCCTGGGGGCTTTTGTGTGATGAATCTTTTGAGTAAATCTCATGAAAGGAGAGAATTAACTAGAAAAATTATAATTACTCTTATAAAATGAAAGGTTTGCCAAACGAACAGTTAGCACCTGAGCGATAAGGCTTCCTTATCAACAGCTGAGTATAAGATAAGAGTACCGTTTTGTACTACACATTTTTTCAAAGAATTATTTAATAAAATTATAATTATTTTGCAAATTAAGTACAAACCATTTATGAATTGCTCATTGAACTTTTGGAGGTTATACTTTTGTTTACAATTGATCAGATGTTTTGTAGCAGCTCAGACAGAGCTGACTGACTCAATATATTATAAATGTCATGCCAAGTTTTCATGCAAGCTATAATATTATTTCTAAAATTAAGAACTATTCAAAAAGGATAAAGAATTTCAAATAGAAAAATAGAATGTATGTATTATTGTTAAAATTATTTATTATTCACGAAATTACATTATAATGTCAAATGTTATTATAACGAACTAGGTCATAGCATGAATATTGTATCACTGACAAGAGCAGCAAAAATTAATTATAACAGTTTCGAATATAATAAGAAATAAAAATTGTATAGAAATAATTTATTCGAAATAATTGTTTAGAAATATTAAATTATAAATTATTGACTCAACTGAGTCACATGGTGAATGAATCTCTTTGGCAAGTCTAAGCCAATCATATGTCATAGAAATGGCACCAAAAGGGATGATCGTTTGAAAGCATCATATGTTAATCTATTATCAGACAGCAAACCTGCCTTATCATAATATGATATTATATTATATGTATGCTATTATATTATATGTATATTATATATATTATATGCTAGTGCATGTACACTGTATAGGGGAACTGTATCTAGAGAATTAAGCAATTTAAAAAATTATACAAATTAAGTTATTATTGTAATCAAAGGAATTATACTTTACTGCTTGCCACTGACGTCATGCCTACGTCATAATCATTCTACCAATGGCAAATTTTCATGCAAATTAATTACACAGAGATTCTCAGAAAAAGGTTCTAGCCAAAGGCTTAGAAGAAGGCAAGACACTTCCCTTTTAAAATCCTCACCGCTAAGACCTTGTTGAAAAGTTACCAAAGACCCATTAGTGAAATTTTGTTCGATTTTTGTATATTTTATCTGTGAGCCAATATCTTAGGCTAATTTATCTACTATTTTATAAATTTATTTCATCAGTCGATGATTCTAGAAATTCAAATTTAATTATTTCCTGATTTAATTGGTGAAGGAAAATTTAATAAAATTCCACACGTGCTAAGACCAAAGCCTGGACCAGCCACCGATCATACCAAATTTGATCTAAAGGAACCACAACCGCCAAGAGGATTCACGTGAGTTTTATATTTTGGGGCCCCAATCTACGCTTCAAAAGAAAATACAGTGCAGAAAATATAAAATTTTCTTCGTTAAAGTAATGGCCACGCCGACAAGCACTTATAATTATTAAGATCCTAGATTTTATCTGATATAGAATTTATAAGAACTTGTAGTTGATTAACTATCCTCCGCTGCCAGAACCACGACCCGAGTAATTTTTTCAAATCTTTTATAATTTGTTTTCACTATTTTTTCAAAAAACTGTTAAATTTATCAATTATAAATTTTGTTGGATCATGCATGGTATCATTCGAGCACAAGCAAATTTCTAATAATTTTGTTAATATTAAACTATTTTCAATCTGTAATCCAAGCTTTGAATCTGCACTGTCAAATCATATATTTTATTATATTATATTTCCATTTTGTCAATTCGTCTTCTGAGTTCGATTATTTCTTAAGCCTGTCAATTATTGTGTCTGACACGTTCTATATTATCAAGAACCGATCAAGTACGATTATTGAAATAATTGATTCAACCTGGATATTGGAGCAGATCTAAGTGGATGTAGTGTGTGGGGTCAGATCGAGATTCAACCTGGATTATTGAACTATAATAGGATTATAATAATCCAATAACTTATTGGATTATTCAACCTGGATAATTGATTCAACCTGGATAATTGATTCAACCTGGATATTGGAGCAGATCTAAGTGGATGTAGTGTGTGGGGTCAGATCGAGATTACCTATTCTCTGTCCTTACCTGCTCATATATCAGCTTTTATCTGTTACCAACTTTGGCTTGGGAGCGAATTTTTTGACTGTATGGCAGATGCAGCTGGAGATCATATAATTTCCCACAATAGAGCATAAAGCCCGACAAGACTGTTCTCGAAGTATATTCCGAACGATCTCTGGTCCTTAGTACCCTATTTTAATCCTTCGGAACTTATTAGAGACGCAGTCCCGTAAATTATCTACATCGGGATTTTTTGCTCGACCTGTATGATTTTGTATGTTGTTTCATCACAGGTAATAGTTTTAAGACTTCTGTATTCAGTGTTTAGCGACCGCTACACTACCTCTGAAAATTTTATCATTATACAATCAGTCATAAGAAGAATCAAGGGTGAGCGAGTGTTTATGCCTCCCGCGATTCAGACGATTGTATCGAATCTTGTAGTGACTCAATCAGTCTGGTTTACACTTAGCGTCCACGCACGCATTTTCAAATTTCTAACCTCAATACTGGTGACTCAGTGCAAGATTCATTACACGTGGAGCTATATATTTGCAGCACAGCACAATTGCAGATGCAACGTGAGGCATTTAAAATACAGCACCATACAATTTGGCTCGTAACGTGGGGCTATTTGTACTCCACAATACTATCTATCAATAAATTTTATTGATCATTATAACAATACTCTTGAATAATTATAGTGTCATTACAATGCTATTTCTAAAACCTATCTTTTGCTGCTTCTTGTTTCATTGAGTTTCTTAGCCCAACCTCTAATTCGATAATAAATTTTCAGCCAAGTGCAAATGAGATGCCAGCCAGAACGATGACATGCAGGAGTTGTTCCCTTCCTAGTCCGGCCAGCACCATTGAGTCTCTCACTAGAGAATTCGAACACTCGTTGGACATACATTCTGCTACTAAAGGACAATATGTTGTCAAACCTCAGGTAATTTTTAAACCTCCACTTACCATAATCTTGTTTCATAAATATTGAAAACTAGTAGTAAAGATAGTAGATGCAGTGCAACAGATAATGAAAGGCTACCGTATGTCTCTTAACGATATCTAGTAGTAGATGGTTAATGAAACTTATGAGCAGTAGTCTAGTAGGTTACTGCCAAAGTTAGTAGAAAGAAAAAACTGTCTACTAACGTTGGGTTACTGCTAGATCATCACCACCAACCAAGGTTACAAAATTACTTGAAAATTTATTGAAATTTTACTGTGAAACAATTGTTTTCATGTGGAATGACTTCAAATATCACTTCATATATATGACTTCATATATATAATCTTTAATGTTGTTTTTCTCAACAAGGTACACACAGTCTGCATCAGTGCCGATTTTAAGGTTTATCATTGGAATCCAATGACATGTGATTCAGATGACGCATCATGAGAAGAGCCCTGACAACAAGCTGACAATTATCATTACTGGCTCACAATAATTTTGAGATGAAAATTTTATGCTTGGACACGAAATACAACCTAGAATAAATACCAAACAAACTTACATTCCGAATTGGAATAGTTGAGGGTAATGTCCGAGTTGGAATACTGAGGGTAATGCCCACATGAGCTCTAGGATTGTGCGTGGGTAATGAGGCTGATGATAATGCGGGATGAGTGGATTTCGAATCACCGGGAAGCTATTTTTCAACTCATGAATCTCATTCAGAGGAGTCTGGTCAGTTGGTGACCATTTCAACAAAGGTAGCAGGCGCATGATTCTCAACTCATCTAAGCGATAGCTGCTTATCAGCGCGACCACTCAGTGAAACCGCTTCCTTGCTTTCTAAATTGTGATCTACTTTAATGTACTTACTTTCCTTATTCGTCCTTTGTAACTGGAACAAGAAGCTGCGCTCCTGCAGTAAAGTATCTAGTGTCTTTAGTGAGCTCCATTCAGTTTTGATTAACATTGGTGTTGCTATTTTTGTCTATCATTCGACAAAGCAGATAGTGCTATCCTTTTCTACCTCCCCAACGATGCCAGATCGTTTCTCAACAATGAAGAAATGTAATTAATTAAAAAATATTTAATCTCAATTATGGAAATTCATTATTTAATTATTAAAATTCAAATTCATTTATTTGCCATTGATAAAATAAATACATTGCAATATATATTTTCTTGACGAATAAAATAAAATGTTTAATTTCAAACAACAATGAACACTTGATAATTATATCAGATATAAAATAATGCCCACAGTATCAGCTATTTTCTATAGAAGACAGCGGCAACGCTGATCTCCTTTCTTTCTTCACTGCCATTATAACGTGGACCTCACCAAAGTGACCATTTTGTTTGCATGCTTACAATGATTCGTATATTCCAAACGTATCTCATTATATGAAATTATGTCATACATTTCGTCCATGCTTATTCGCAGGATGAAGATCAATCGAAAGCAGAAGGTCCGTCGCAGAGTGAGATAGAAAGAGTGGAACAGCTGAAACGACAAATACTCCAGCACCGTGAGAGCTTGAACATGGGGAGCGCGGTGGACAGAGGTCATCATCACCATTTGGACACCAGCCACGTGCTGAGTGCCAGCTCGAATGGCATCGTTGGCAAGTCGTCGCTCAAGCCGTTCGGATTCAGTCCGCGCAACTCGAGAGAGCGCCGTCGCTCTGCGGGAGACGAACACGGCCTCATCGCACAGCAGCTCAACATGTTCGTGCGAACCAGGACTGACTCTGGCAAGCAGTTGTCAGACATGGTCAGTTCCACTCCATATAATAGATAACTTAGAATTAATTCCATTCCCACAACATGTTCGAACAAGAATATTGTGTATTAGATAAACTTTGTAGCTTACACTGGCTCAACTTGGCTCAACTTGTAGCTTAGCTTGGCTTACCTTACAAGCTCAGCTACAGCTTACATAGTTTGCAGCTGAAGTAAAGTATGATTGTCTGTAACTTTGTAGTCAGCTACTGAAATGAGTCACTGGACGTGGGTTAGATGTATAGAGATGTGGATTTCTCGATTAATTACCAAGTGCGGTATAAACACTTGTGATTTTCACCGATTTCACTGACATTTAGTAATATAATTTCTACTGTAAGTATTGTATATTTATTTAAAAGCTCTCCAGTGAATGAATACCTTATGCCTTTCTAAGAGTTCGAAAAATGATAAATACAGTACAAAATTTAAACTACATATTTTGGTATTTAGTATATAAAATTTGAACTTTCCAAAACCATGGAATCATTAAAATCAATAAATCAGTGGCTAATGAATGAATCTTATTAATTATTCTCATAAATCGATAGATTTCAAGAAATCAGTGATTGATACAGTTTTAAGTTTCTTTATTCCATTAAATCTTCACTTCAACTCTCACTTCTATATAATTATAAAATAAATTGTATTTGTATGAGTAAAATTGCTGATGATGGAAGCGGTTGATGAACCTCTATTTAAGTAGCTGCTGTTAGATTAGTCAAACGTATAGCAAATGAGAGGAAATCACTTGAATTGACATAAGAATTAACCTCCAACTCATCTGTATTTTAGAATTTTACTCGTATAAATACAATTCTACTAGATAAAGAACTTCCAGTGATTCAAATCAGTAAATTGACTTTGTTACTGTGAATTGTTTTGACTATGGGCCTTTTTAATCTCTATCAAAAGTCTCATGATTGTATGAACTGATTTTTTTTTTTAATATTGAAACACCTATCTCACCCCTTTGACTACCTTTCCTTTTTCAAATTATCATTCTTATTTCATGAAAAATCAATAAAAATGGAAAATGGGTTCATCTTGATGTGGGTTTTATCATTTGCATTTTCAAATTGAATGCTAACATAAGTTAGACTATGTCATTTATGAATAATTTCATATCATTAAACCAAGTTTTAAAAAATACATAAAGAATAAAACACTATTAGTTATTGTTGATTCCACTTCTTTATTTCATCACTCAACGGCGATTTCGTGGCTTCACTAGTCACATTTTCAAAAGTACTGATGAAACCACGAAATCGCGGTCCAGTTCTAAATTAAAGAAGTGATATTGACAATGTCTAATGTATTTTCTTTATTATGGAGCTCCAGAATATCAATAGAAATTCTACAAATAAGTTGAAATAATAGAAACCTATTCATTAATATATTGAGTCTCTAATAATAAATTATAACAATTGAGCCTCTTACTTCGTGATATTGAAAGCAAATCCACCAATCTTGCTTTCAATCATACAATACCCTCTTCGAAAAATATATTAAAGAATACGATGTGATCAAATTCATATTGTTCATTTATAAATTCTTAAATAAAATAAATTATTTTATGCTCAAATGAGTAGAATTTAATTTTGAAGATTCGACTGTCATTGTCAATATTGTAGAATCGTTCCATAATTGAATAAAAACACACATATGTTGTCAAATTCTACACAACTTGAAACTTGAAAATGTGACCGGTGTGGTCACGAAACCATGGTTGTGTACCAAATAAAACTGTAAAATTTGACAACATAAGTGTATTTTTATTTAATTAATTTTGAAGAGTAATTTTTGTTATTATCCATGAACATTTGGTCATTTTTAAAATGAAACATTGTACGATTGGGGTGATATTAATTGTTATCCCACTTGTTTGTCCAGAGTAAATTTTATTCGAATTTGATAGTAAAAATGCGAATTGTTCATATTTTACGAGTTTTTTAAGCTTCATACTTTTTTCGTCGTTTTACACAAATAATTTATTATATTCTAGAATATCTTATAAATTTTCTATCCACGTAAATCTTCAATTACATCACATTCACAATTGAGTTATTGTACCCATTCATGAATTATTTTTTGTGAAATATTGCATCTTACTTGTCCTTGTTGAATTTATTTTTTTTTGTTTTATGACAAACTTGGTAATACTCATGCATATTCATGAGAAGGCAATTTCAAGAAAACTATTTTAGTTTGCGGACTTTTTAGCAGAGAGGTCATTCACTACTCTGTAAACAGAGGTAAACGTAAACGTTTACGGAGGTAGTGGGTCATTCCATTTCTCCTCGATCCGCAAGGGAATTCGAGTTATTTCACTTGAAATTAGCTATGTTACTTCCCTTTTGATAATTTTCACTAAATTATTCCATTTTCATTATTTCATCGTGTATATACATGATATATCATATATTATATTGTATATTATCCAATCACATTGAATCTCTCCATACATTTTTATATGATTTTACTTTTTTCTCCTCTCTCCTCACAAAATCCTCCTTGGTGTTTAAGTTTCCCAGTAAATATTTATAACATTTAAAATCAAAAGTTTTATGACTTCTCATTTCAGCGTTTTGAATTACATGCTAACAATTTTTGTAGAGGCTGAAATATGTAAGTCAGCTGTATACATGATGTCTCTTGAAAACCTATCACCCTAGTTTTACACTTAGATTACAGTAATCAGCAAACGAAAGGACCGTTAGTGTATTGTAGTGTTAGATACTATGAGCTACTCCTGCAATCTAGACAATATTACTTTCTCCTTCTTCTTACATCTGTATAAATTATCATCTGTATTCCTACTGTCATATTTTTGTATTCTTTCCATCCACCTTTTATGTATTAATTTAAATTTTTTTATTTACCTTGTTCTGCATGTCTGTTGTAAATAGTTTCTGTTCATTTAGCTCTCAGCTTATTCTAAATACAAATTCTAGAACTTAATGACGTTCAAGTCCAGAAACTTGCTTTCTAGAGCCTAAAGGCATGTCTCACAAGGCGTAAAAACCTATTCCTCCCTAAATATGAGCACGCTACTGGGAAGCGTCTTGATTCAACTTGAGGTCTCCAGTAGTTGGCAATGAAACATGATTTCAACAAATCTCATTTTGAGTGCACTTGCTTCCTAGTTTTGGTAGCACATGATGTTTACACACAAGTTATGTACAAATATTTGAACACTGGTTCTAGCTCATTTCTGGCTTTTATGCACATTTTAATATTCACACTTTTGGTATATACGTGTGTGGAATAGATGGTGATGAGTGTTGTTAATACTTTCTTGGTTGTGTGTGGCATGATAGGTTACCGGTACTCATTCTTTACTCAAGTTATTAGTTAAAGAAAAGCAAAACACTGACATTCAACTGGGAAATTATTCAGTTTTCAATTTATTTTGTATTATTACTCTCTTCCAATATCTCATGAATTCATGAATATCTTGAACGTTTCTGATGAGCCATCTAGAAGTATTAGATGCAAAATTAATATGTTGAACGCAATTGTTATTGCAATCTAAATTGGATGATTTACAATATGTATTTTTTAAGAAAAAAAAATTGCATCAAAACGTTCCATGCTTTACAGAAGCTTTTCATGTTTCGCTATTCATATTTGAGAATTAATTTTGATACTGTATGTGGATTGAAATTGTATTTACTCTTCTTCGTTCACAGTGTAGAACAATCAATTTTATGGTCAAGGTATGACAAATGTTTTTCCATTCTTCCCATTGTCCCTAATGATTTATTCGCGATTTCATGAAGAGGTCATCAAAACGTGAATTTAATTGCATTGAGCTGTGATTTATGATGTTATATACCAAACAACTACACCCCAACAGTTAAAAGTTCACATTATTTACTCGAATTTCTTCCTTCAATGATATTTTGTCTATTCACTACCTAACATAATATCATTGATAGCTCAATAATCAATATGAATTAGATATTAATTAATTCGAGTCTTTCTATTTTATCATTTTCACTTACTCAGTCGAATTTAATTTCTGAACAAACAAATATTCTACATAATTACAATTTAAATAATTCCTGATCATTTTAATTTTAATAAATTATTCTCTATGTTCTTAATTCAAATTATTGTGATTGATTTATTGGATTTGACTGGGCACATTTATCATTTGTGCTATTGAATGCATGCATTTTATTTGTGAATATTTATGATTGAATAGTTCGAATCCTTCAATCCCATGATAATCCTATCCTATGCTAGGCTAGATGGTGGAATTTTTTTATTATTATTCCCGGTATTATGATTCTCATTATTTCTAATAGAATAGAAATTCCCAACTAGGCTGGCGAATAAAAGTTTTTCATGAATGCTTTTAAGAGTACAAACACACTGAAATCGGAGCGGAGCGGAGCGTGGCGTGGCGTTGAGGAGTGTCGTGAGAAATATCGTGTTGATTAATCAGCTAAAACACACTGGAAGCGTCTACTCGCAGAGTGGAGCAAAGCGGAGCGTGGCGTCAAACTTTGGAACAAGCTGATTTGTTTTTTGGAGCGTCTAAGCGTCAAAGTGCGAGTGCCCTGCTAATCTACAATGTACATACTAGTGGTTTACTCTTTTACATAATAGTACACTAGTATATTCAGTGTTTGTCCAAATTCTCCTGTAATGTGTATTATTTGATTTTTCAAAAGAGAAAGCTCATCTTTTGTACTTTGAAATCAAAAGTAAGACTATTCTAATCCATTTCATTCATATTTCTATAAAATTTAAAAGTTCATCAATTCTCTCTCTATCTAGTAAATGTTGTGGGGGAAATTTGGTTCATATTTTTTCCCCGTGCTAAACACACTCAGTCTTATCCAATAGTTTAAGTAATTATTCTCACAAAGTTCTGCAAACTTAGACAACGCCATTATTTCTAGGCCCTTAACGCTCAGACGCTTCCTGTGTGTATCATGGACGCTTGATCACGCCACGCTCCGCTTTCAGTGTGTTTGTACCCCAACACATCGCAAGATTGCGAATGATCTTGAGATAGTTGTTATTTATTTATACATTCACAGATACAATTATTATAATTCTTATTATAATTCTTTGTGTTAATACTCTTGGTACAAATGTCATTAATTTAAAGGGTGACGCAAGAGATGATCCAACATTTTGTTTTGTCAAAAAATATTGTTGGCCTATATGAAGGTCAGAAGAAGTTTTTTTTAGAAAATATATTGATTGATACAAGAAAAAACATAACATGACAATCAATCAATAATTATTTGATGATTATAAAAATATATATTTTATGACATGACCTGTTGGTCGTCTGCCAAGTTGAGCTATTTTATTGATTCAAAATTTACATCTAAGAATTTGAAATTGAATTTTATGCAATTTAAAAAAATCCAAATTTGAAATAATTTTGAAATCAATCAAACAAAGAGATCAAGGCAACAGAAGAATTACATATAATTATATTATCCTGCATATGAAGGAGTAAAGACAGCGAAACCATCAGGCATTATATTCCTGTATTAAAATTTTTCTGTAAGCCCAAGCATTCCTCACAATACCTATCAGCGCCCTCCAATCACTACCATTCAAAAACCCTGCCACCTGATCCTCTGATAGCTCTCTAACGTCTAAATTCGCTCCTCTTATCTCTGCTAGTACTGGACACCTTCCGATAAAATGCAATGTATACTTCCTTTCCCTCCTATTGCACAACGTACATATGGTCTGAATTCCCTCTCTTCGCACACTACTATCCAAGTACCATAGAACTCCCCCTTGATATGAATATGATTGACTTCTCATTGCGGGTGAGATTGGCTCCTATATAATTATTGTGTTCGGCGATTGGGTTCAAACGTGAGCAGACAGCATAATTTACAGATTGCCTTGCTCTTTCTCTCCATTTCTCTCTACATTCGTTATATACACTCATTAATATTATTCAAACTTTGCCTTAGTACAACCTTCCTCTCATGTTGGCAATTAAATTTTATATAGCCGTCAGAAAAAGTTAATGTCTGCTGAACGGGTATACATGGTGATTGGCTTATGATTTTCCGAGATCTTTCTCATAACAACTGTTCCAGTATAAAAAACTAAATTATATTTGTAAATCGGCGAGTATACGAGTATAATAGGTTATCTTGTAATTTGATATTTGCAGGTTTCAAACACATAAAATATTCAACTCACCCAACTCAACAAAAATTATTAACACCAAATATTCAAATACTCTGTTATCTATCTATTGGTATCCATATACTAATTCAGTTGAAGTATTTTAATGGGGCTACTTGAACATTTATTTATAAAGAATGTTTAGTAGCCTACCCTCAATTGTATTATTTTATTCCAGACACGACTAGTTTTGGGTATTATCCCATTATTAAGTGTAGGGATAAATACCCGAAACTAATCGTGTCTGAAATAGAATAATCAAATATTGAGGGTACTAGTAATTCTTTATAAATCTACTCATTCAGATAAATATGAGAAACATGCTATTGCTACACCACTTTAGCAATGACCACAGAAGGGTGGTCACCACTTGAGAAGACTTCCATAATTATTACCATTTATGTTTAAGAATCTGTTCCTGATAGATCGAAACCCACCTAAAGATGTAGGTCCTCTCTTATTTTAATATGAACTTCTCAATTCCCCATGCTCAAGAATGCAACACCCTCAGCCGAAAAATCATAAACTTAATATTAGTTTGAAAAATAATAACATCGTAATATTTTCGGATGATAATGTGATACCACTGTAATGAAATACTCTATAATACTAGTTGATGTAAAAATACTCGTAACCCTTCATATTGAATTTACAGAATCACTTCTTTGTATAATCAAGGCTTATCCTCTCATTATGATTCATGTAGCTGATAACAAAACTTTCTGCTATTTATTCTGTTTTAATATTTATTCTTCTCGTTTCAATTTAAAAAATGTGATGCTTTGTTGTTTAATGGCCGTAAAGATTGAATACTAATGATTGTATAATGCGTAGTTATGTGATTGGTAGTTGGTGATTATTGCAGGAAATTCTAGAGCAGGTGACAGTTCTGAACCTGGACACGGGCGAGCGAGTGCCGCTGAGCATAGCCGAAGACAAGCTGCCGCAATGCATCAACCCGCTGTCGCTGCACATCATGCGACTCACCTCCGAGTACGTCAGCAACCCGAGTCTGGAAAAAGAAAAGGAATCGGACGAGGAGTCGGTGATCAGCAAGAAGTCGACGATTGTCTGCGAAGAGCCCGGTCCGGTCAAACGGAAAACGGCTAAACTGAAGCAGTTCATGAAGCGAACCGTGAGCAAGGCGAAGACGATCGCACAAGAGGTGTCGACACACGCGAGGCACCGCGATGATGCACTCGAAGTCGTCGACGAGGTCTGTCCGTCGGGTGAACAGTACATCAAGCTCAAGGCCTCCAACAGCCACAAGGGACCCTACGAATTCGACTGCTTGCAACATGTGCAGGTAATCTCATTCAGTTGCTGTTCCATTTCCAGTTTTAGAGTGAATTTTTATCAATGGAAATTTTTAAATTTGTTGAAACATACATTTGGCCTTTGTACTGTCAGTTTCACTAACCTTGATATTGACTTCCTGGATATTCCTTCCAGCCGGCTAATTTCAGAAGGCGTAAGGTGAGGGACAGGGAGGTGAGGGTTGAGCAGCTTGGTGGTTCCTCCGTCGCGCGCCTTTCTCGTTGCCCGGTTGAAAAATACGCTGACGGCGCCCTTAATACATTCAAGCAAAATTTAAATTACTTAACTTAGTCCTACTCTAGGGTGTTCTGAAAAAGTGCTCTTAAGTTAGGGCGTGATTTCTCACATCAAAAGAAGAAAAAAGTACCAATTAACATAGGTCCGAAAATGCTTGATTACCAAGTTATACAGGATGAGAGATTTCGTCTGAATTTCAGTTTCCCTGCTGAAACTAAGCCCCACGAAGTCCAACACACTCGAAAGCCATGTTGACAGTCAGAAATCATAGGAGTTACATGCCAAAACATCTTCTTACATAGCCTAGTATATTTTCAAATATGTTAAAAAATACAGAAAGTAAACAGATTGGACGATAATTCTCTATTAAATTCCTTTCCCAGATTTGAAAATAGGGATAATCTTGGAGATTTTCCATTTACTGGGGAAAACACCCTTACAAAGAGACAAATCAAGCAGATATTATTATTATTGTCATTTGTTACGTGAAGCCACAAATCTGAGCAGAGCTCAAGTGGCATGTAACATGTCATGAACATTTGCAAAGTGTATGCATCTGTATCAACTCAAGTGCAAAGGCACCACAACATTCCTCCATAGTATAGGAACACGCTTCCACAAGTACATTGGTAATTGAAGACAAGAATAGTCCATGACTACAACATAATCTTATCTTTCAGGTAAACAATTGAAGAGCTTGAGTCCCGAATAATATGGTCCTTTTTCCAAAAGTGTCAGTCTGTGAGCGGGGTACTGATATACAGCTGAACTCTTTATACTAAATCTTTTACTATAGCCATAGCAAACTACATTTCCTTCAAATCTTTCTGAATTTCTGAAGACAAAATTTACAGTCTCAAGGAAGTGCAATGCTGGGACCGTGAGAAACCTATATTTTCTAAAAATGGGCCTACATGAATTATATGGCCGCAAGCCCTCCAAAGCACGAACAACTTTCTTTTGCATCTTAAATATTGTATATAAGTTATTCTTAGTATTCCCCCAAAGAAGATGCTGTAGCGTATTATGGCTAAAAAATATCCATGATACACCTTCTGGGCTGTCTTTATAGTGGATGCAGTTCTCACAGTTCTCAGCGCAAAAAGTGCATGATAGAGCTGTTTTATAAGTTTTCCCAAGTGTTTATCCCATTTCATTTTTTTGCAATTCCACTCCAAGAAAACTAGTCACTTCAACAGACAAGCACTCCCTCCCAATTGAAACATTCAGGTTCGAAGGTTCAGCATGATGTCCCGTCACGGCAAACCTGATATAGTTGGATTTAGTCATATTCAACTTCAATGCATTATGACTAAACCAATTGTCGAGCTGATGCATAGCCTTTTCAGCCCTAGTCATCGCTAGTCAGCCCTAGTCACCTAACATCGCTATCATCCTTACCAGTAACCAGAACAGTTGTATCGTCGGCATATAAAATAAGCTTGCCATCCACATTATTTGGCAGGTCGTTTATAAATAAATTGATAAGAGTCGGTCCAAGCACAGAGCCCTGTGGCACACCTTGCTTTACTCTTTCCCACGCTGAAAATACCAGTGAATTCCCATTACTTAATTCAACTGACTGATATCTATTTTCCAAATAGGACACGAAAAATTTCCCTGAACTACCAACAAATCCATAGAATTCAAGCTTATTCAACAACAGCTCATGGTCTACCATATCAAACGCCCTGGATAAATCGCAGAAAAGCCCTAAAGCCTTCCGCGATCCATCCAGAGCATCCAACACATCTGATACAACTTCAAATATAACAGACTTAGTTGACAATCCCCTCCCAAATCCAAATTGTTTGTTATGAAAAATGTTATTCTCATATTGTGAATTGGTTTGATCAGAGCATACTTCAATTTTTGGGGAAAGATTCCTTCCTTCAAACACGTATTAATAATAAATGATAGATGCTAGAAGATAATGGGACTAACCCTTCTTATGACTCGTGATGAAATTTCGTCTCACCCAGTTGAGCCAGAATTCTTTAAATTATTTATGGCTCTCCTAACTACACTTATTGAGACATTTCTGATCTTGAAAGGAGGATACTGCCTATTTATTTGCTTGAGGTACTCTCTGCTCTCACATGTTCTAGCAGAGCCGGACATTTCAGATGCACATTCAACAAAATACTCATTGAACAAGGAAGCTGTGCAATGTGGATCAGAGTACTTCCTATTGTCAGCTGTAGTCAACTCTATCTTCTGCTCATCCCTATTCAATAGCCCCAGTTCATTTCTGACATTTGTCCAAGTACCTCTATTGATATTGTTGGACTGTGCAATGAACATTTCATTGGTTTTTTGCTTAGCTAGTAGTATTGTCTTCTTTAAAGTTTTCTTATATTTGGCAAAATAGGACAGAAATTCAGGATCTCTGTTAGTCTTACTCTCAATGTGTAACTCTCTTTTCCTTCTACACGAAATCTTGATGCCAGTGGTTAACCAGTTTTTCACCGAATCATTCACTGTAACTTTAAACTTTCTCAGGGGGAAGCAACTGGAGAAACAATTGTAAAACAATGAGTGTAAAGTATTAGATAATTTCTCGCCACCATCATTAGTCATACATAGGGACCAATCTACAGAGCTCAATGTGTCATAAAAGAATTTCAAAGACTCTTCATTAATACCTCTTCCTAATCTGTAACTACTATTGTGTTCAACGTTGGGATTATTGGCTAATTCTATTGTTAGGGCTTCATGGTCTGATAATCCTGGGTCAAAAATCTGTGCAAAAATACTATCCACATTATAATTGGTCACAATATTGTCAATGCAGGTTGAAGACAATGAGGTTATTCTAGTTGGCCTGTCAAAGATAAATGAAAAACAGTTTTATTCAGTGATATTCCGGAAAGTACTGCTATTAGAGTCCCTCTTAAGAAGATCAATATTATAATCACCACATAGAAAAATAACTTTTCTCCTATAATCTCGTTTAAGCAAACATAAGAGCTTGTCATAAATATTAAAAAATCTTCAAAACAACTATCTGGCGCTCTATAAACCGACACTACCAAAATTGTCTTATCTCCACCCCCATTGAGACACCGAACTCAACCTATGCACATTCAAAAATACTTTCAATTGACAACCCCACAAAATCCTCTCTAATCCTGTAATTCAGACCTTTTTTTAAAGTATACAAGCTCCTCCTCTTCCCTTATTGGAACGACAATAGACAGAGGCAGGATTATAGTGTTTGATATTGATCAGTAAACTGGTGTCTCAGGATGACAGCCAGTGCTCAGTGAGAGCCACTACTGGAGGCATTTTAAGATCAGGAAGAAACACATTAAGCTCATCATTTTTTTTAACAATTGCCTGGATGTTTAAATATAAAAGGAATGGTGACCCCGTATTGACCCCCGGACGTATTGACCTGTTCACTAAAAAATGTTGATGTGTATTTGAGCGTGTAAAACTATTATTTAATTCTTCGGCAGCTGTATTAGCTGTATCAGTGTCACCTGTCATGTTCAAGTCCTTTTCTCCCTTATTGCAGACAGGAATTTCATTCAAGAGAGTCCCATTACCCACCCAATGTGGAAGAGCCCCGAGTCGAAATTACAGCTCCCATTGATGGATTGGTAACTCTGTCAGAGATGGATTGTTGCTCAACCCGAGAAATAATACGCCAGAATAGAAGCTTCAATTTCCTGGAGCCTCTTCTGTTTAGGTGGAGCCCATCTCGTCCCAAATCCCTATCAGAGACCCAACAATTGGGATCCACAAATATTATGGATTCAAGCTGCCTGCAGTGCCATTCAATTACATCATTTATTGCATCTAAATACCTTAAATCAATACCGTATCCCTGCGATGCAACAAACCATTTACCACTAAAGTAGCTATTCGAAAAGTATTCTTAGCTGTTTCAATTAAAGCTCTCATTTTATAGCCTAAGTCGTCAGGGGTTCCCGAACTCCAAACATCGCATGTCCCCACATTCAACACAAAAACATTATATTCATCCTCATATGATTTTAAGGAGTGCTCCAATCTCTCAATTCTTAATCCGAGCGAGCTGACAACCTGTACACCATTTTCAAATTTCAAATGTTTAGTCAAAGAGTCCCCAAGAACTAGGCTTCTAAATAGCGTTCTACTACCATGCGCAGGATCTTCTTCCCCTCTATTAGGGGGACTTGAAACCTCAAGTAAAGGCATAACACTACCACAGTCATTGTTAACAGTCCGGCTTCTTATGGCTCAAAACGGGGTTTCGTGGGCACTTCGTGAAGATGGAAACAGACCCAAATATTCTGATTCTAGGGTACCTCAGGATATTCGAACCACTTGATGCGCATTTGGGGGTCGCGACTGGGCCGCGTAATGGCCGATTCAAAATGGCGGATCCAGTACTAATTAAAACGGTCATAGAATGGTTACCATCCAATTCCTCTAGTAAACTCTAATCGAATCACAATTAACTATTCTACCAAGTATGTTATTTCACATTTCCACCTAAAACATGATTTTAACCTACAAAAATGCACTTTTTCAAAAACATTTAATTTTTCACGAGTTTTTTCTGAATAACCACTTTCAATGACAATTTTTGGATATAAAGTGCCAAACAAAACTTCTTTGGAATAGAATTTATGATCTATTCCCGTTTGTTTTTTATCTTAATTTATCATATTTTGTTCTGAAGTTATGATTTTTTTATGATGTCATTCCAACCGCTGATACACATAACTATCATTAAAACTGAACTATAAATCGATTTTTCACGACTACCCCATGATAAATACTTGAAAATGGTCTCAATCTCTTTGTTACAACCAGCCGAATAAGAATATTTATGAGAAAGCAACGAATATATTTTCCATAATTGATAAATTCAATATGGCGGTCATAACTGATGAAATCTTTTATATCGATTTCTATTCACTTAAAGTGAGAGATATAGGATTGATTCTTCCACCAAAGTCTTCATAGCTACCCAAAATATAATGTTCTATATATTAATCTCATTTTAATTACTCTTTCCATGATTAATTTAGTTTCAAAAACTTGGAACATACAATCTTCGGGGACGAAATTTCACTTTCCACTCTGTAAATATGTATTCACAGTGAACATAACCTACTATTACTGAGACTGTGTTGTAGAATATTCTCAAAGCTTTAAAATGACATCTAGTTGAGGGCTGTAAGCCCATTTTTCACTTCTGGACCGTCATTGGGAAAGAAAGAAAAGCATGGTTTGCAGCCAAAGTTACATTTTTCCCTCCATATTAGGCCTATTCTAAACCTGACAATTAGAAAACCGTGTATCTCAATAATCCTTGAAGGTACAGACTTGGAAATGGTATCAATCTCTTTGTCATCATGTGTAGAAAAAGAATATCCATGATGGCAATATTAAAATTAGTTACCATGAAAAAACAAGATGACTGCAGAAATTTGTAGATTTTTTTTTTAAGGAAAGAACCATAATAAATTCCTCGCCCCTGCCTGTAAATATGGAAATGTTGACGATACCGGAACTTTTTCCCACAGAATGGAATGGACTATAGAATTGGTTGAATAGATCTGGTTTATATTATATATAACGTGAGTTACTGAGCTCAATATTGTAAAAGTCTATAAAATTCTGCCGCTATCTTGGTTTTTAATGATGACAAATACTTTTGCGAACTTAATCATAGATATTCTCTCTCTACAAGTGATTAAAAAGAAATTTATTCTATTTTCAATTCTGTATCTTGAAGGAGTCGTTAGATATACTGTTTTTCACTTGTTAGGTTTGGCGTATGGTGAAATATTCTGTTTTTCCTCCTCAAGCTGTACTTTTATTTCTTCTTCTCGTGCCGCTCCAGGCATCAAAAATTTACCTACAGTCTTCAACTGGACGTCATTTCAAAGTTTATGGAGTCTTATAAAGTTTATAAAGTCTTCACCACTTTGCCAATAATATTCGTGTTTTTTCCAGTGCTACGACATTAGCAGGGTCTCGATCTCGAATAAAATCAAGTCCACAATAAAATCGAATTCTAAGTTTTATTAGTTATATCTCAAATCAAATGCGTAGTTTAAATGAGAAGACTCTCAAATATTGTTGTATGATTGATTTGAAACTACCAGATGGCGGAATTGATCTGATACCTCAATATCAACAGTATTACAAGCGATTTCTTGAAATTTACAATTTTTTCCGCCATCTTGTTTTTTCATGATGACAACTATTTTTAAGATTGCCATCATGGATATTCTCTTTCTACACATGATGACAAAGAGATTGATACAATTTCCAAGTCTGTACCTTCAAGGATTATTGAGATACACGGTTTAGCATAGGCCTAATAAATGGAGGGAAAAATGTAACTTTGGCTGCAAATCATACTATTCTCTCTTTTTCCAATGACGCTCCAGAAGTAAAAAATGGACTTACAGCCCTCAACTAGATGTCATTTGTAAGCTTTGGGAATATTCTACAACACAGTCTCAATGATAGTTGGTGATGTTGTAAATTCCTTCCAACACAACCTTATTACACCCTAGCTGAGCTTCTGTACTGAATTTGAACATTTTCTGTTCATTTGTTCTCAATAAAGCTGAGAAAACGCTAAAAAAACACTGGAAAAACGCAGATTTTGGGCGTATCTTAGGATTTTTTTTCAAATCCGTTCTTAGTGCGCCTCTAAAGGGCCAACTCAACATACCTACCAAATTTGACCGTTTATGGTCCGGTAGATTTTTATTTCTGCGAGTGAGTGAGTCAGTCAGTCAGTCAGTGAGTGAGTGCCATTTTGATTTTATATAAATATGGATATAGATGACCGCCATATTGAATTTATCAATTATGAATAATATATATTCGTTGCTTTGTCATCAAAATTCTTATTCGACTGGTTGTAACAAAGAGATTGAGACCATTTTCAAGTATTTATCATGAAGTAATCGTGAAAAAATCTATTTTATAGTTCAGTTTTAATGATAGTTATGTGTCTCAGCGGTTAGAATGACATCATAAAAAAATCATAACTCCAGAACAAAATATGATAAAAGCTTGAAACAAACGGGAATAGATCATAAATTCTATTTCAAAAAAGTTTTGTTTGGCACTTTATATCTAAAAATTGTCATTGAAAGTAGTTATTCAGAAAAACTCTCGTGAAAAATTGAATGTTTTTGAAAAAGTGCATTTTTGTAGGTTAAAATCATGTTTTAGGTGGAAATGTGAAATAACATACTTGGTAGAATAGTTAATTGTGATTCGATTAGAGTTTACTAGAGGTCTCTATCTTGGATGGTAACCATTCTATGACCGTTTTAATTAGTACTGGATCCGCCATTTTGAATCGGCCATTACGCGGCCCAGTCGCGACCCCCAAATACGCTTATTGAGACATTTCTGATCTTGAAAGGAGGATACTGCCTATTTATTTGCTTGAGGTACTCTCTGCTCTCACATGTTCTAGCAGAGCCGGACATTTCAGATGCACATTCAACAAAATACTCATTGAACAAGGAAGCTGTGCAATGTGGATCAGAGTACTTCCTATTGTCAGCTGTAGTCAACTCTATCTTCTGCTCATCCCTATTCAATAGCCCCAGTTCATTTCTGACATTTGTCCAAGTACCTCTATTGATATTGTTGGACTGTGCAATGAACATTTCATTGGTTTTTTTGCTTAGCTAGTAGTATTGTCTTCTTTAAAGTTTTCTTATATTTGGCAAAATAGGACAGAAATTCAGGATCTCTGTTAGTCTTACTCTCAATGTGTAACTCTCTTTTCCTTCTACACGAAATCTTGATGCCAGTGGTTAACCAGTTTTTCACCGAATCATTCACTGTAACTTTAAACTTTCTCAGGGGGAAGCAACTGGAGAAACAATTGTAAAACAATGAGTGTAAAGTATTAGATAATTTCTCGCCACCATCATTAGTCATACATAGGGACCAATCTACAGAGCTCAATGTGTCATAAAAGAATTTCAAAGACTCTTCATTAATACCTCTTCCTAATCTGTAACTACTATTGTGTTCAACGTTGGGATTATTGGCTAATTCTATTGTTAGGGCTTCATGGTCTGATAATCCTGGGTCAAAAATCTGTGCAAAAATACTATCCACATTATAATTGGTCACAATATTGTCAATGCAGGTTGAAGACAATGAGGTTATTCTAGTTGGCCTGTCAAAGATAAATGAAAAACAGTTTTATTCAGTGATATTCCGGAAAGTACTGCTATTAGAGTCCCTCTTAAGAAGATCAATATTATAATCACCACATAGAAAAATAACTTTTCTCCTATAATCTCGTTTAAGCAAACATAAGAGCTTGTCATAAATATTAAAAAATCTTTAAAACAACTATCTGGCGCTCTATAAACCGACACTACCAAAATTGTCTTATCTCCACCCCCATTGAGACACCGAACTCAACCGATGCACATTCAAAAATACTTTCAATTGACAACCCCACAAAATCCTCTCTAATCCTGTAATTCAGACCTTTTTTTAAAAGTATACAAGCTCCTTCTCTTCCCTTATTGGAACGACAATAGACAGAGGCAGGATTATAGTGTTTGATATTGATCAGTAAACTGGTGTCTCAGGATGACAGCCAGTGCTCAGTGAGAGCCACTACTGGAGGCATTTTAAGATCAGGAAGAAACACATTAAGCTCATCATTTTTTTTTAACAATTGCCTGGATGTTTAAATATAAAAGGAATGGTGACCCCGTATTGACCCCCGGACGTATTGACCTGTTCACTAAAAAATGTTGATGTGTATTTGAGCGTGTAAAACTATTATTTAATTCTTCGGCAGCTGTATTAGCTGTATCAGTGTCACCTGTCATGTTCAAGTCCTTTTCTCCCTTATTGCAGACAGGAATTTCATTCAAGAGAGTCCCATTACCCACCCAATGTGGAAGAGCCCCGAGTCGAAATTACAGCTCCCATTGATGGATTGGTAACACTGTCAGAGATGGATTGTTGCTCAACCCGAGAAATAATACGCCAGAATAGAAGCTTCAATTTCCTGGAGCCTCTTCTGTTTAGGTGGAGCCCATCTCGTCCCAAATCCCTATCAGAGACCCAACAATTGGGATCCACAAATATTATGGATTCAAGCTGCCTGCAGTGCCATTCAATTACATCATTTATTGCATCTAAATACCTTAAATCAATACCGTATCCCTGCGATGCAACAAACCATTTACCACTAAAGTAGCTATTCGAAAAGTATTCTTAGCTGTTTCAATTAAAGCTCTCATTTTATAGCCTAAGTCGTCAGGGGTTCCCGAACTCCAAACATCGCATGTCCCCACATTCAACACAAAAACATTATATTCATCCTCATATGATTTTAAGGAGTGCTCCAATCTCTCAATTCTTAATCCGAGTGAGCTGACAACCTGTACACCATTTTCAAATTTCAAATGTTTAGTCAAAGAGTCCCCAAGAACTAGGCTTCCAAATAGCGTTCTACTACCATGCGCAGGATCTTCTTCCCCTCTATTAGGGGGACTTGAAACCTCAAGTAAAGGCATAACACTACCACAGTCATTGTTAACAGTCCGGCTTCTTATGGCTCAAAAAACGGGGTTTCGTGGGCACTTCGTGAAGATGGAAACAGACCCAAATATTCTGATTCTAGGGTACCTCAGGATATTCGAACCACTTGATGCGCATTTGGGGGTCGCGACTGGGCCGCGTAATGGCCGATTCAAAATGGCGGATCCAGTACTAATTAAAACGGTCATAGAATGGTTACCATCCAATTCCTCTAGTAAACTCTAATCGAATCACAATTAACTATTCTACCAAGTATGTTATTTCACATTTCCACCTAAAACATGATTTTAACCTACAAAAATGCACTTTTTCAAAAACATTTAATTTTTCACGAGTTTTTTCTGAATAACCACTTTCAATGACAATTTTGGGATATAAAGTGCCAAACAAAACTTCTTTGGAATAGAATTTATGATCTATTCCCGTTTGTTTTTTATCTTAATTTATCATATTTTGTTCTGAAGTTATGATTTTTTTATGATGTCATTCCAACCGCTGATACACATAACTATCATTAAAACTGAACTATAAAATCGATTTTTCACGACTACCCCATGATAAATACTTGAAAATGGTCTCAATCTCTTTGTTACAACCAGCCGAATAAGAATATTTATGAGAAAGCAACGAATATATTTTCCATAATTGATAAATTCAATATGGCGGTCATAACTGATGAAATCTTTTATATCGATTTCTATTCACTTAAAGTGAGAGATATAGGATTGATTCTACCACCAAAGTCTTCATAGCTACCCAAAATATAATGTTCTATATATTAATCTCATTTTAATTACTCTTTCCATGATTAATTTAGTTTCAAAAACTTGGAACATACAATCTTCGGGGACGAAATTTCACTTTCCACTCTGTAAATATGTATTCACAGTGAACATAACCTACTATTACTGAGACTGTGTTGTAGAATATTCCCAAAGCTTTAAAATGACATCTAGTTGAGGGCTGTAAGCCCATTTTTCACTTCTGGACCGTCATTGGGAAAGAAAGAAAAGCATGGTTTGCAGCCAAAGTTACATTTTTCCCTCCATATTAGGCCTATACTAAACCTGACAATTAGAAAACCGTGTATCTCAATAATCCTTGAAGGTACAGACTTGGAAATGGTATCAATCTCTTTGTCATCATGTGTAGAAAAAGAATATCCATGATGGCAATATTAAAATTAGTTACCATGAAAAAACAAGATGACTGCAGAAATTTGTAGATTTTTTTTTTTTTAAGGAAAGAACCATAATAAATTCCTCGCCCCTGCCTGTAAATATGGAAATGTTGACGATACCGGAACTTTTTCCCACAGAATGGAATGGACTATAGAATTGGTTGAATAGATCTGGTTTATATTATATATAACGTGAGTTACTGAGCTCAATATTGTAAAAGTCTATAAAATTCTGCCGCTATCTTGGTTTTTAATGATGACAAATACTTTTGCGAACTTAATCATAGATATTCTCTCTCTACAAGTGATTAAAAAGAAATTTATTCTATTTTCAATTCTGTATCTTGAAGGAGTCGTTAGATATACTGTTTTTCACTTGTTAGGTTTGGCGTATGGTGAAATATTCTGTTTTTCCTCCTCAAGCTGTACTTTTATTTCTTCTTCTCGTGCCGCTCCAGGCATCAAAAATTTACCTACAGTCTTCAACTGGACGTCATTTCAAAGTTTATGGAGTCTTATAAAGTTTATAAAGTCTTCACCACTTTGCCAATAATATTCGTGTTTTTTCCAGTGCTACGACATTAGCAGGGTCTCGATCTCGAATAAAATCAAGTCCACAATAAAATCGAATTCTAAGTTTTATTTTAGTTATATCTCAAATCAAATGCGTAGTTTAAATGAGAAGACTCTCAAATATTGTTGTATGATTGATTTGAAACTACCAGATGGCGGAATTGATCTGATACCTCAATATCAACAGTATTACAAGCGATTTCTTGAAATTTACAATTTTTTCCGCCATCTTGTTTTTTCATGATGACAACTATTTTTAAGATTGCCATCATGGATATTCTCTTTCTACACATGATGACAAAGAGATTGATACAATTTCCAAGTCTGTACCTTCAAGGATTATTGAGATACACGGTTTAGCATAGGCCTAATAAATGGAGGGAAAAATGTAACTTTGGCTGCAAATCATACTATTCTCTCTTTTTCCAATGACGCTCCAGAAGTAAAAAATGGACTTACAGCCCTCAACTAGATGTCATTTGTAAGCTTTGGGAATATTCTACAACACAGTCTCAATGATAGTTGGTGATGTTGTAAATTCCTTCCAACACAACCTTATTACACCCTAGCTGAGCTTCTGTACTGAATTTGAACATTTTCTGTTCATTTGTTCTCAATAAAGCTGAGAAAACGCTAAAAAACACTGGAAAAACGCAGATTTTGGGCGTATCTTAGGATTTTTTTTCAAATCCGTTCTTAGTGCGCCTCTAAAGGGCCAACTCAACATACCTACCAAATTTGACCGTTTATGGTCCGGTAGATTTTTATTTCTGCGAGTGAGTGAGTCAGTCAGTCAGTCAGTGAGTGAGTGCCATTTTGCTTTTATATAAAATATGGATATAGATGACCGCCATATTGAATTTATCAATTATGAATAATATATATTCGATGCTTTGTCATCAAAATTCTTATTCGACTGGTTGTAACAAAGAGATTGAGACCATTTTCAAGTATTTATCATGAAGTAATCGTGAAAAAATCTATTTTATAGTTCAGTTTTAATGATAGTTATGTGTCTCAGCGGTTAGAATGACATCATAAAAAAATCATAACTCCAGAACAAAATATGATAAAAGCTTGAAACAAACGGGAATAGATCATAAATTCTATTTCAAAAAAGTTTTGTTTGGCACTTTATATCTAAAAATTGTCATTGAAAGTAGTTATTCAGAAAAACTCTCGTGAAAAATTGAATGTTTTTGAAAAAGTGCATTTTTGTAGGTTAAAATCATGTTTTAGGTGGAAATGTGAAATAACATACTTGGTAGAATAGTTAATTGTGATTCGATTAGAGTTTACTAGAGGTCTCTATCTTGGATGGTAACCATTCTATGACCGTTTTAATTAGTACTGGATCCGCCATTTTGAATCGGCCATTACGCGGCCCAGTCGCGACCCCCAAATACGCATCAAGTGGTTCAGATATCCTGAGGTACCCTAGAATCAGAATATTTGGGTCTGTTTCCATATTCACGAAGTGCCCACGAAATCCCTTAAGTAACCGGACTGTAAGGTGACTTTCTGATATGTCTTTACTATCGTGTTCAGACTCTCAATCCTATTCTGTAATAGCGAATTATCTATCTCTAATGTTCTAATTGTCGATATCATCTCCCTTATTTGTACATCCATGTCAATGATCTGTTTATTCAGTTCAACGTCACCTACATCATCGTCACAGCTCCTCAAAAGAGATATATTGTCAGTATTACCTTCAATTAATGAAGTGTCAGGTGCATGGTCCAAGTGAAGAACCTCTGCTTCCAATTCAATAGTTCTTTTCATCAACTTATCTCTTATAAGCTCCGTTTCAGCCAACTTGGAGCGTTCAGTTCAGCTTCACTATCATCAAATATTGGAAGAGAAATGCAAGGGAAATTGCAAGGGAAATACCGTCAGCATTACTGCTGTGATTATGAAAAAATTGTTTGGAATTAAAAATTTATTAAAATATTATGTTAATTAGCTTTAAAAATTGCTACAATGAGAGGAGAGTTTAGGTTATGAAACAACTACTATAGTTGAGAACTCTATTATTTTATTTAAAAATTTAATTTAACTTTAGAATAAATTAATTTATTCGAGATATCATTTTGTATAAATGGATTTGAAATGGTCGATGATGTTACTTAATTAATCAATTTCTTAAATGGAACACTCCTAGGTTATAACCAAAATTTTAGACATGTGATCGAAATCAGGCTCAACAGATTTAAATACTATCCAAAGAGAGTTTATTTATTCAGTTACAAATTATTTCTATTTTTCAAATTTCTAGTCACAATATGCGTGATTTTAAATATTATAGCAGAAATTTTCCTGTTGGTGTTTGACTGTCTTGATGTCTGAGAAAGAGATTTTTTTATTCTGTTCAAAATTAATTTAAGATCCCTGAACTAGTTATTTTAAGTTATAGTCTAGTCAAATGGTCGTTTTTCAGGAAACAGCCCCGAAAGAATTTTTCTCGACGGTTCTATATGTATTTTGGGGCGCTGAATTCGAATCTGAAATTTGCTGATACGCAAGAGGGCGGCTTCACCCCCAAAATCCCCTAAAACCCCCAAAATTTAGGACTTTTTTCAATTTTCCCATTCTATCTCGTAAACCTTGAGTTTCTCAAGAAAAATCATTCCCGACAAAATTAAAGATAATAAAATTTCCAATAAATTGAGTGGTCGCGCAGGATTCTATCATTTTTGGTTCCGGAGCTACGAATTTTCAAAAAAGGGTATTTTTTAAGGGGTTTTCAAAATTATGCAAACCTACCACTTCTACCCTATACAACATGGATATTTTTCTAGTATAGATAAAAAACAACACATCACGTGAAAGAACAATTCATTATGAACAGTATTCCTTAGGAATTTTCGAATTTAGTAGTATGGGGAGGGGGGATGTACCCAAAAATAATTATAAAATCATGTCCTACAGGCAAAATACAATTTTTTCATTATAATACCTTTTCAAAGCCTTCCTAACAAAAAAATACATATTCCGACTGAAATCATCTCACGCGGGTTATTTTCTATGAGAATCACCCGTTAGAATCATTTAATTTCAGTATTTCCTAGTGTGGGGGGGGGGTACGTCATAAGGATACGTCAAGGATCAAAACTTTAAACACTTATAACTCTTGACAGAATGATCAGATCTCCTCGTACTACAGCTTATTCTTCTCAGCTCGTCAAGGCGGTTCAAAATCATGTATCATAATTGAAATTTCATAAAAAAATCCACTTTTAGTGTATTTTAACCCCTATTTAAATACACAGAAAAATGGTCAATTTCTATATTCAAAACTGTGTATCTCGGTAACCCGAAATGATAAAAAATGGTACTTGGTCTTGATTTGAAGAACAGAACCCCCTCTTTCATGTGAGGTAAATGAATTTTGTGAAAATATAATCGTGAGGTAAGATACGTTTGATTCAAAAATTCAATAAATTTGCGATATTTTCCTCATTTTCACAGTCTCGACAGTTTTTCGATAATAAACAGTCATGCAAGATGGGTTTAAGGCAACGTAGCTTATAGAGCATGTAATTCTCTTTCATTTGAGACCAGTCGCAAGTTTCTATCATGTATCAGTCGTAGTTCGGACGCCGAACTGTTAGTGCTGTGTTTCTGTGCTCTGCTATCTTTCTGTGCTGAGATAAAAGTTACCAGTGAATCCTGCATCGACTAGTGATTATTTCTACTAAAAGTAAGGTTATTTTTCTGCTTTGAAATTGCACTACAACAATTTCTAGTTCTTTTTTTTTCCTTACGTAAAAATTTCAGTGGCCTCCATTTCCTAATCCGTCACGTTAGCCCTCTTGACGCATTTTCACCTTTTTCACAACAATTCCGCTGTATATTGTACTATATAATTTGGAATAGAATTTCTACAGTATAGCAATGATATAGTCTTCTTTCCGAATTATGAACACTCATTTATAATTCTACTATGTTACGTACATGATTTTATCACGTTATGCAATGATGGGACTGTAATTGCAATAAGGAAATCAGTCCAAAAACTTTATTGGTTTGCTCTGAGTGTTAGCTGCATTTTCACTTCTTATGCGCTAATATTACAGAAAGTAATTATAGAAAATTATCCAAAGAATCCGCCCGCAGGTGGCGATGCAGTGAATGTAAGAGTTCGAATAAAGATAAGTTAATTAACATGTCTAAAACTCAGGCGCTAGGAAACAGTGACTTGATCGCTGAACTGGAAAGGGAAATTAGAAATACCATAGCACAAGAAATGAAAGAGATCACAAACGAAATAAAAAAGACCAATGAAAATGTTTCTGAACTGAGAAAGTCTGTGGAATTTTTCTCTGCAAAAATTGATGAATATAATAAAGAGATAGGGGAATATAAAAGCGATCATTCCACCCTAAAAAAAGAGAACGAAATATTGAAAACAAAACTTTCTGAGATAGAAAAGGAATTAACAGAGCAGCAGCAGTATGGAAGACTGAAAAATTTAGAGATTCATGGAATACCAGTAACTAAAAATGAGAATATCGAAGAAATAATCGGAAAAACAGCAAAGGTCCTGAACATAGGTAATAATGATGAGAGGCTGGGAATTGAAGCCGCGCATAGACTTCCAACGAGAGATTAGAAGAAAATCCTTCCTATTATTGTTGCTTTCTCGTCAAGGAAGACCAGGGATAATTGGATTATGAACAATAAGGCATATCAAAAGGAAATGAGACAAAAGGACCCCCATGTCTTCAAGGGACTACGCACCACACACATAATAAAAATCTTGAAGATGGACCTGTTTACATAAATGAAAATTTGACACCTCGATTAAGACAACTATTCAATGAAACAAGACTGGCAGCAAAGAAAAACAACTTCAAATTCACCTGGATATAGACTGAAAAATTTTTGTCAAGAAAAATGAAACTTCTCGGACTATTCGTATACACAACATCCAGTCACTGAAGGAGTTATCAACCGATAACACAGAGGAAACAACAGCTGACGACAACTCGACAAGGAGGCGAGTGGATAAAAAACCAGATAAAATTGTATCTATTATTGATCTTATAATATACAATGAACAGTTTACTGGAATTGCATTCTCTTCTAGAAAATGATAATGAACTTTCAAATGTAATTGATGATTATTTTAACTATACACCTGAAGGATATGGGGTTAATACAAAATACTTTAATATTTATGTCATGAACATACGAAGTTTGAGTAAAAACTTTGACAGCTTTGTATATTGTCTGGAAAATTTCAAATTAATGTATGATATAATAGTACTAACCGAAACATGGCTTGAAAATTATGAACCCACTCTATTCAATCTTGATGGTTATCGAGTTGTAAACAAAAACGCTAAATATAATAAATGTGACGGTATAATAGTTTATATAAGAGAAGATCTATCTTTCACGAATATAGATTGTGATATCTGTAAAGCATATGCAATCAATGTAATTGTGAACACCGGGCTAGATAACTATATAAACTTTGTTGCTATCTATAGGTCTCCAAATAGGAATGCGATAAGATTCATTGAAAGTTTTGATGATTACATCCAGAGAATGCCACAAAATCATAACATCTGTATAGCAGGAGACATTAACTTAAACTTGTTTTCTAACGATAATATTGTAACTTCATATATTAATACTCTAAATGGAAATGGTTTTAAATCTTGTATAAATGGCAGCACTAGAGTTACAAATCGAACAGAGTCGTCTATAGACCATATATTTCTTAAAACAACTGATAAAGTATTTGACAGTGCGGTAGGAAACATATTTAAAACAACTATTACTGATCATTACTCAGTGACTTTACATTTAGGATTGAGTAATTTTAAACAAGATAAAAAAATCAACTGTATAAGCAATAAGAAAATAATCAACTATACAAAATTAAAGGATTTATTGAGTAATAAAAAATGGGATAGTATTTATGAAAATCAATCCAATGACGTTAACGATTTGCTAAAAATATTCTGTTCGGTTTTGACTAAGTGTATTGAAAATTCTAGTCAGGAAATAAAAATACCACACATATATAAGCCTTTGAAGCCATGGATTACTTCTGGACTAATAAAATCAATAAGAACTAAAGATATATTATATAAGAGATCAATAAAAGAACCTTTCAACACAAAACTCAAACATGATCTTAAAGCATATAAAAATTTATTAAATAGATTAATTGATGAAACAAAAACAAACTATTATCGATCAAAAATAGAGGAATGCAGGAGTGATAAACGTAAACTATGGAATTACATAAATGAAATCATTGATGATACAAAAAATAAACATGATGAACCAGAAAAATTCAGCTGAATTAAATAGATATTTTTCGCAAGTTGGTAAAAACTTGGCTGCTCAAATTGAACAAAATACCACCACATCAGATTTCCCATATAAGAGAACCAATGAATTGAATGCATCTTTTTCTCAGTTCCGTAAATCCACCGGAGGTGATAGAAACTATAAAAACTCTGAAAAATAACTCTTGTCCAGGTCCTGATAAATATTAATAATAGAACTCTAAAGCAGATAGCAGATCTAATAGCTGAACCCCTCTCTTACATTGTAAATAAATGTTTTGAAACCGCTGTATTTCCTGATTCATTTAAAATAGCAAACATTGAACCGATTCTTAAAAAAGGTGATAAAAATAATCCAGGTAACTATAGACCAATAAGCTTAATTAGCAACCTTGCCAAAATATTTGAAAAACTATTTAAAAAACGAATAATGGAGCTCATACAAAAAATAACATTATTAATGAAAACCAATATGGTTTCCAACCTAATAAAAGTACTGAGGATGTGCTAGTATATTTTGTAAACAATGTAACAGATATGTTAAATTCCAAGAAAAAACCACTTACAGTCTTCATGGATTTATCGAAGGCTTTCGATACCATACCACATGATAAAATTTGCAACAAATTGGAGAAGTATGTTTTCAGAAGTTACTTGGAAGATAGATTCCAAATTTTAACAATAAATAACAATAAAAGTATAGAGCAACTGTCATCTTACGGCCTGCCCCAGGGAACTGTACTTTCACCAATATTTTTCATTCTTTATGTAAATGATTTGCTGATTATTAAGCTAAAAAATGGGATAATTTCATCTTTTGCTGATGATTCAGTTATTATATTTTCAGAAAATAATTGGAATGATACTTTCATTGTTGCAGAGAAAGATATGAATATTGTGAAGAATTGGATGGACTCTAATGCTTTGAGTTTAAATGTAGAAGAAAACCAATTACATAGCTTTTTCAGCAAATAGAAAGGGTAAACCTAACAATCAATATAAGTTAAAAATCCATTCAAACTGTTCTTCAATAAATCAACCAAACATTGATAGATGTTCCTGCCCTGTTATTAATAGGAAATCAAACCTCAAATATCTTGGTATATGGATCGATGAGTGTCTCAAATGGGACATCCATGTAAACTTCCTATGTAAGAGACTAAAATAACTATCTTATAAATTTTATAAATTGAAAAATGTGCTATCTTTCTCAGAATGCAAACAGGTATATACGGCACTAGTAGAATCCATAATGCGATATGGTTTAATAGTTTGGGGTGGGACTTTCGACACCCATATTTAAAACCCTTTTCTAATACAAAATTCATCATAAAGACAATTTTAAAGAAACCTAGAACTTATGATAGTAAGATTTTGTTCAGTGAAATTCATGTTAAAACTATACGACAGTTATATCTTAGTTGCATAACAAATTACAGTTTTAAATACGAGCATAATTTCCCTCTAGCCGATGACATAAATTATAATCTTAGACCTAATACAATAAGAAAATATGAAATATATAACATCAACTCAGCTCTTCTTAGAAGGCAACTTTACTACATTAGCAGTAAATTCATAAATATACTAGAAAGTGAATTTCCACATAATAATTTCCGAAATAATAGACACAGAAAAAGAGCCATAGAGGCATGGCTGAAATTGAATTATTTCCAATCGTTGACTTTTATACAATAATCAACTTCATATTATTATAAAATTATATTTTCGAACACTTCATACGCTAAATTCAAGTTTATATATTACATCCCTGATTGAGCTGATTTACGACTCACACTGGCACACAAGGAATCTTCCTTTTGCCGGTGTTTTTGCCTCATCTACTGTACTTATGCATGTGAACATAAATTAAATCTTCATTTTATAACTATTATATAATATAAAGGATATCATTTCGTTATTATATCTAATTAAATAAATTTATGTATCTTGGTTTAAGTGCAGTAGCTAGCATATACTTATATTTATTTTTTGTAAAGCTTTTTTGTATTTTGTTTTTGGCAAATAAATTCATTCATTCATCTTACTCGTTTTAAAGACTCTTGAATAACAGTAAAATCGCAGAAAAAATGAGAAAATGAAAATTATCATTTTTTCAATTAGCTGTAACTTTTGAATGGTACTGAAATCAGGAAAACGACTCATGGGAGCGGAAAGAGGAGAAAATTCTCTACAACCTTGACTACTTTTTTGATTTTTTTATCTGAAGTGTTTCACAAGATACGCAACTTTGAATATACGAGACTATGGAAATGATTAACATATCAAAATTTTTTCGCATATTCAAAGTTACGTATCTTGTGAAACACTTCAGATAAAAAATCGAAAAAGTAGTCAAGGTTGTAGAGAATTTTCTCCTCTTTTCGCTCCCATGAGTCGTTTTCCTGATTTCAGTACCGTTCAAAAGTTACAGCTACCTAATTGAAAAAAAAATTTTTTCATTTTCTCATTTTTTCTGCGATTCTACTGTTATTCAAGAGTCTCTAAAACGAGTAAGATACATAATAGAAACTTGCGATTGGTCTCAAATGAAAGAGAATTACATGCTATATAAGCTACGTTACCTGAAACCCATCTTGCATGAATGTTTATTATCGAAAAACTGTCGAGACTGTGAAAATGAGGAAAATATCGCAAATTTCTTGATTTTTTGAATCAAACGTATCTTACCTCACGATTATATTTTCACAAAATTCATTTACCTCACATGAAAATGAGGTAAGCCAGAACAGAAAATTATCACTTATAGAGACTTCAAAAACTTTGATGAAGCCGCCTTCCTGACTGATGTGGCTCAGACTCCATGGCATCAAATTGAAGCGTTACCCTCAGTTGATGACATGGTCAAGACTTTCAAGAATTTGACTTTGACTTTGTATGACAAACATGCACCTTATGTGACAAGGAGGATTAATAGAAAACGACGAGTACCGTGGATGACTGAAGACATACTTAAGATGATGGAACGTAGAGACAAAGCACATAGAAAATTTAAAAAGACATTTGACTTGGTCAGTTTGATAGAGTATAGGAGCCTTAGAAATAGAGTTAAACAGGAATTACGGAACTCAAAGTTTAGGTACTTGAATCCGTTTATGACAAACAATAGACAAGACTCTAAATCACTTTGGCAGGGAGTAAAAGAATTCGGGCTTGGCAAACATAAATCGAATCCACAAATTGACTTACCATTGAACAATATAAATGACCATTTCGTTTCACACTCTAACCAACGCGACGAAATTGTCATTGCTAATCATATCGATGATCTTGAAGAGCAGGTTACAAAATTACTGATCAATTTCATTTCCATCCAATCTCAGAAGAAGACACTTTCAGAGCAATTCAACGTATTCATAGTAATGCTACGGGTGTAGACAAAATTCCTATTAAATTTATCAAGAAGATGTTATTTGCTGTTTTACCAACCATTACATACATTTTCAACAAGTCACTTGAAGAAGGCATTTTCCCTGAAAACTGGAAGTTTGCTCTGGTTCGCCCTCTAAATAAAGTTCCATCACCCAATAAAGTTGAGGATTTTAGACCAATCAGTATTTTACCTGCATTGTCCAAAATGCTGGAAAGACTCATTCATGCTCAAGTTGTAAAATTTCTAGACAACAATAGTAAGCTTCATAACTTTCAATCTGGCTTTAGAAAATTCCATTCAACTGAGACAGCTCTGCTTCGTGTCACTGATGATATAAGGTTAGCTATGGACCAAAGAAAATGCACCATCCTCACCCTATTTGATTTTTCTAAAGCATTCGATACTGTTGATCATACAGTCCTTCTGAATAAGTTGGCTATTCTTGGTTTCAGTCACAACTCGTTAGTTTGGTTTAAATCCTATCTATTAGGTAGGAAACAATGTGTATCTGTCAGTGACAAAAAGTCTACTTGGAAAAACGTTATGCATGGAGTACCACAAGGTTCAATTTCAGGCCCTCTCCTCTTCACTTTGTATGCTAATGACCTTTCTTCCATTATCAAATTCTCCAGTCTCCATACTTATGCAGACGACCTTCAAATCTATTTAAGCTGTCCCATAACAAAAATTAATGAAACAGTTGGAATAATGAATCAGGATATCAATTCGATAGTGGAATGGACAGAGAAAATGGCCTTAAGCTTAATCCCATCAAAACACAACCCATTATAATTGGATATTCTCGTCTTATAAACAATATTGACCTTGAATCGATTCACAAAATTAGTGTAGACGGTAATGACATTCCTTACTGTAGCTCAGTTAAAAATTTAGGCATTATTATGAATAATACTCTTGACTGGTCAGAACAAGTGAACAAAACTTGTAAAAAGGTATTCTCAGCCATGCATGCATTGAAGAAAATGCACGATATTCTCCCTAGAAACATTAAATTATTATTGGTTCAATCACTGATCTTCCCACATTTAATGTATTGTAATTCTGTTCTTAACGATATGCAAGTCACTCTGAATGATAAACTACAGCGTTGCCAAAATTATTGTCTACGTTTCGTCTACTCTCTCCAACGCCATGATCATATCACCCCAGCCCACATTGCTAGTTCAACATTAAAGCTTCCCGATCAAAGGCTTTTTCGAATAGTCAAGCTTGTTAGAGATATCTTGAAATACGGTAATCCGAACTATTTTAAAGATGATTTCAAATTTGTCTCTGAAGGTAGGAGGATAGATGCTTCACATACTAGAACCGGAGAAAGTACTTTAAGGATACCCAATCATCGAACTACTATTTTCACAAAATCCTTCTTAGTCAGTGCCAGTCGTGCATGGAATGCACTTCCTGTTTCTATCAGGTCCATCGAGAGCTGAGCGAGCTTCATCCTGACTTTAAAAAAACATCTTTTGTAACAAATGACTGAAACTGTCCGGCCCTAGAACGATCACATGACAACCATCCCCCACCTATCCCACAAATACAAACCTTTAAACCTGTTATAGAATGAATTATATATATAATATAACTCATGTTATTTTAATTATCCACTGCATACTGCTGTATATTACTGAAAGTTGATTACCCTGATCTACTTTCAGCCTACTTCATTTTATTAATCAATAATTTGATCTTATCTACCTATATAATTATTTTACTCAATCAATTTTCTGTTTTTTTTCTCTTGAATTTTTATATTAATTAAAACTTTTACAATATTTCCATTAATAAATAAATCCTTAGTTTAATTAATTAAATTAACGTTTTGGTAGAGAGTTAGTAGTGGGGAGGATATTTTTAATATTCTTTCCGAAGAATGGACATTGATATGTCCAAAGCTCCGCCAATTTATGTAGATGCATAACAATATAATTATCTATAGTTATTATATTAAAAATTACTTTTTCATATCATATACAGTTCAATAATTATTTTCTTAGTCTATATTATGTAAATTCATCTATAATTTTGCTGTATTGTAAGCTATTGTATATAAGTGTATAAGCAAGTATATATTGTAATCTACATAAATAAAGTACTCAATCAATCAATCAATCAATGAAAGAGGAGGTTCTGTTCTTCAAATCAAGACCAAGTACCATTTTTTATCATTTCGGGTTACCGAGATACACAGTTTTGAATATAGAAATTGACCATTTTTCTGTGTATTTAAATAGGGGTTAAAATACACTAAAAGTGGATTTTTTTTCATCAAATTTCAATTATGATACATGATTTTGAACCGCCTTGATGAGCTGAGAAGAATGAGCTGTAGTACGAGGAGATCTGATCATTCTGTCAAGAGTGTTTAAAGTTTCGATCCTTGACGTATCCGCTCCCCCCCCCCACTAAATTCGAAAATTCCTAAGGAATCCTGTTCATAATGAATTGTTCTTTCACGTGATGTGTGGTTTTTTATCTATGTTGTATAATGAAAACGTACCCCCCCCACTAGTAAATACTGAAATTAAATGATTCTAACGGGTGATTTTCATAGAAAATAACCCGCGTGAGATGATTTCAGTCGGAATATGTATTTTTTTGTTAGGAAGGCTTTGAAAAGGTATTATAATGAAAAATGTGTATTTTGCCTGTAGGACATGATTTTATATTTTTGGGTATATCCCCCCTCCCCTCACTACTAAATTCGAAATTTTTTTAAGGAATCCTGTTCATAATGAATTGTTCTTTCACGTGATGAGTGGTTTTTCATCTATACTAGAAAAATATCCATGTTGTATAGGGTAGAAGTGGTAGGTTTGCATAATTTTGAAAACCCCTTAAAAATACCCCTTTTTTGAAAATTCGTAGCTCCGGAACCAAAAATGGTAGAATCCTGCGCGACCACTCACTCAATTTATTGGAAATTTTATTCTCTTTAATTTTATCGAGAATGATTTTTCTTGAGAAACTCAAGGTTCACGAGATAAAATGGGAAAATTGAAAAAAGTCCGAAATTTTGGGGGTTTTAGGGGGTTTTGGGGGTGAAGTCGCCCTCTGGCGTGTCAGCAAATTTCAGATTCAAATTCAGCGCCCCAAAATACATATGGAACCGTCGAGAAAAATTCTTTCGGGGCTGTTTCCTGAAAAAACGACTGGACTATTATAAAAATACTCAATTTGCCAAATTCACAATGAGGAACTTATTATTTCAAAATATAGGCATACAAAAATTTCAACGATCCCACCCAGTTTTCATGTTGATTTGAGGTTATGTCAGTTTACTACAGTTAGTCACTTTCAAGCATCATTTCATTCGAAAACATTTATCATAACAAATTCTTTGCAGTATGTTGTCTCAAAAAGTATAAAAAAGTAGAGGAATCACAAAAATCATTATAAAAACTTGAAAAGTGGAGATATTTGAATGTTGATGGTCTGAGACTTGAGAATGAGATACTTGAGGGGGGCCACCAAGAGCTCGCTGCAACCCTTGATAATGAAAGCTGGTAATGAAAGCAGGACCCGTAGCTACTCTCGGCTTGAAGCTCTTGATTGCTTGACGTATGTCATCCTCAGATACTGAAGAAATATTCAGAGTACTATTGGAGCCCTCACTATAAAGTGCATTGTCCTTATCGATCTTGTAACAAGCCGTAATTGGGGTATAGACAGACTTGAAAAACTTTGCAAAACCAGAAGGAATTTCCGAGCCAGTACACTCTTCATCTTTGAAAAGCATGGTCTCACAAGTCTCCCGAGCCTCGCTTATTATTAATAAATTTCCAGAATTCTTAGGAATCGTGACTGACATTGGACTGGAATCTATCAACATAACTCTTGTAAGCTGTTGAAATTGCCTATATTGACGTTGTCTATGCTGTAACGGTTTTTTGACAATAGAATTTTACTTATTCGTTTGTGGATGTTGACAGGACCTGAGCAACGAGCACGTGGGCCCAGTGTGGTGCATGAAGTTCTCGCAGTGCGGCCGGCTGCTGGCGACGGCCGGCCAGGACCGGGTGCTGCGCATCTGGGTGGTGCGCAACGCCTACGCCTACTTCCAGGACACGCGCACCAAGTACAACGCGGAGAAGGTGTCGCCGACGCCCAGCCAGGAGTCGCTCGTCTCCCAGCAGTCGTCTTCTGCCGACGACAACGCCGCTCAAGTACGCTCACATTCACGCTCCCACTTTTCATTTATTCACGTGCATGTCCAGGGCTCCCCCACCTCGGGTAACGGGAAATTGAGCTTTACAAATCGTATGTGCATCATCTGTGCACGAATATGTACGACCACTCTGCATTTGAGCACGCAAACTGAAAAAAATAAATTTGGGGGCTAGGGAAACGAGAGCCCCCTCACTTCTTAAATTTGAGCATAGCGGAAAGGATTTCGTTTGTGCATCGTATTTGCACGTACCTTCGCCGTTTGTGTAGTCATCAATAGAAATTGCAAAAGCTTGCAACAAGAGTAATGGGGGCTGGGGGGACGCTAGCCCCCCCAAACCGTCAAAACACCCAAATTTCGGCTCAATCGCTCAATCGATCGTGCTTCCTTTGTGAACAAATGTGCTCATACATGTAACTTTTGCTCACACTGTGTGCATGAAATACAGTAAATTTAGGTTCAACCGCTTAAGCTTCGAATGTGCACAAATGTGCATGCACTTTCACCGTTTGAGCACTCATCAAAATATCCGAAAAAACCTGCAACAGGTTATGGGCGCAGGGGAAATTCTATCCCCCAAACAGTCAAAACACCCCTACTTTCGGCTCAATCGTTTGTGCTTATTTTGTGCCTTAATGTGCACGTACATGTAAAGTTTGTGCACACATTTTCAGCAAGAAAATGGGTGGTGGGTAATGTAATACAGTAATTTTAGGTTCAACCGTTTGTGCTTCGAATGTGCAACCGTTTCCTTGGCCCCTGTACTGTACCTCACTTCTGTGACGACCCATTTTCCTGCTTAAAAAGTTTGCACAAACGTTACATGTACGTCTACATTTGTGTACAAAGGAAGCACAAACGATTGAGCGATTGAGCCGAAAATTTGGGTGTTTTGATTGTTTGGGGAGTTAGCGTTTCCCCAGCCCCCATTAACTTGTTGCAAGCTTTTGCAATTTCTATTGATGACTGCACAAACGAAATTCTTCCCGCTATGCTATGTAACGCTATGCTCAAATTGAAGAAGTGAGGGGCTCTCGTTTCCCTAGCACCCCCCCCCCCGCCACAAATTCAATTTTGGAATAATTTGTGCAGTTTGCGTGCATAAACGATGTGTAATGCTCAAATTACCGTTACACTAGGTGGGTGGGGCCTGGACATGTACGTCATTTATTTCTATAGTGAGGTTCGCGCTATAATGACAGTATTTGATTGACAATAGTGTTGCTATCCTTTTCTATTATTTGACAAAGCAGATAGTGCTATCTCTTTCTAGCTTTGCAATGCTGTCAGTTTGCCAGAAATATTTCATTTTTACTTTTGACAGTGACTGTACAGATGTAAACAAACAATCTTCAGCCGCCATGTTTTTTCTTCATTCTAGCAAAATACTTCAGTACAGAAGTCGTATAATTGAGTTTTAAATGTTTTTTGAATAAATCTTTTTTTATATATTACCGTATGAGAAACACAAATTATACCTGAAATTACAATTTAAAAGTTGATAACTTTCACCATCCTCGACTTCACCCATGCTTCAGCTACCCGGTAAAGGTTACGGTACTGGTACCGGTTTAAATTAATAAATATTGAAAGGTCAAATAACTATTTCTATTAAACTTATTTCATTATGAATGGGATTTCTATTTTACCATTATTTTAAAAAAAATTGAAATAGAATACCTACCAAATAACTTAATTTCTGTTGATTGTTGATTTGAAGTTCAGATTGTTGTTTCACAGTTTTTTAATTAGCCGCAAAGATTTTAGTTGTGTATGAGAATAAAAATCAAATCTTAGTTATGGAAGCAAAGTTATTAAACATTATATGAATGTAGTTTTTATGAATGATTGATGAATGTTATATTTTATCAACGAAAATTAAAACTAATAATAGATCAAATTAAATGTAATGGGATGCATTGATTAACAGCTGTGTATACTCAGCGGCAAAATGGAGTCACATTTAGAGATTTGGCAACACTGTTCTCCAATCTTTCTTCAATGCTATTATAACGTGGACCTCACTATTTGAGTAGTGCATTGAAATGTAGTGATAATTATTATATCTGCGGAAATTGCGCTAGAACGATTCAAAATTGATCACAAAATTCAATTTCAAGTATTTTGATTTTCAATTTCAAATTTTTTTATTCAAGTATCAAATTCTTTGGATCTTTAATTGTAACAGTCGTAGTTCGGACGCCGAACTGTTAGTGCTGTGTTTCTGTGCTCTGCTATCTTTCTGTGCTGTGATAAAAGTTACCAGTGAATCCTGCATCGAAAGTTTTTCGATAATAAACAGTCATGCAAGATGGGTTTAAGGCAACGTAGCTTATAGAGCATGTAATTCTCTTTCATTTGAGACCAATCGCAAGTTTCTATCATGTATCAGTCGTAGTTCGGACGCCGAACTGTTAGTGCTGTGTTTCTGCGCTCTGCTATCTATCTGTGCTGAGATAAAAGTAGAGTAGTCTTTAATTGTAATCTCTAATTATAACAGTATCTATTGAAAAGGAAGCATTCTATAATAATTCAGATTACTGTTATAATACAACAGTTTATCAATTAAAGATTCAAAGAATTTAATGGCACTTAACTATCACAAATGTTTAGATATCACATGACAGCGATTTACGCTCGGTTGTCGCGCGGTTGACCAACCGAGCGGTTGCCAGGTATAGGGAAACACAGTCATGGTGCCGTACAAATGCAACGCTCGGTTTGAGCAGTCGCCGGCGAATCGCGGCAGTTGAAGTTTCCAGTCCAACCGCTCGGTTGGGTGGTTCGATATACTAGAGCAGGCGTACACATGTCTTCAGTCAACCGAGCGTTTTCGAGCAGATCAGTTCACATAGTGCATATTCTATTACAATTTCAGTTCAATTAAAATTTTATTCTATTAAAATTTTCAGTTATTATTATTATTATTAATTTGTTGCGTTTAGCCGCTTAAGTGAGCAGGGCTCTTGCAGCATGCAACACGTCAAGTTGTAGTATTATTCCATATGCTGGAGTTGCCTCTATCCCCTGATAGGTTCACAGCATTCACTCAATGTGTAGGGTACTCTTTCCGATAGCCTTTGAGTCAGAGTTCTTGAAAGAGTCTTGACATCTAAATTTCTCCATGATGTGGAGAGCTGGTTGAAGAACCTTATTCCAGAATAATACGGTCCTTTCTCGAACAAAGTTGTCCTATGAACAGGGTAATATAGGATGGAATTCTTTTTTCAGGTGCCATACGCATGTTGCGATCTGTTTGATTCAAATTTATCCCCATTCTTCATAACAAACATAATTGCTTCCAAGTAATAACGGGCTAGAACAGTCAGCAGGTTTAAGTTCAAGAAAATTGGCTTGCAGGAATCGCGGCCAAAAGGATTAATACCACGAAGAGCGTGAACTGCTTTCCTTTCCTTTGTATCAGGAAGATCTCCTGCAAATCTGACACGTTGCTCCCCCAAAAAAGAATACTATAACGAATAAGAGGCAAAAAACATCCGTGATAGACTTTGAGCGCTGTCTTTTGATTGGAAATACTCGCTATTGTTCTCACGGCAAAAAAGCATGCGTTTATTTGTTCATCAGAACTCTTAAATGCTTATTCCACTTTAGACTACCTTGAAGCTCTACTCCGAGAAATTTTGCTGACGAAACTGCATTTTACTTCACCCCCGTATCAAGAACCAATTCCTGGAAACCCACTTCTGAATGACTGCCAGGAGCAAACTTCATGAAATTTGTATTTTTTTAATTAAATTCCAAGGCATTACTGCTAAACCAGTGATGAAGCTGATTCAATACTTTCAAAGACTTCCTGGAAACTTCGTCAACATTATTGCCACTAACCAATGCAGTAGTGTCGTCAGCGTAAAGAATCATTTTCGAATCTATATTTAATGGCAAATCATTGATAAAAATGTTTAACAAGATAGGCCCCAGTATTGACCCTTGAGGAACTCCAACCCTCACAATATTCCATGGGGATAATATCTGGCGTCCATCTGAAACTACTTTAACCTTCTGAAAACGATTATGTAGGCATGACCTAAAAAAACTTCCTGCAGTACCTCCAAAACCATAGTAATGCAGTTTTTTCAAGAGCAGGATATGATCCACCATATCAAAAGCTTGTGCCAAATCACAAAACATTCTAAGAGCCCCCTTTTGTCTATCAATATAACTCAGTAAGTCTGTTACTACCTATATCAAAAACTGCAGATTTTGTCGACATTCGTGCCAAATCACAAAACATTCCAAGAGCCCCCTTTTGTCTATCAATATAATTCAGTAAGTCTGTTACTATATCAAAAACTGCAGATTTTGTTGACATTCCCCACCTAAAAACATACTGACCCCCAAAAAATATTTTTTTAGCCACCTTTTCAAATATCTTTTAGAAAACAAAGATCAGAGCTATTGGACGATAGTTCCTCACATCGGTTCTAACCGATGGGGCTCTTGGAATGAATCCTTCTTGTGCAATGGCTTAATGATGGAATATTCAATTTTCTGTGGAAAAACACCCTCTCTGAAAGACAGATTTACAATATGAGTGAGTGGATTCGAAATAATAGAGCACATTGCCTCAACTACAGAGGTCGGTATCTCATCTCAGCCAGCTGCATCTGTGTTCTTCAAACCCATGATTATTCTTTCTAGATCAATCTCAGAAACAGTTCCAAATCTGAAGCATTCAAAGGGCCTATTAATGTTATGCAAGTACTCCAAACTTCAGTTTAAGTTAGTTTGTAGAGGATCATAGTTCATAGTAGTATCTAGTTCAGTTTAAGTTTAATTATTATTTATTTATTTAAACATTGATAGATCATTAGTTAGTTCGCAGAGGATCATAGTTCATAGTAGTATCTAGTTCAGTTTTAGTTCCAAGTAGTTCATAGTAGAAATATGGAAGTAGGTCTGCTTGGCAGGAGATTTTTCAGAGAGCAGCAATTCACAGGAGCAAAAAACAGCCTTAGGCATACTCATTATGTGTTTGAACCTTAACCAAGCGCAAACCGCTCATGAATCGCTGTCATGTGTACGAGGCTGGCAAACCGAGCGTAAATTGCTGTCATGTGAACAAGCTCTAAGGCCCAATTCACACAGAACAGACGTTGGACAGGGACGTGGCGCGCCACCTATCTTCTGTGAGCATTGGTTCACATGGGAGAGACGTCGAAGGGGACGAAATTCAGAGTCACGTCTCTGCCCGAAGTCAGTTCTATGTTATCTGGCAAAAATATCTTTATTCAGACTTGGTATATGTGTCGAATGGTTGGCTCTCAACTAGGAATTGAGAGTGCCACACAAGGTGGGCTCAGCGTACTTAGGTCATATCTGTGCGTAATTGCATTCTGCTATAGAGAAAAGTAGATATAAGTAGATATTCCATGGTATAGGTATTTTATGTTTCAAATTTCAAGCAGTTTTCATGTCAACTCAAGCCGATTACTGTCGACTACTGTCTATTATTACTGTTTTTGCTGAGTGAGAGTGAAAGAAAGGCACAATATGAGAGAGACTACCAGCGTCACATAACCTTACGAAAAATAACTACTAGGACTATCAGCTTGAGTTAACAGTGAAAATTGGAACATAAAAACATTGGATTTCTTATGATGCTATCTTTTCTCTATGATTTGTCGACCTAAATGTATGGACAAGAGTCCCAATATTATTGGTACCCATTTTCACCTCCGATATTATCGGACATTTTCGATTTAGTTTCAAGTATTCAGTTTAAAGTTTTCAATTTTTACAGTTGAAATTCAACTCATTGATCTTTAGTCAATCAATACAAATACTCAATCAGTATAATGGTCAAATAGCATGTTCAAAGTGTGCACATCGACGTTGAACTGTATATCGAATCTTTAGCAATAGTTTGTGTGATGCTAGGCGGAGATGAACCCTGACGACCGGTCACCGTTCATGCCAAAGCCGTTCTGCACATACACGGGACACACTTCCGACCTACTCGACGTGTCCTGGTCGAAGAACTACTTCGTGCTCTCCTCGTCCATGGACAAGACAGTGCGTCTGTGGCACATCTCGCGCAAGGAGTGCCTTTGCTGCTTCCAGCACATCGACTTTGTCACGGCCATCGTGTTCCACCCGCGCGACGACCGCTACTTCCTCAGCGGCTCGCTCGACGGAAAGCTGCGGCTCTGGAACATTCCCGACAAGAAGGTGGCCGTCTGGAACGAAGTCGACGGCAACCCCAAGCTCATCACTGCTGCCAACTTTTGCCAGGTGAGAACAAGTTCTCCTAATTTCCACCAAACAAATCATGAATTAAATTCTTCTTGATTCATGCTTACATTTACAAGATTAGATAAAATAATATTATGTTGTAACTATGCGTTGATTGAAATTATTATCTTCGATTGGCCACTACCGTAACGGTGGGACATGCATGTATCATGCACACACAAACATGATCATCATACATGTTTTGTCATAAGCTAGAGACTTCTAACATTAAGCATTAAATAAACCACTTGAAAATTACAAATTATAATAATACAAAAATAATTCAACCTCGAATAGAGCTGCGAAGAAAAAATAAACAAAAAAAAATCTGAGATAAAAAACCCAACCTCAAAAGATTTTGCTCACAGCCTTACGCTGTGATGTCACTGTTATGTACGACAATATGTGTATCATGCATGTCCTACCGTTACCGGTCAGCCTGAAATTTCTTGATTGATATTCAAGTTTTCCTACTTAATGATGCTGTGGTATTTCACTAAAATCAATAAAAAGAAACTAGATGTTGTCAACCACTGCTTACAACTTGCTAAACTTCATTTTCACTTTATTTCAGAATGGGAAATTTGCAGTCGTAGGATCCTATGATGGAAGATGCATATTCTACAACACTGATCAACTAAAGTATCACACGCAAATTCATGTTAGATCAACTCGCGGTAAGAATTCGACAGGACGTAAAATTAGTGGAATAGAACCTATGCCAGAAGAGGACAAAATTTTGGTCACATCCAATGACAGTAGGATCAGATTATACGATTTGAGAGACCTGAATCTGTCTTGTAAGTATAAAGGCTACGTAAATGTCAGCAGTCAGATAAAGGCATCGTTCAGTCACGACGGAAAATACATAGTAAGCGGATCCGAGAATCAGTGCATTTACATATGGAAAACACATCATGATTATTCTAAATTCTCGTCGGTTAGAAGAGATCGCAACGATTATTGGGAGGGTGTGAAGGTGCACAATGCTGTTGTGACGTGCGCTGTGTTCGCCCCAAATCCAGACGTAATAATCCAGCAGATGGAGGAACCGGAGCCGGAGCCATCAGCACAAGGCTATGTGCTGGTCAGTGCAGACTTCAATGGCGGCATCAAAGTCTTTCTCAACAAGACCAAACCCAAGCACAGCAGTTTGCCGGCGTCGGCTCTCATTTAGCAAACCCCAAGCACAGCAGTCTGCCGGCGTCGGCTCTCATTTAGCAAACCGACACACCAAACCACAAAAACAATAATTATATCTGTGATAATAATAGATAGGTACCAAAACAATACTGTATAGTCTTTTAGAGAACTACTGTGTATATTTTAAACAGAGAATATTCTCGTTCATTAAAATGAACACTAGTTTTAATGAACCCAATTATTTGACTATAATAATAATAATAATAAAGCTTTATTTACATTCATTACATGAACAAAAGCCTCTCTTAACGAGGTATTTGAGGTTGACAGTCCTTGATTAATTAATTACAATCATAAAAATCTGTTTACAAAATATATTCACAATCATAATTTCTTTATTATTCTAGCCCATAATTGCCTATTTCTGGCCGTAGTCGCCCATGCATGGCCCACTCTCTGGCACAACTCGTCCCTCCATCTGGTCGGTGGCCGTCCTCGTCTCCTGGTCCTGTCCATCGGTACCCACTCCGTGCAAATCCTTGTCCATCGATCTTCAGGCAGTCTCGCTACGTGTCCGGCCCACTTCCATTTCATTACATGAGCCTCTTTTTGCAAGTACTTCACCTTTACTTTCCTTAATATATCCCTGTTTGTAACTCTTTGTACTTGCTTCAGGCCAAGAATACTTCTCAGCATTTTAGTTTGCGTCGTCTCCAGCTTCTTATCTTGATTTTCTGTGAGTGCCCAGGTCTGCGCTCCATATAGTATTGCAGGGTATACGCACATTGATAGAGTTCTCGCTTTTAGATTGTTGGAATAGTTTCCCTTAAATATTCTTTTCAAAGCCCAATACTTTTTCCATCCTTTGTCAATCCTGTGTTTCACTTCCTTTGCCGCTCTATTCGTGAATGATAGAATCTGACCCAGATACTCATATTCCTCCACATACTCAATACTTCCGCAGCCTACTTGCACACTTATTCTTTCTGCATTGGTCATTATTCTTGTCTTCTGTGCATTTAGATGGAGACCCATCGCTTCACTAGCACCAACTAATTCCTCTATCATTCCCTTCATCTCTATAGCGCTGCTTGCTATGATCATAACATCATCTGCAAATCGGAGATTCGTGAGCTCTTGGCCGTTAATCCGAATCCCTCTGCCTTCCCACTCCAATCTGCGAAATATATACTCCAAACAACAATTGAATATAACCGGGGACAGTGGACAACCCTGCTTGAGTCCTTTCTCTATTTTAATATTTCTCCCTCTTCTCTCAAGCTCGACATATACCTCCGTGTTCTCGTATAAACTTCTAATAACATTTATATATTCTCTATCTATTCCCGTTTCTCTTAGTGCATCCCACATCCTACAATGATTAAGACTGTCAAACGCTTTATGGAAATCGATTAGACCCAGGTATATCGGTATACTATATTCTGTGCACTTCTCAATAATCTGATTCGCAGCCTGTAAATGATCAGTTGTAGAGTAGCCGGGTCTGAATCCTGCCTGCTCAGTTGGATGGTTTTCATATACTTTATTTATTATCCTGTTTTTCATGATTGAGGCAAATATCTTATATATAACTGAGGAGAGAGTAATCGGTCTGTAGTTTTTAATATCAAACCTTGATCCTTTTTTAAACAGTATTATGATCTTGTTTGTTTTCCAATCACTGGGTATAACCTTTTCCTTTAGAATCTTGTTGAATAGTATAGTGAGTGGTTTTATGAGTTTCTCCATTCCTGTTATTATTGCTTCACATGTGACTCCATCCTTTCCGGGGCTTTTCCTTTTTTAAGATTTTTAATGGCATGTCTTATTTCATCTTCCAATATACTTAATCCTTGAAACTCCATTTCCACCTGAAGACTATCTGTCTCTGTACATATTTCGTTGGGGTTATCTTTTTATACAATTGCTCATAAAAGACTGTTACTTGATCCAAAATTTGTTTTCTTTCAGTTGCTGTTCCATCTTCAGTATTCAACTTGGAGATCCATTTCCTTGTAGTGGAACTAAGCTTCTGATTTATCTTCTTTGTCGAACCCGAAGTTGACATAATTGTACTTATAACATTTTCTTCGTAATCTTTCAGCTCTCTCCTTATTCTTTTTCTTACTTCTTTCCTAAGATTGCTATGTTCGTACTTTTCCTCTTCAGTCTTCATAGGAATCCTATTTAGTGCTTCTCTCCTTTCAATCAGACACTTCGTTTCAGGCGAAATTTTATTGCTCCGTCTTCTCCCATTCTGTTGCACTCTCTCCAGTCCACTATAAGCCATATGAATAGATTGTATTATATTTTCATAAATCACTTCAATACTGCTTGTTTCCGTCAAGTTACGACTCCTACTCCTTATTTCCTCCTCTAATTTCTCCACAAACCTTGCATAATTTACTTGCTCTATCCTTATGCATTTCTTCTTTATGAAAAACCTTCGCTTGTGAAGTAGTACTCCAGCCATCAACAATCTATGATCAGAGTCGTACTTGAATGTTTTAACTACCTCTAATTTCCGAACCATATCGTTACTCTCTTCAATAATCAAGTAATCTAATTCGTGCAGGCCTCCCAATGGTGATTTCCAGGTCCATTTATCTTCAATACTTCCTCTGAAACTCCTATTTACCACTTTTAGGTTGTTTCTTGAAGTGAAGTCCAGTAGCATTTCTCCTCTTTCATTTCCAATTGCTATTCTACTCTGATCTTTATTTGTTATTCCAATCTTTGCATTAAAATCTCCCATAATGATTAATTTTTCTCCGCATCGCTTCTGAGCAATTATCTCCTCTACTCTTAGTCATTATTTGACTAATTAACCATTAAATTGTATATTGCTGTAAATATAATACTGTAGCTAGGCTTTATTTTATTTTTGAAAATACTTTTAAATCAATGTCATAAATAATTTACTAGTCTAGTATTCGTGCTGTTGATCACTGTTTTTTTGGAGCGTTGAATTATTTGAAGTTATTGTCTCATTTGAATTTGATTGAAGTCCTCATTATTTGCTGATGATCGAGTCAATAAAAATCCAAATCATTAGAAAGGTTTGTAATTTGTGTTTTGAAATTAACCATCCTCCCCTTCTCTTTCAATTTTTGATAGCAATGTGCTTCAACAGTTCAATGATAGAATAGATCTAAGAAAGAATTAAGTCGATTATTCTTTGCCAGGATATGCGTAAAAAATTAAAATACATTGATTGGATATTGTATACTGTACCTATCTCAAATCATAATATAAGTATCTAATTAACTTATTCCTATTTTTTACGTATATCCTGGCAGTCATCTTCGAGAACTTATTTTTTATTTTTCTTCTGTGCCTCTCTTCAATATTCAGATGGAATGGAAAGTGTATGATACAATACTGTCCAATATCATTCCTCATTATATTCCAGAAATAGTTCACCTGAATGCTTCGTTCATATTTTCCTCTAATATTTTCATGCCATATCTTCTAATAACTTTGTCTACTCGTCAGACATACAACGAAATATTGGTGTTGACTAAAACTTTTTGAAAAAGTGCAATACGTCTTTTTCATTTGAAGGAGAAATGTAATTGTATTGGCACTTCCATGATAAATTCTATTATGACATTATTTCTTGATCCCCTCATTATATATTCGACAAGATTTATTTAGTTGAAATGTGAAATAATAGAAATGAATTTGAATCATATTGTCAATTGTCTATGTAATATTTATCATAGTTCTGCAAATTTAAATCAAATCAAATAAATCTTTATTTGTCCCAAAAACATAATTACAATGACAAAAATGGTTATAAATGAAAAAAGTAAAATACAATATAAAATGAAAAAAAAATACCATTAATAGGATTATACATAACTATATTAAAAACGGGAAGTCCCTGCAAGGTTCGAGGAACCTCAGCGCAGAGGCCGAGTGTTCAATGCTTAACAGTACAAGAAAATAATAATGGGATATTATCAAGAAATAGGGAAAAGAAAAAGTGAGTGAGGAAGGGAAGAGAAAGAGCAGAGTGAAGGCATAGGGGAAAGTAAAGAATAGTTGAAAGTTACATAAAAAACATGAGAAGTCTTTATACTAAGCTATGAGGAAATTACATTGTTCGAGATTATCCATGTATGAATTTCAATTAGCAGTTTTCTATTCAATTTACTAGTGATAAAATGGTTAGGAATAACATTTATGAGCTTTGATACCTGATATAAAAATTGTTTTCTACAAATTGATAAAATAGTATCTGTAATTTGAAAAATAATAGATGAGGGACGGAGGTTATACGGTGAAACACGCAGGTTGAAAAGATTCATATGTTTATTTATGTAGATGATTAAATTTTTTATGTAAAGCTGCCTGACAGTTGAAACATCCAGCTCACTAAACAGGTACTCACTTGGATAGAGTCTGGGTTTTCCCAATATAGCTCTTATAAGGTGTTTTTGAATTACAAAACGTTTTTCCAAGTGGTTTGAGTATGTTCCACCCCAAATTTTTATTCCATATTGAAGAAATGATTAAATGTAGGCAAAATATATGAGTCTTGAGATTTTTTATTACTAAATTGGCTGATATTACGGAATTTACTTATCCAATGTCTGAGTTTGTTACAGTCATGTACTATTGATGTGAACATCCCAACGCAAATGTTGATCAATCATTACACCCAAATATTTAACACGATGTTCTCTATTAAGCTTTGAGCATGTACAATTCATCCAATCAGAATCGTTGCAATCTACATTATGGATTTTAATGAAATCCAAACCTTGCGGCTGGCCTATAGAATTTGGGGAGAATGACATGAAATTACTTTTTTTATGTTCAATGTTAGTATATGCTCATCAAACCAGGATTTTACTATTTTAAGTCCGGATTCTGCTGCTTTTTTAGTATCCTCCCAATTCGTTTCACTGAATAACAATGAAGTGTCATCAGCAAAAGCGATTGAGACACCATTTTTTAATTCTAACTTGAAAAGATCATTAATGTAGATTAGGAAGAATCGGCGACAAGACTGTTCCTTGTGGAAGACCGTAATCAGTGAGTTGTTCAAGGCTGGTTTTATTATCAATTTTGAGCATTTGGAATCTATTTTTTAAATAATTCAAGGGCTATTCCTCGAATACCCAACTTTTTCATTTTTATCAGAAGTTTTGAGTGAGGAATAGTGTCAAAAGCTTTAGCAAGGTCTAAAAATATGGCTATTGTTTTATTTTTGTTACTGAAATTTTCTGTGTTAGAAGAGATATTGCATCTACTGTACTTTTTTTAGACTGAAACCCAAATTGATTTTTGTGAATTATATTATGCTTTAGGAGATAGCTAACTAAACTGTATTCTATTAACTTTTCAATAATTTTGGAAAAAGTACTCAACAAGCTGATTGGACGATAATTTGATGGATTATAAGCATCACCTGATTTATGTAGGGGTATGATATTGGCCAATAAATTATAAACTATCAGGGAAAAAACCCTCCGCAAAACATCGATTTATTATCACCTTCAATGGTTTTATAATATGTGGTGAAATAGTTTTTAAAATCCTATTGCTAATATTGTCAATTCCTGGAGCTGAGTTATTGTTTAGAGAGTTTATTGTAGCAGTAATTTCATTTTCATTGGTAGGTGTCAAGAAGAAAGAGTTGTAATGCTCCACACATGAGTCCTTGAAATGATTACATGTTGCAATGGGATTATTTGACTTCAATTTCTCAGCATAAAGTTTTCCTACGCGAGCAAAATGTTGATTTAGTGTATCAGCTTCTATTTTGGGAATTTTTTTAGTATGTCTTCTACCTAACAATTCGTTTAGAGTTTCCCAGATTTTCTTAGAGTTGTTTATATTCTGATTAATTTTATTCTTATAAAACTCACATTTATTCTGTTTTATTAATTTATTAAGAAGATTTCTGTAATTTTTTATAGTATATAAGGAGTATATAAGCTCCTCCTTTTTTATATAAAAGCTCCTCCAATACTCCAGAGCTATTTTACGAAATATTCTGTCGGTTTGAAGTAGTTTCCAGCAAAATATAGGCTATCTGGTAACTGGGCTGCAACTTCGAAGTTGATCCTGGTGATGAAGCTCTAGCCTCATTTTATATAAAAAATTGTGGAAGGAATGCCAGTTGAGTAGCCTACATAATAAGTGAACCCACCCAAAATGAGATACTGTATCACAATAAACTTATCACTGAAAAAATTCCAAATTTTTCACAATGGCTGGCTTAATAACATTGTTGATGGAGGAGAACTAAGGCATTTTTTCAAAATAAGAAATGAAATACAATTTAGCAAGGGTCTATTGTATTATAATTCAAGAATTATTATACCCAAGAATTTGAGAGATTTTATCTTGAATAGGCTCCATGAAACGCACTTAGGAGAAACAAAAATGAACAGCATTGCCTCAAAATTTTATTATTGGCCAGGAATAAGAGCAAACATAAAAAATCTGGCTGAATCCTGCACGCTTTGCCAAAAATATAGAAGGTCTAATGTAAGAAGTCCGATGCTTTCTCATGAAATACCCGATTTTCCATTTTTAAAAATTGGAGTGGATATAGCTGAAGTAAAAGGAATAGCTTATCTCATAGTTGTGGATTATTATTCAAGGTGGCTTGAAATAACAAAAATGAACAGTAAGACAAGTTCGGCTGTTAAATCTATTTTATCCCAGTTATTTGGCAGGTTTGGAATTCCGCAGATTATAATAGCTGATAATAATCCGTTTGGCTCCCAAGAAATGATACAGTTCGCAAAGGAGTGGGATTTTAAAATTATTACAATAAGTCCTCGTTATTCTCAGGCTAACGGCTTAGCTGAAAAGGGAGTGAACATAGCAAAGACTATGATAAGAAAGTGTGCTGAAAGCAAAACCGATTTAAACTTGAGTTTGCTTAACTATCGGAATAGTTGTGTTGCGGGTCTCAATTATTCTCCTGCTCAGTTAATGTTTGGTCGAATGATAAGAACAAAGTTCCCTTATCCTCAAGATAGTTTGAAACTTCATCAACTTCCTCGGGAAGAAATAGCAGTGCAAATGAAGAACCATAAATTTCAACAGAAAGAAACTTACGATAAGCAGTCACGGAAACATGTATCTTATTTCAAAGAAAATCAGCCCATTTATATCCAAGATTGGAGAACAAAATTATGGGAGCCTGGAGTAGTTATTAATGAAGCTGATGCCCCACGGTCCTATGTGGTGAAGTCCAATAGTGGAAGAATATTAAGAAGAAATGAGAGGTTTTTAAGAAGACGATGAAATCAAAGGAAAGGTTGAAAAAGGAAATGTTTGAGAAAGTAAAAGGGGAAGATGTTTGTATATCATGTGATGTTACTTAATCACATGATAACTGTTTGATAAAATAATAAGTTGTTTACTGAGTTTAGTTTGTTATCTACGTGAATAAAGATGGTTGCTTCAAATGGCTAATAATTTATTAAGATATTTAAACAAAAGTCATGAATGATAGTTACATGAATTTAAAAGAAAAAAATGAATGTTCCAAACTGAATATTGATATCTCAGATTGGTTTGATTAAATTTACATTAGAAATACTAGTATACAACTAGAGACTGATGCCAGTGTTACTTCTCATCTGAGTTCTCATTTAATGTGTATCATAAATATTTTAGGATATTGAGAATATAGTCAGTTACAAGCTTCAGTTTTTATAATAATTTTATTGTAAAATTTAATAGATTTTTACTACAAATTACCAACATTAGCCTATATTAGACTAAATATGTATACTCAGGGTTAGCTATTGCCTTTAAAATTAGAAAAACCCTTTGAAAAGCCAGGAGAACGCTTTAGTCCATAATGGTGGATTTCTATGTGGCTGCAAAACAACTTCATTCGAGAATGGAATTCCCACTTCAAACAACTGTTTTTGCTCATCTGATAAGCTTGCTTTCAGTTTCTCATTTGTAGTAACAATAACAATCTGCGACTCCAAATCCCTTTTTACTGAACGAGCTCCATAATTTGAAGAACCTACCAAAGTAAGCATTTTATTTTTTTCAATATTTTGCCATAATCCCTTAGCATGAAAGGTCCATCCTGGGTTTTGGTATTCAAAAAGAGTAATTCTATGGGCCTGCTCGAACTTTTTAGCTAAAGATAAAAAAGATAAAGCAATATGTGTATAGACACTGGGAATGCCGCCAGCTAATCCTGGGGCTTTGAAAAATGAATTAGCCATAGGGTGAGCCATGAGAATCCTAAACTGGGCTTGAGATCCAAACAGAATAGAGTTTTTTAACGTTTGGGTCAGATTAAAATATCCTGTTGCCAAGTACACTGTTGATTTTTGATTAGCTGACTCAATTATTCGTTTTGTAGCTATACTATCCTGATGAATTCCGAATGGAGGCAGTTCAAATAGAGGAAATATCAAAGTATCATTTGTTAGTCCTTCTACTTTTTGTTTTCCCAATTCACTCTGCAAATATCCCCAAATCCTCTGTTGAGCAACAGTTAGATAAGCACGTTTTGGTGTCAAGAAAGGGTGATTAGATGATGATTGAGAAATCAGTTTATTTTCTTCATTAAGCACCAAACTGACAGAAGCAACTTTTTGGATGTAGCCGTGATAGAAGTCTGCCAGCTCTTGAGATTTGATGATAATGTACCGATCTTGACGATTTGTAAAGTAATCTGCACTCAAATTTGCACCACTCACAATCACTGTATTATCAAAGACATATAGCTTCATATGTTGTAATCCTATTAATTCATTATATCTAGTGGGTAATAGGTGTCTTAGAATACCTCTTAGAGCTGGCGTATGAAACATTGCTACTTTACAATTAGAATGAGTTTTGAGTAAGGGTGTTAACATGGTTCTAGAATTATGAGTTCCTCGAGATCCTCTGTTTGCATCTAAAAGTATATTCAATTCCAAGCTTTCACCGATCTCATTCAACCTATTTGATAAAATATTGACCAGCTTTTCTTCATGGTGACCTGTTCCCAAATATAATGATGCCAAAGTTATCCTTTTTTTAGAATTTTGACACAGTTCTACCAATTTATTATAGAATTCATCAGGTTTTTGAAGAACTGTTATGTTGTCACCATTTACAGCAAAACCAGGAGCTGTTGATCTAAGCCAAGAAAGAGAAGGAGGCAATAGCAAAGTATAATTTTCGATAGTCTTTTCAACAGCACTTACAAAAAGACGCATTTTATAATTATTTCCACTTAAAAGAAGCTTGAATAAGTTTCTCATTCACTACTGCAGACCAATGCACTATAAATTGAATTCAATCGCATTTTATTAATAACCTTCACAAATTTACCAGAGTTCTATACAATTACATGTATTTGTTAACGCGCAAATCTTTGTAAATTGATTTGATTGATATATATGGAGAGAGGTAAATCCAGTAATAAGCAACGATGTGAAAATCACAATAAAAATAATTTGTACTGTATTATTTTGCTTATTTCACTATTACTGACTTACTGTATTGTATTATTGTTTTGTTTTTGCAGAAGAGCTAACCCTACTTTTTCTACTTGACACTGTAGAACCGTGGTAGAAACGTAGAACAACGAGCAGTAATAAACCATAGAGCGGCTGTTGGTGTGCTTTCAGCGCTCTCAATGTGTTACACGGCCAACTAAGGGCAGCCATGACAGAGACAGGCAACAAGAGCCTCTATTGCCATTCTGCTACTGCAGGAATAGGTGTGTTTTTGTGAGTTGAATTGATTTATATGACTAAATATTGTCATTATGATATTGATGATGATGATGGTATTGCAAACTTGACTGGAATGAACTATGAACATCAGCTTATATTACATCAAAAAAATTACAAACTGAGGCCGGTATTAGATGGTAATATTTCTGTCATATTATGCAGATCATATTATGAAATAAGTTGTACGAAACCATATTTTTTCATATCATAGAACTATTACCGGCCTAACATCAAACAAAACCGACCTAACATGATCATAATATAATAATAAGTTAGGCCGGTTTTGTTTGATGTTAGGCCGGTATTAGACGGTAATAGTTCTGTGATATGAAAAAATATGATTTCGTACAACTTATTTCATAATGATCTGCATATGACAGGAATGTTACCTTCTAATACCGGCCTTAGTTTGTAATTTTTTTGATGTAATATAAGCTGATGTTCATAGTTCATTCCAGTCAAGTTTGCAATACCATCATCATCATCATTATCAATATCATAATGACAATATTTAGTCATAGAAATCAATTCAACTCACAAAAACACACCTATTCCTGCAGTAGCAGAATGGCAATAGAGGCTCTTGTTGCCTGTCTATATCATATTTTGCATCTTGTTATGAACTTAGAGTTATGTGGATAAGTACCGTAGGCTGATATCAAAGAAACGTTTTTATAAACTAGTTTTTTGAATTCCTTACTCAAAATAACATAAAAAATTATCCAATCTCTAAAATAATAATTTTGCAGTTACGGTATGGCATTTCAACACTTACTAGAGCACTTTTACGGCTAAGCAGTATTAACACTGTAACTTAGGCTACATTAATTTCACCAAGGCTTCAAGTAAAGCATTTCAAACAGTTAATTTTATGGATGCAAAACAACTGTAATACATATATTTAAAATTCTTGATAAAAATTCAATGTAGTATTTATTAAATATAACTGATTTGCGCCTTGTATTTTATGCAAGTTCTCATTATATCAATAGGGCCATTCAAACTTTCCGCTACTTCGTGCCTCTCTCTGTCATGGCTGCCCATGTTCAATTCGTATCAGGAATAGTGGCTACTCAGCCACTCTATAGTTTACCATATTTTAGCTCGTTGCTGTAGAACGAGGCTGCAGGCGAGGCTCTCTGTAGAACTGCTCCTTTCTACTGCGCAAGCGTAGTATCTGTTTGAGTAACACATTCGTTGGAGCAGTTTGTTACCTGCTACTTGGAAAAATAACTGTTACTTTGTTTTCGTGAACCAGTGAACGAATAAGCATTTACATTTTACAGTTGGCAGCCATTGTGAATGAGTGAACACGTGAAGCCATTATATCTGTGAAATCATCTAATTTTAATTGTACTTTATGTAGAAAACAATTGTCCACTAATTATAATTTACAGCGGCATCTGCAAAATGTCCATAAAAGTAATAGTCCTGCAAAAGAAGGAGCAATATGTTCATTCAAAGACTGCAGAAAAACTCCAAGCAGTAAACATTGAGAGTTAGTTGGATACTTGACAGAGGAGCATGAATTTCAGCCATCAATTGATGAATTCACGTTTGCTTCTGAAGATGGTAAGTTATTTGGTAAGATGTAGTTATTGATGTAGAGAGTAGTAGTATTGATGATAAGATGTAGTTAAGTTGTTGACAATTTTTAGAACTAGTGACCTGCTAGGTTGGAGAAATCACTCATGAATAGTTGTAAAACTCAAGGTTCTCGAGATTAATCGAAAAATTGGAAAAGTTCGAGGTTTTGGGGGTGAAGCCGCCGGCTGGTGTGTCAGCTAATTTCAGATTCGAATTCAGCGACCTAAAATACATATAGCTTTTGGGGCTGTTTCCTTAAAAACAACCATTTGACTGGACTAAAGGTTATGTTACAAGTTTTGATTTTGACATAATAAGGTTATGTTGTGTTTTCGTGCATTGACGAATCAGTTGCAGTTCCACTGAATGCCAGTCACAGCTATCACTGTGAAGGGAACTGCTCTAACAAATACGTTACCAGCGCATGCGCATACTTCTCCATTATAGAGGAGCATTTCTACAGCTAACTACAGCTATCAGTGAACGAACCGGATATGACGTATTCAAAGACCTTAAAAGAGATATAGATATTTATAATACTTATAAATACCTTTAATACTTATAAATACTTATAATACTATATTTGTAATACTATAGATCACAAAGGCATTGGTGGCATTGGTATGTAATAATCTTATTACACACGTAATTGAGGGGCTGCCCCCTCAATGGCGGATTTCAATTCCCAGTGAACTCTATACTAACAGTTAGTATAGAGTTCAGTGTCAATTCCAGAAGCTCCTCTTTGTCTCAGATACAGAATAACGGCCAGCAACAGTCACAGTTATCACATAGTTATTCAAAAGTATTCTTTGAGTATCTATAGTGAGGACCACGTTATAATGGTAGTGTGTGATTTGCAATGGTGATGCTATCCTTGTGCATCATTCAACAAAGCAGATGGCGCTATCTCTTTCAAGCATTGCAAGGTTGCCACATCGTTTATCAACAATGTAGAAATTCAACTAATTGACAAAATAGGATTAAGGGTTAGGTTTTATTTAGGTTATATTTAATAATTTTTCATAAGGATAGGTTAGGTTTTTGTTTAAGAAACGATAATCAACGACAAGTCGCCATGAATCACTATTCAAATTGTCTTTACTGGATTTACTTACTAGGAAACAGGGGGATGAATAATTTGAGATCCCTGGCTCAATAACACCCTCAGCTAACATCTTCTTAATTTTTTCTTCAACAATTTCCATCTTCATTGGATTTAATTGATATGGGGGTCTTCTTACGGGTTCGGTGGAAGTTAACCGAATCTTGTATTCTGTAAGATTAGTTTTGCCTAATTTTTTGGATAACACATCTTTAAATTCATTAAGAACTCCTTCCAACTGGGATTGTTCAAGATGCGATAAGTTATCAGCAACTTCTGTCACGGCGATAGAGTTTACAGGTTCAGAGCACTTTGCTTTCCAATCTTCTTCGAATTTGAATTTGTAATTGGGTTTGAAACCAAAGAAATATCTTCTATTAAACAAGTCAAGTATTAATTTGGAATAACTTATGAAATCACAACCTAAAATCATTGGAAAAGGTACATCATTGGTAATGAAGAATTTGAAATACCAGCTGAAATTTTCTACCTTGATTTTTAGTATTACCGACTCATGAAGCAATAGCTGCGTGTTGTTGGCAGTTGTACAACTAATGTTTTCTTTCTGAGTAATGAGATTTGGAATTTTCGACACTAGGTTATCATAAACCTTTCTTGAAATAATCGAGCGTATGGCTCCAGAATCAATTAAAGCAACAGACCGTATTTTAGGAGACCCTAAATAACAGGAAATAAAAGGAATTACATTATTGCACAAACCTCTAATCTTTCCGTGGGAAGGGTGTCTTTTTTTTCTTGACCTACTAACCCTTTTCTTAGTGCTTTTCTTAACACCATGTCGTCTAGCCCGTTGGATATAACACTGAGGCGAATAGGTGGAATTTTTGTCAGACTGGTTAACTATCATGGAAGCGGTACGTTTTTCTTTTGTTTGTCCTAGTCATATTTTCCGGTTTCTACAATCGCGCGAATAATGACCGATCTTATTACAAGTATAACATTTCACCTCATTGTCACGCTTAGTAAAGGAAACTTGTGTTTGACCTTGGGCATTATTGTTATTTCGAAAACGTGAGTTGTTGGGATTAGAATGACAGAATCGAGCAATATGACCAACTTTCTTACAATAGAAACACCTTTGTTCAAGTTGTTCATTACTCCTACTAGGCGGGTTAGGACCTGACCTATAATTATCGTTCCTAGGCCGTTCAACTCGGTTTCTTTCTTCATCGGCGAAACTCAAGTTTTGAGCTTGTACGCTCATATCAATCAATTCTTTATATGTCTGAGGACGACTATGGAAGATAAGTCTGGATCTTTCGGCAGGATTAAGTCCCGAACAAATGGTATTCACAATTTCACATTCGATTAAATTTAAACGTAATAATTTCGCGGCCTCTTTAATTGATACTATGTAGGCGGACAACGGTTCGCCTGTTCTCTGGAGTCGGTAGAATTCCTCCCTTTCAATGACGGCCAATAATCTTTGCGGCACAAAATATTTTAGAACCTCAGCATGAAACTGATCAAATGTATAATTAGAATTAATAGCAAAATTTATGCGATCGGCTAGAGGTCCTAGAGAGAAAGGTTGAAGGATCTGGAACAATTGTACATCCGGCAAATCGAACTGAGTTGAAATTTTTAATGACAGAGCGATGAATTTCAACAATTTGTCCACGACTAAACCATCAGTGTGTGGCAAATCACGCAATAAATGTTCGATCGGGTTAGGGAGACGATTATAAATCGTATTGAACACCGGTGTATAACCTGATTGAGGTACACTTTGAGGTAGCGCCCTAGTAGACGTGATATTACTGACTGATTGCCTAATCGGAACAAATTGACGGGGGCATTCAATGCGTATACTGTTAGGGTTCAGTCCCAAGCATGAATCAAAAGTTTGAGTTTCTTTCGGTGCGATAACCAATGCAGGTGGAATGTGCTCTGTGTCGCCGTGTTCATTAGAAACTGGTGGTGGGGCGGGGACCTCTACTTTTCCTACATCTACTTTATCTACACCACTTGTCCCCGGGAAATCAAAAAGCGATGGACTTAAGACAGGGGTGGTGAATACTACCGGAGCTGGGGACGGGGCGCGACTTTTGACCTCCTTTTGTACTTGCAACATAACGGGGTAAGCCGCCTCCAGGGTTGCAAGGCGTTTCTGGATTTCGTTAATCAGTTCGGAATCAGACCTCTCCTGAGCATAATGAGACAGGTGAATAATTCTATTCAATACGTGTAAGAATTGGTTCACTATTCGATTGAACGATTCTTTCTTTTCAGCATCGGAACCAGTTTTCAGTTGAGGTAACCACTCATCAATTTTAGCAGTAATTTCATTGATACTCTTTAATTCGAGTCGGGACCTGTCTTCATCATACACCGCGCGATGGATTCTACCACTACCCTCACCGCGTATTTGACGGTATTGTTGTCTCAAATTAGCGACATCACAATCAACATTACTAGACCAACCGAATGAATTGAGTTCGAAAAGTAATTCCCCTTTTAGCAGATAGTTTGGATTGATACTACGCGAATACAAAAGACCAAGATCGAAATTTTTTTCTATGTCCTCTTTGACATCCCAAAAATTAACCTTAACCGGGCTGATGGCCGGGGAACGCGGGCTGGAAGCCATAGTGTTACGATTTCAATCCCTTCGCACAAACTTACAAAAGATTAACCTTATCACAAATTTAGCATTAATTTGGAATCAGTTTCACGTTTTCTAATTTCTCCAACTAATAAATTATTATTCAGGTTTTAAACTAAAATCTCTCAATATTCACTTTCCCTTCTACTATACTATGATGATACTCAAGTACCCGATGCGTGAGACCAGAATACGTACGTTGACATTACAATAATTTCTATCATCATTCACGGAATTACAGAATACAAAAAATTTATTCAGCACTTAGAATCATTTTATTTGCAGTTTCTATAAAAAATGTAGATGGAGGAAAAATGTTGTATACATCACGAGCGAAAAATACTTTTTCCTACAGATACCCTGAAAAGTGACCATTTGTGCACTGATTGCAGGCTGCAAAGAATCACTTTTCCGCACTAGTGCGCAAAGTGAGTACTTTGCGTACTCCAGATTTGCAGCATGACAACGCAAAATAGTTAGTAGGTTATATGGAGCACCAGTGCAGCAAAATCAAATTAAGTTGTGTGCCTGCACTTTTTAAAAGATAATAGATAAGATAATTTTGAATAAAATTTAGAATTTAGAAATAGGCCGACACATCTAGAAAATACCTGAGTCTATACCTAATTCATGCAGGTGAACGGGCTAGAGTCAAGAAAACTTCAATTAATCTTGCCATGCCTGATTTAATAGGTTTATACTATAGAAAATCACTACAATTTGAAATAATTGAAAAATACAAACAGTTTCAATAAACATTGGCAGCTAAAATCGAACAACAGAAACAACAATATCATGTTACTTTGTTGACATTCTTCATCTGATTCGGGGGCGCATTACTATCCCCGTTTAGATAGCAATACGTCACAAAACCAAACAAGATCAGTCATAAAATAACCAATCAATTTCAACATGAAATTACTCAAGAAAGAAAAACCCGTTGAACCCAAATTTCGTCGATAGTAACCCATATAACCCATTTCATAATAATTTTGAATCCCCACTTTTTATTGACATTCTCGAATGAACCTTTGTTTCACTACACTGCACTTTCGTTGGTTTGTACGTTGCTTTATCGTCGGGGTTACAGTACCTTGTTTTTGGCGGTGAGCTTTTACCGGTTGAATTTGGCTTGACGGCGACGTCCTCTTACGTCCCTAGACCTGTCGTCTGAACGGGTGTCTTGAAGCGGTTTTACATAAAGTTGCGGAACCAAAGGGGTGGTAGTACAAGAAGTTGGTTTGGGGACACACATGAACCGCTGTAAATAAATGTATTACAGCATTAATTTCTAACTCTTCCTACAATTCATCAAAAGCTAAAACAGGAGTTATCTATTGATTACAATTAATTAAATTCTCTCATTCTTTGAATCCTCATTTTATATAGATTTTTATCTTTAAACTACTGATTCTTTTTATCAGAATTAATGGATCTTTCTTCACAAATAATTCAAATTGAAATGATGCTAACTTATATGATATTTTTCGTTTGGTTTGCGAAATCAAATATAATTTTTCATATAGTAGCTCGGCTAGTATTGTTGGAAACTTGTGCGCCAGCCAACATTTATTTTATTTATTATTTATGAACTATAGGACGCAATCCAAGTGTAAATAACGGGCATTCGCCCAAAACTGCTCAGAACCTTAATTAAAAATGAACATTCCAGAGTTTATGATTTGATTTACCTACAAATACAAGTCCAAAAACTAGTATCAACTGAAATTATGAATTTATCACCTAATAAAACAAGACACTTTATAACACAATAAAAGAAAAAAATATTGAAAATTTCACTTTAAGGAAAGATAATGTTTGCCTTATAAGATTCATCTTGTGGATAGTTTTTACCTTTAATTAAATAAAATTAGTAGACACATAGAAAATAATTTAAATTGTATTAAAATTTGAACATTCATTAATATTAATTTCCTGGAGAAGAAAAACTTTCTTCTTCATCTATTAAGATTTCTATCATAAAAAATTTACTAAATCATTCAAAAGCCTTAATGACATAAGAAAACAGAGTCTGAAAAATATAAATTAAAAAATGTCATAAACTCAATATGAACAATTCTTAAAAGTTTCATTCCAATTTAAAGGCTATCTTCCTGACTTTCAGCAATACTCTACGATAATATATCTCCAGAAACAATAACTCAAATGTAACGTAACTGAAAACTTTCTATACTTCTGTAGAAAAAAATTTATAAGTATCTTCCATCACTAATAAAATCAAAAGGATTATTCTCAATCAATATTATTAACTTGAAAAATAACAGGCTTAATTAATTCAATACTCTTATGGAAGTTTCAATCAATTAAATTCCCTAAATTATATTTTAACCTTATTTTACGTACCTTAGCGGTTATTTGAAGAAACAATTATTCGTACATGATGAAGAAACACAATTAAACCTTTCAGGACATGGCACTACTAGTAAATTTAAACATTAATAAAAATAAAACTAGCTCCTACATTAACTACTGAAATAAACTTATAAACCTGCCCAAAAAGGGGGAAACATAGTGACTACATCTTTACTCTCGTAGTGCTCCTAGCAAAGTGTCCTCCGGAACGTAATCTGGTCTCTCGACTGGGGAATCCCCACTACTGTATTTAGAAACAGGTCTCCTATTGGGCGAATGGAATCAATTTGACCAATCGTCGCGTGGCTTCTACAGCCTTTGGACCAAATAGTAACTGCAAAATCGGTAGTTTGTTATAATTTCAATGCTTGCTGTTTTCCAACTTATCGCATTTTATGTCGCGACAAGAAGGCTAAGTTTTAGAGATAATTCCATAATCTACATTCCTCGACGACTCGGAGCCACAATTTTTAAATATCTATCATGGGAAACTCGAAGTCATGGCCGTTCATAATAGAGAGAGAAAATAATTTATTTCGCTAACTCACTTACAATAATGGCTCTAGTCTATTGCGTATTAAATTTACTATTATAACTTGGGAAAAGGCCTGAATTAAAGAGAGTGCCCGGCACACTCCCCTTCCTTCCGGTGTGAAACACGCAAAAAGAAATCTAATCAGGATATGTTACCATAGAGGCATTCTGTATGATTTGGAGAGTCGAATTTCTGGATTGATAGTAGGATCCAATTTGAAGCGGGCCCTCTTCAAAAGAAATCTCTTTAATCATTCCGAAATTCAGCAAAATGTATAACTAATTGAGATTTGTGGCAAGAGTCTTTAAAACTGTGGCAAGAGTCAGGACAAAACAATATGGACGTGTCCACCTTTTAAGTAGGTACTAAAGACGGACCGAGTATAATAATCTTGAATACTTCAATCACTTTATTGAGTCCCTGGTTATTTTCTTGGCAAACTCTAACAAGGGAAAACGTTTAAAAGACATCATAGTTTTAATTGGTTCTATGTTACTCTGCTGTTGTAAAATATGAAGTACGTTTGATCATAATAGTAAAGGATGAAACTTTTTCACTCAGCTGAATGTATTGAAATCTAACTATCATTACTATAGAGTTGAGAGTGCAATATATTTTTAACAATATAAAGCAATTCAGTAGGCAATACTATTCTACATCGACTACGATTCAAAGATAATAATGGTTGAAACTGCAACGCTAGCGAGCCATCGGAGAGCAATGACACACGCTTGATGTACATTCCGTAGCTATGAAAATTTCTATCCATTATTGTATTCCAGCAGGAAATCTCTATCACTGAATTATATTAAGTGAACTAAAACGGAAGCAGTTAAACTGAATACACCTATGATAAGATTATAATTGTATTAATCACGGAAGGTAAACTAATAAAGAATAGGGATATCAACAAAATAATATGAAATATAAAGCGAATAGAATATAAAATATGAGGCCTTAGACATTATTCTTATTATTTTATGAATTGGAATATATATTATCTATATGTACTAACTCCTAACTATGTGAATGTATAATTCTTAACTATGAATGGATGAGTATTAAGCTATTGAAAATGGGTATAGTATAGAATATTATGATAAATCGTCTTATGCTAAATAACTTATTATTATTATTATTATTAGAGACATCATTTACATACATAGTATTATGACTGTTGATGACTTCAAAAATTGATCATCACCCGATTTACCAAACAATCAATTATCTACTACCGTGGGAAAACTGTACAATCATTTACCACGAGTATGCAGCCGATCATGAAATAAAATTAAACCTAATTCACCTACCTAAATATATTTAATATTACGAAGTTAATAACATAATTTAATGACTAATCTAGTTGCGCAAGTTATTTACATTCCGGAATTTCTTCTATATACATTATATTGTCACGTAACAAAATCTTTGACTAAACCCTTCATGAACCCGTAATGAATCCTTCTAACAAATACGGTAAATATCTTTATCATAACTCTTTTTCTCTTTTCTCCTTCTCATTCATTAGGAATCATCTCGTTGAGTGTATAGAGACAAGGCTATAGAGTGGCGCCATACTCACAAAAACCTATCCAATTATAACTCACGACAAAAAATCTTGCCTTCAATAGACTGATCTGTATCCTGGTCGGATCTTTTTTCAACATAACTCAAGTAGTCATCTTTCAAATTGCTGTTTATGGTGGTTTCAACCGTTGAACATTTTTATTTGAGAGACATGAGCTTTTTGTACAAAATTTTGGGTGGCGGGGTCGTGTAACGATACGGTAACCGGAGAAAACCAGTCCTTAATAACGAACGGTCCCTTCCACCTGTAACTGAGTTTGCTAGAAATCTTATTAACGGCGCTGGATTGTACATGTGCTTGTAATAATACCAAATCACCCGTTTTGAAAGGTACATCGACACGACGCCGATCATATCTCTCCTTCACTCTCGTATGTGCTCGAAGTAGATTATTTCGAGCCTTCCTCCAAATCTGAACTGTTCCCGAATTTAGTCGTTCGGGGAAAATCTCATCCAACTTCCATGCATTAAGCAATGGGTGATTGGGACTATACCTAAACATAAGTGAAAAAGGGGTACACCCTGTGCTATCATGTGAAGCCAGGTTGAAGGCCAATGGCAGCCAGCTTAGGCAGTCATGCCATCTGGTTTGCGATTCTGCGTGAAAAGCAATCAGAGCGCTTTTCAAGTTTCGGTTCACGCGTTCAGCTACATTGGGGCAGGGGTAATAAGGGGGCGTTGTGATATGTTGGATTCCTAATTGGAAACAAAAATTTCTAAACAACGTCGAAGTGAAGATGGTCGCATTATCTGTCACCAGTCTTCTAGGCACAGAAAAATTAACAAAGATTGATTTCAGTGCTCTAATTACGGCTGCAGTATTTCCTTTTCTAAGTGGTATTAACCAACAAAACTTAGTAAACGAATCAACGCAAGATAGAATCTGAGTATATCCCTCAGTAGTTTTGACTAACGGGCCTACTAAATCACAATAGAAACGAGCTAATGGTTCATTGTCAACTCTAGAAGCAAGAAAACCATAATTTTGTTTAGTGGAAGGTTTACTACGTCCACAAATATCACATGACTTTACAAGTTGGGCAATATCCTTTCTAAGTCCGGGCCAATAAAAATGTTCTAGAATCTTATGTGTGGTCTTTGCAAGGCCCAAGTGTCCACCAATGGAGGTCTCATGATAATACTTGAATACAAGGGGGATGAGAATTCTAGGAACTACTATCTTCAGCTGATCGCTAGTCCTAACTTCAGTAACTAGAACACCTTTCCGTAAACTGTACGGGAATTGTTCTTCATTCTTATCAATTTTTTCGAGAATATCTTTACAAAAGGGGTCATTGTCTTGATGAACTCTAATATCGGTGAAGACTAGAGGGAAATCAGACAACTTCAACGAATTCACCATACTAAACAAGGTTCGACTTCAAATTTTGAACTTTCTGGAGTTTCTTCGGTACTAATTTCATCCTGATACATTCTTGAAAGGCAATCGGCCACTACATTTAATCGCCCGGGTATGTGGGTGACTTCGAATTGGTAGGTTAACAATTTCAAAATCCATCTGCCAATTCTTCCCGTATTTTTGGGGTTATTGAGCATCCAAGTTAGAGCAGAATTATCAGTCAATAATTTAAATTTGGAATGTTGAAGGTACAATCTAAATTTTTCCATCCCGTAAATCGCCGCTAGACATTCAAGCTCGTAGGTTGAATATTTGCACTCCTGTTGACTCAGTTTCTTTGAGGCATAAGCAATAGGGTGAAAAATACCGTCAAATTCCTGAGAAAGTACAGCAGATATGGCCGTTGAAGAGGCATCCGTTTGGAGAACAAATTGCTTAGAGAAATCGGCCGTCTTCAAAATAGGAGGACAAGATATGGCCTTTTTCAACCCTTGAAAGGCTTGCTCATGAGTTTCATCCCAAATAAATTTACAATTTTTTTTTCGAAGATCATTGAGCGGTGCGGCGATCTCAGCGTATCTAGGGATAAATTTATGAAAGTAGCCCACCATCCCGATGAAACGAGCGATAGCTTTTTGATTTTTGGGAGTAGGAAATTCACGAATATTCTTGGTGCGAGAAGGATCAATAGAAATACCATCTTGGTTGATCAGGTGACCCAAAAACGAAATCTGTTTTTTTGCAAATAGAGCCTTTTCCGGATTGACGGTGAAACCAGCTTCACGTAAGCGGAGCAGTACGGCCTCAATATGTGCCAGGTGTGAATCAAAATCTTTAGAGTAGATAACTATATCGTCCAAATAATGAAAAACAAACTTATATTTCACATCTCCAAACAGTCGGTCTAATACCGAAGAAAGTGCTTGTGCACCGGTAGCCAGCCCGAACGGAATACGCTTGAATTGATAAGTATTTCGCATAGTACAAAACGTAGTTAAGTGTCTACTTTCTTTAGCAAGGGGGATTTGATAATACGCTTGATTCAAATCCAGTACTGAGAAGTATTTAGCACCATTGAAAAAGTGGAAGCAATTTTCGATGTTTGGTAATGGGACTGAATCTAACGACACCTTTTTGTTTAAGAAACGATAATCAACGACAAGTCGCCATGAATCACTATTCAAATTGTCTTTACTGGATTTACTTACTAGGAAACAGGGGGATGAATAATTTGAGATCCCTGGCTCAATAACACCCTCAGCTAACATCTTCTTAATTTTTTCTTCAACAATTTCCATCTTCATTGGATTTAATTGATATGGGGGTCTTCTTACGGGTTCGGTGGAAGTTAACCGAATCTTGTATTCTGTAAGATTAGTTTTGCCTAATTTTTTGGATAACACATCTTTAAATTCATTAAGAACTCCTTCCAACTGGGATTGTTCAAGATGCGATAAGTTATCAGCAACTTCTGTCACGGCGATAGAGTTTACAGGTTCAGAGCACTTTGCTTTCCAATCTTCTTCGAATTTGAATTTGTAATTGGGTTTGAAACCAAAGAAATATCTTCTATTAAACAAGTCAAGTATTAATTTGGAATAACTTATGAAATCACAACCTAAAATCATTGGAAAAGGTACATCATTGGTAATGAAGAATTTGAAATACCAGCTGAAATTTTCTACCTTGATTTTTAGTATTACCGACTCATGAAGCAATAGCTGCGTGTTGTTGGCAGTTGTACAACTAATGTTTTCTTTCTGAGTAATGAGATTTGGAATTTTCGACACTAGGTTATCATAAACCTTTCTTGAAATAATCGAGCGTATGGCTCCAGAATCAATTAAAGCAACAGACCGTATTTTAGGAGACCCTAAATAACAGGAAATAAAAGGAATTACATTATTGCACAAACCTCTAATCTTTCCGTGGGAAGGGTGTCTTTTTTTTCTTGACCTACTAACCCTTTTCTTAGTGCTTTTCTTAACACCATGTCGTCTAGCCCGTTGGATATAACACTGAGGCGAATAGGTGGAATTTTTGTCAGACTGGTTAACTATCATGGAAGCGGTACGTTTTTCTTTTGTTTGTCCTAGTCATATTTTCCGGTTTCTACAATCGCGCGAATAATGACCGATCTTATTACAAGTATAACATTTCACCTCATTGTCACGCTTAGTAAAGGAAACTTGTGTTTGACCTTGGGCATTATTGTTATTTCGAAAACGTGAGTTGTTGGGATTAGAATGACAGAATCGAGCAATATGACCAACTTTCTTACAATAGAAACACCTTTGTTCAAGTTGTTCATTACTCCTACTAGGCGGGTTAGGACCTGACCTATAATTATCGTTCCTAGGCCGTTCAACTCGGTTTCTTTCTTCATCGGCGAAACTCAAGTTTTGAGCTTGTACGCTCATATCAATCAATTCTTTATATGTCTGAGGACGACTATGGAAGATAAGTCTGGATCTTTCGGCAGGATTAAGTCCCGAACAAATGGTATTCACAATTTCACATTCGATTAAATTTAAACGTAATAATTTCGCGGCCTCTTTAATTGATACTATGTAGGCGGACAACGGTTCGCCTGTTCTCTGGAGTCGGTAGAATTCCTCCCTTTCAATGACGGCCAATAATCTTTGCGGCACAAAATATTTTAGAACCTCAGCATGAAACTGATCAAATGTATAATTAGAATTAATAGCAAAATTTATGCGATCGGCTAGAGGTCCTAGAGAGAAAGGTTGAAGGATCTGGAACAATTGTACATCCGGCAAATCGAACTGAGTTGAAATTTTTAATGACAGAGCGATGAATTTCAACAATTTGTCCACGACTAAACCATCAGTGTGTGGCAAATCACGCAATAAATGTTCGATCGGGTTAGGGAGACGATTATAAATCGTATTGAACACCGGTGTATAGCCTGATTGAGGTACACTTTGAGGTAGCGCCCTAGTAGACGTGATATTACTGACTGATTGCCTAATCGGAACAAATTGACGGGGGCATTCAATGCGTATACTGTTAGGGTTCAGTCCCAAGCATGAATCAAAAGTTTGAGTTTCTTTCGGTGCGATAACCAATGCAGGTGGAATGTGCTCTGTGTCGCCGTGTTCATTAGAAACTGGTGGTGGGGCGGGGACCTCTACTTTTCCTACATCTACTTTATCTACACCACTTGTCCCCGGGAAATCAAAAAGCGATGGACTTAAGACAGGGGTGGTGAATACTACCGGAGCTGGGGACGGGGCGCGACTTTTGACCTCCTTTTGTACTTGCAACATAACGGGGTAAGCCGCCTCCAGGGTTGCAAGGCGTTTCTGGATTTCGTTAATCAGTTCGGAATCAGACCTCTCCTGAGCATAATGAGACAGGTGAATAATTCTATTCAATACGTGTAAGAATTGGTTCACTATTCGATTGAACGATTCTTTCTTTTCAGCATCGGAACCAGTTTTCAGTTGAGGTAACCACTCATCAATTTTAGCAGTAATTTCATTGATACTCTTTAATTCGAGTCGGGACCTGTCTTCATCATACACCGCGCGATGGATTCTACCACTACCCTCACCGCGTATTTGACGGTATTGTTGTCTCAAATTAGCGACATCACAATCAACATTACTAGACCAACCGAATGAATTGAGTTCGAAAAGTAATTCCCCTTTTAGCAGATAGTTTGGATTGATACTACGCGAATACAAAAGACCAAGATCGAAATTTTTTTCTATGTCCTCTTTGACATCCCAAAAATTAACCTTAACCGGGCTGATGGCCGGGGAACGCGGGCTGGAAGCCATAGTGTTACGATTTCAATCCCTTCGCACAAACTTACAAAAGATTAACCTTATCACAAATTTAGCATTAATTTGGAATCAGTTTCACGTTTTCTAATTTCTCCAACTAATAAATTATTATTCAGGTTTTAAACTAAAATCTCTCAATATTCACTTTCCCTTCTACTATACTATGATGATACTCAAGTACCCGATGCGTGAGACCAGAATACGTACGTTGACATTACAATAATTTCTATCATCATTCACGGAATTACAGAATACAAAAAATTTATTCAGCACTTAGAATCAGTTTTTTCTCACATGTCCTAGTTTCTTCTACTCATTTTTGATACTTGACTTTATCTTTAAGCACTTCAAAAGATTATCATTTTAATGGTTTAACATAACTGAATAACTTTCCTGTTTCATCTACAATTATTTAAACTTCAGAAAAATTGGAGTAGCAACAATAAATTATTCATTCAACTCCAAACCCAAAATATTGACAGTTAACACGTTCACAGAATGAATTATTAAGTATAGACTCAGAAAAATTGATCTAGTATTATTAGAGTAAGTTATGAAAAATTTAATTTTTTAGAAAATTTGAATTCCAGAGATTTAAATATCTCTAGACAGCAGAGTCGGCGCAGTTGTGTGCCTAAGAAGATAATTTTGAATAAAATTTAGAATTTAGAAATAGGCCGACACATCTAGAAAATACCTGAGTCTATACCTAATTCATGCAGGTGAACGGGCTAGAGTCAAGAAAACTTCAATTAATCTTGCCATGCCTGATTTAATAGGTTTATACTCAATCAATATTATTAACTTGAAAAATAACAGGCTTAATTAATTCAATACTCTTATGGAAGTTTCAATCAATTAAATTCCCTAAATTATATTTTAACCTTATTTTACGTACCTTAGCGGTTATTTGAAGAAACAATTATTCGTACATGATGAAGAAACACAATTAAACCTTTCAGGACATGGCACTACTAGTAAATTTAAACATTAATAAAAAATAAAACTAGCTCCTACATTAACTACTGAAATAAACTTATAAACCTGCCCAAAAAGGGGGAAACATAGTGACTACATCTTTACTCTCGTAGTGCTCCTAGCAAAGTGTCCTCCGGAACGTAATCTGGTCTCTCGACTGGGGAATCCCCACTACTGTATTTAGAAACAGGTCTCCTATTGGGCGAATGGAATCAATTTGACCAATCGTCGCGTGGCTTCTACAGCCTTTGGACCAAATAGTAACTGCAAAATCGGTAGTTTGTTATAATTTCAATGCTTGCTGTTTTCCAACTTATCGCATTTTATGTCGCGACAAGAAGGCTAAGTTTTAGAGATAATTCCATAATCTACATTCCTCGACGACTCGGAGCCACAATTTTTAAATATCTATCATGGGAAACTCGAAGTCATGGCCGTTCATAATAGAGAGAGAAAATAATTTATTTCGCTAACTCACTTACAATAATGGCTCTAGTCTATTGCGTATTAAATTTACTATTATAACTTGGGAAAAGGCCTGAATTAAAGAGAGTGCCCGGCACAAGCTGTTCCCTATATGTCTGACAACATCAGCATATCTGACTCATTGTAAATGTATTTCATGTTACTTTGATAGTAATCAAAACCTAATAGGCTGGCTACAACAGCAGCTGTTCCTTATATGTCCGACAACATCAGCATATCTGATTCATTGTAAATGTATTTCATGTTACGTGTTTAGTATTGGGGTCATGTAAAAAGCATTGGTAAGATAGGCGTTTGATTACAAGTTTCCATTCTGTATCTATTCTGTGACAGAGTTCTCCTACTTTGTGCGTTGACTCTGTTGAGTAATAAAGACAGGATAAAATAAAATGGTAAAGTCAAATATTAGGCTGCATTTTAATACTTAATTTTAAATTTTCTATGGATTGATAAAATCAAGTAAGTTACTTAAAAAGTTCATTACAAGTTTATTCTTTGAACAAATTTATTCAAAATAGCCCAATAAACTTTAATCGTTTATTCATTTTAAATGGCATTGTTTTTGTATTTGTCTTAAATTTCAGCATTATTCAAAATGCACCTATAGGCTATTATTATAGGTGGTATAATGGTGCTAAATTTGATATTTTTTACATTAATAATTCGGAACTGTAACAAGGTTCAGACTTTTGATCATAAATATTGCTAATTTGCTACTTATTATGCAATTTAGTTTTATAATTGAGGTCAAAGTTCAAAATTGTCTTAAACTTTTCCCCGAACTATCCATGAGAAACAGCAGTCGCTCCACAGAATATATACAGAATGGAAACTTGTAATCAAACGCCTATCTTACCAATGCTTTTTACATGACCCCAATACTAAACACGTCACGTGACCTTGGGAAGTTCCAATCCTGGTCTTCTGATTGGCTCGTGGCAGTGAACGAGATCAATTGATCCGGATCATTAAAGTGATCCGAACCTACCATCGATACTATCACAATGCGGCGCTTCCTAACAAGATGGCGGATTTTGGCGTCAAGGTATAGCCAAGTTTCCGTACTGTATGTATACTGTGGTCGCTCAATGCTCATCGGCAGACCGACCAGACTTTGGCCTTGAAGAAGAGCAGCTATGTTGATAATTATGTAAAAACTTTTGTCTAATTCTGATGTAATTTGCTGCTGCAAAGTGCAAAAATGTATTATTTGATATGTGGTATAGGCCTAGGTTGTAATTTTGTATAGTTCTAGTGTGTTGACTGCTGAGATAATTGAAAAAGGTAATTAGAAAAGATAAAGGTTAATTAGAATCAAATAAAAATGTAGTATAAGTTGTAAGGCTAACGTTACTAATTACGGCACATTTGTATCTCAACTATTTTTGAAGATATAGATTCATTTTTTTTAAATGAGAGAGGAAGGAAAAATAGGTATCGCTAGCTAAATAATAATAATTATAATCGATGAAATTTAATATCAATACTGTATTAATAACAAATATTAAATTTTGCATAACCTATAATGTTTTTTACTATAGTGAGGTCCACGTTATAATGGCAGTGGATAGAGATAGAATAATAGCGATGCCGATTCTCTGCATTAATTAATTATATTTCTACACTGTCACAAACATAATTGGCATCGATGTGGACCTTGAAAAGGATAGTACCACCGGCTTTATTGAATGATAGACAAGGATAGCAAAACCAAACTTGATCAAATACTGTCTCATTTCTCATAACAACGTGGACCTCACTGTAGCACCTGAGTTGTAGAGTTATAGAGGTGTTGCTGTATTCTCGAGGTCACAAGTTTGAAGCATGCTAAACAGTTGTCATCGGTTTTTGCAATTGCTCGATGAGAAAGAATCCGTTGGTCACTTGTTCGATTACTGATTCAAGAGTCCAATATTCATTTTAGACTAATATTATTTTTTAAAAACTTCAATCTGACTTTTTTTTCAATTCTAATTCAATCAAAATTTTTTCCCCAATTACAATTATTTTTTTTGAAAAAATTGGTAATTCCAGTGGGTACTAAAATTGTGAAGTCTCATCTAGGTATTGATAATTGAAGTTGATAGGAAATCTGAAAAATATAAAAAAAGTGCCGGTTTATGCCTGAAAAATGTTTAGAATATTTCTATATGGAGCTAACCATCTCTGCTGACCACATTTTCTTCTGTATCTAATGCTAGGTCTATTGATGAAACCTTACCTACCAAAGTTTGATGTGACTACCAAACCTTACCTGATGAAACTGAGGCTTGCTCAGTCTTTATCTGCTAAGGCTTGGTTAGGCTTTGTTAGATTATGCTATGCTTGGTTAGAGAAAAGTTAGGCTAGGCTGCATTTGTTATTTTGAGTTAGGCTTTGTTAGATTTGGGATAATAAAACTTAGGTTAGGAAGGTTTAGGTTGGAAAAGGTTTGGTTAGGGGAAGCTTTGGTTAGTGAAAGCTTAGGTTTAGAAAAGTTTAGGTTAGGAGAAGCTACGGATAGGAAAAGCTTAGGTTAGGAAAAGTATTGGTTAGGGAAAGCTTAGGTTAGGAAAAGTTTTAGGTTAGGAAAAACTTAGGCTAGGAGAAGCTAAAGTTAGGAAAAGCTCAGATTAGATAAAGCATAGGTTGGGAGAGATTTGATCTTGGCTCAGGATCAGTAAGCTTTGGTCGTACTTGGTCAGGTTTGCAATTATTTGACTTGATTCAATTAAAATTTATCGTTCTCATAAGAAAATGTGATTATAGGTATAGGTTTGTACCTTGTTCACCGCTTTTCAACTCCCAGTTCTGAACTAGAAAGTTCTTTCCATAGGTACTCCAAGGCTTCTTATCTCTACCTTTTGAAAAACCTCTTGAATCCTATCTCAATGTTCAATTATTCTATTCAATCATCTTAATTACTAGAAACGTAAATGACTTGAGAATGGTTTAATTGAAATCGTCCTCAATAATAATACTATTTGGCAAATTTGAAGTCACCAAGAATTATTAAAAATACAAATGATACCAAACATTTCAATTTTTTCATTTCAAAAATATCGCTAATTTTTGTAGTGTTTCAGTTAACTATAACAACTCTTTTGTTAAATTATGAAAACTTCCTAGAATAATAATTATCTTATTCATATTTCATCAAGTAGTAATCAATTATATGATATTTCAATGTTCAGGTTTGCCTGCAGTTACTCTTCAATCACTTTCGAAGAAGTTGAATTGATGCCTACATTCGTTCGAGCAAACACTTATTTTGAAATCTTCAACTATAGTGAGGTCCACGTTTTTTAATGGCAGTAATTGATCAACATTTGTGTTGCTATCCTTATCTATCATTCGACAAAACAGATAGCACTATCCTTTTCTAGCTTCGCAACGTTGCCAAGTCTGTTATTAGCTATGTAGGAATGTAATTAATCAAGGCAGAAAAACGGCAACACTGTTTTCCTATCTTTATCCACTGTCATTATAACGTGGACCTCACTATAGGCCGTATCTCAGTCAGCTGTTGCATTGGCTTCTTACTTCATTGTTAACATAACCTCATTCTTCATTGTTGAGTCCCACTTCAGAAATTCAAACTTGTTTTTTTAATGTTTAAATTAGTCTTTCAGGATAAAATTTATATCAACGACACCTATTTTTTCTTCCTCTTCAAATTAAAAAAAACTTTAAAAATAGTTGAGATACAATTGTGCCATAATTAGTCACATACCCTTTCAGGTGCTTTTATATTATAATTAGAAAGCATAAAAATGCACATCTAGTGATTTGATAAGGTAAATGAACAGATTAAAACTACTTGATTTTCTTCTGGAATCTTGTTGGACACCAGGCTTTTTGCCGCTTTTATGAAGATCGCTGTTTCCGGCATACCAAGAAGCATCCACAATGTTCCTCAGCTTTTTGTTCTGCAATCGTTGTATGACATTGATGTTGCTGTCTTAAGGCAAATCAGCATAGAAAAAAATTGTGATTCTAGCCTTATAGATAGCAGCACTGTTGGGGTCAAATTACTTCATGTGATTACTCACTTATTTTTAGTCCAATATGAAAGACCAAAACTGTTTTGCAATCAGCTTAAAGGTTTGAAACTCGCTACCATATGCCAATTTTTTTCCCTCAATTTGAATAAGTTTTTACAATTGATAATTTTTATATTAAGAAAAAATTAAGTAATGCAGGTAGTCATTTTAAAGGCAAATTTTTTTCAAGAATTTTAAAATTAATTTCAAACAAATCGGTTGAACAGTTCTGCCGGAAGCGCATTTTTAATTCCAATGCAATGTTCAATTGGATTGTATTGCTCACGCGGTCAGAACAGTAGCACACGGTCAGTTCACAGCCCAACGCATTGATTGAGCGCCTTCTCACTCTATTTCCAGAGCTTTCTTTCTTTGGAGCTGTAGTCAGTAACCATATCGTGGTTATTGTTGTGGGAGTGAGTGATTGACAAAGTTTGCAATTCACTTGATACATTTTTACTTTCCTTGCCCTATTACCATAGGTAAGGAAAGTATTGCTTTCCAAAAAAATTTTAAGGTACCCTAATTTCATGTTTTCTATACATTTCATCACTTTCCTTACCCTATTACCATAGGTAAGGAAAGTATTGCTTTCCAAAAAAATTTAAGGTACCCCAATTTCATGTTTTCTATACGTTTCAAGGTCCCCTGAGTCCAAAAACATGATTTTTGGGTGTTGGTCTTCTGTGTATGAGGGTGTGTGTGTGTGTGTGTGTGTATGTGTGTGTGTGTGTGTGTGTGAACATGATAGCTCCATTCTTAATTAACCGATTGATTTGAAATTTTAAACTCAAGGTCCTTATACCATGAGGATCCAACAATAAGAAATTCAATAAAATTCAATTCAAAATGGTGGATAATGGCTAAAAAGCCATGTTTTTTACGATTTTCTCAAAAATGACTTGACCGATTTTTTCAAATTCATACCCTGTATAGTTATATATAAGCTCTATTAACTAGCATGAGTCTCCTCCCTAAGAAACTAACATGGGGTCCACACCATCCTTGAGAAATTTACTTTGTAACCTCCTTCTCGTGCTTGAGGTAGGTGGGTAGAGCAGTTTATTCAAAAGAACACACGTCGATTTTTTATTTGTAGAACAGCTGTTTTGACAACTTTTAAAAAATCCTCAAATTTCATAATTCAAACAAAGGAAAATGTACTCTGAGCACAATCGCAATAGTATAATCGTAGTTTTAGTTATTTAGCCACCAATCGGCATAATGTTATTCCCTAAATAAATTATCCTCGTTAATGAGGCTTATAGATCAATGAGCAAGGAAAGTTGTGTGAGTGTACCACACCAGATTTTTTTCTATCTGAATAAGTTTTTACAATTGATAACTTTTATAATAATAAGTAAAAATTTAAGTAATGCAGGTAGTTATTTTAAAGGCAAATTTTTTTTAAAGAATTTAAAATTTAATTTCAAACAAATCGGTTGAACGGTTCTGTTGAAAGCGCGTTTTTAGTTCCAATGCATTGTTCAATTGCAGTGTATTGTTCACACAGTCAGAACAGTAGCACACGTCAGTTCACTGCCTAAGCCTAATGCATTGATTGTGAGCCTTTTTACTCGTTCTCTCTCTTATTCTCTCTCTCTTTCTCATTTTCTTTCTATCTAACTAGTCTCAGAGCTTTCTCTCTTCGGAGCTATAGTCAGTGACCATTATCATGGTTATTGTTTATTTATTTATTTGTGGATACAATATTACAAATCATATAAAATAATATGATTGGGTAGGAACAACAGGCTTAGCCCAAAACTATTCCATTCCCAAATTTTGATAATGTTACATGTCCATAAAAAAAGGTTATGTTTCTACTGTGAATAGTTCAAGCTCAATCTTCGTCCAACAATAAATATAAGATGCAACTTTTAAATTTAGAAGAATTAAAACACCAAACGAAAGTAAAATATTACACTTAATTACCACTGCACATTGAATTGATTAAGTTATTTTATAAAATTTTGAAGCCAAAAATACACACAAATTCTCACTAAGAACAGCTGGAAACATACTTTCATAAAAAAAAATGTTGTGGGAGTGATTGACAAAGTTTGCAATTCACAAAATAAGTATATTTCTTTGCGTAAAGGTTCAATCAACAATTTTACGATTATTGTGCAATGACAAAAATGAAACAAATGAATAGCTGTAGTGTGAACTTGAGTGTAGTTTTGAAACATCAAAGCAATGAAGTTGAGCCCTCTTCTGTCAACATTGTCCTTCTATAGCATTGTCCTTCGTCCTAACTTCTTTCCGTTTCCATTGTCATTGCAAATTCAACCCTCACTAGTCGTCACCACCTACCCATTTCACACCCGCTCATCCTTTGTCCATCACCTCCAATGTCTTTCTTCCCTTCACATGACTGTAGTGAACCTCCCGAGCTGTAAAACTCACTCAGGAAGTATTGTACTAATTTTGAAACCCGCCATTTGTATAATAATATGACTCTTCATGTGTTTGTGAATCTAAAGAACTTTATGAATACTTTATATATTACTAGCAGGTAACCCGTGCTTCGCAAGGGTTTATTTTAAAACTTGACGTAATGATATCCAGAAGAATTGAAAATAGGCCTATGAATTTATAAGCAGCATTTCAAGTAAATTAGTCCAGTAGTTCAGACGTGATGATGCTTCAAACATAATTTTCCTATCCTTTACACGTGTGTGTACATCTTTAAGCCAGTTCTTTCCTCTATTATAGTATAGAAGATGATAGATAGATGGATATATCATCCATTTATCTATCATCTTCTATACTATAATAGAGGAAATGAATGAGAATAAATTTTGAAAGGTTTGAGATATTGATTTGAGGTTTTCACCATACCTTTTCTCTGGAAATCCTGTATCGGAATCATGTATCATTTATGACCACCTTTCAATTAAAAATAGAAGTTGTATTCAAAATGGTGGTTCCAAAATGGCGGAAAAAATTTGGGTGCGACGGAAAACCTGTTTTTATCATTCGAAAAGGATCCCCAATCATACCTATCTTCTAATTTCCCTTTAAAGAAAAATGTTCTGCTGCTTCCTTACAACAACTGAAAGCATGACAAATAATTGAAAACTTAACAGACTGAAAACTTGATGTAATAAAATATTGAAGAATTTAAAATAGGCTTATAACCATCGTCCTCGGTTAAGCAAGAATCTATATACAAAATTTCAAGTTAATCAGTCCAGTAGTTCAGACCTGATGATGCGTCAAACATAATTTCCCTATACTACTTTACACCTGTATACGTGTATAATCAATACCTACTATTACTAGTAATAGTAGGTATTGGTATAATCCAGTTCTTTAATATACTAAATTTTTTTAATTCCGACCATATGATTTGGTAATTTTTTTATGAAATCGTATGTACTATTAATGAAGTTTGAACATTAATTCTGAAAAATCTAGAAGGAAAATTGAAAATTGGGCTTCCAGGTGCATTGATATTTTTAGAATTTATGTTCAAAATTAGGAGATCTAAATCATTCCCGTTTTTCCGGTATGTAATCCACAAGTTCACATGTTTTGATGCAAACAAACGAACACATGAACAAACACAACCCTACTCTCTCTTATTATTGATGGAATAAGTCAGAATCAAAATTCAAGACAGACAGCTGAAATCACGTGTTGACACATAAACGACAGACAGTCTGTGTGATTACTCGCAAAACACAGACACCCATCAACTGGTTTGGAGATGTCACCACACATTTTTTCTTACACAATTTCAATGTTACCCTGATTCAACCACTACCTCCGTAAACAGAGGTAGGTAGTGTTTACGGAGGTAGTGATTCAACACCCACTATCACCATAGAGAAACAATAGCGTAAGTAGTTATCTCATGGTATAGGGCGTTTATGTCGCAACTTTTACTGTTATCTCAAGCCGATTATTGTCGATTTTTACTGTTTTGACCGGGTAAGAGTGTATGAATGGCACAATATGAGAGAATACCAGCGTTATAAAGCTTCACAGGAAAGAACTACGTGGAAATTATGTGACTATCAGCTTGAGATAACAGTACAAGTTGCGACATAAACGCTCTATACCATGGGATATCTACTTATGCTTTTACTTAGTGATAACATAGAGAAACGATAGCATAACATTATGCTACTGTTTATCTATGGTAATAGCTTTCTATTAATAGTAGGTATTGGTTATATCCTCAATAACGTATGTCGTCAAATCACGTTATAGCTTTCGTTCAATAACTGCAAATATACAGGTTAATCAAGTTGGAAATCGTATAAATTCTATTTGTATACAATGATGGAATAGTTTATGATAAGAAAAGTTTTACATACTGCTGATATTTTCAAATATTTTTTGTATATTGTCACAAAGTAAAATTGTGATGAGAAAATAGTTAATAATATTACTGAAAGACGCTCAGCTATCAGCAAAGCTAGCCGACCGCGGAGATAAGGAAGGTACCGATGGTGCACCATCTTCTGCGCATCGAGACGATTTCCACCACCTCTGGCGGCGGCACAACTCCATCCCCTCCACTTTGGGGGAGTATTTAAACGCTGGACGACCCCCAGTCCAGAGCATTCCGCTCACAAACTTCCTGCTCCTTGTACAGCGGCCCGTTGGCTGCCGTAAGTCCCTAACCTTCCATCTCCCTAGGGCACAGCGGACCGTTGTCTGCCGTCCCTGTCCTCCCATCTCCCTAGGGCACAGCGGACCGTTGTCTGCCGTCCCTCTCCTCCCATCTCCCTAGGGCACAGCGGACTGTTGTCTGACGTCCCTGTCCTCCCATTTCCCCAGGGCACAGCAGACCGTTGTCTGCCGTCCCTATTCTTCCTTCTCCCCAGGGCACAGCGGACCGTTGTCTGCCGTCCCTATCCTGTCTGTCCTTCCTTTTCCTACTTCACTGGAGCGGAACCGAGGCCGTAAGGCCGATACAAAATTACATCAAATTGGTGTCATCAGAGAAGAGAGCGACCTTCACGCCGTCAGAAGCACCAGGAGGTGCTGTTCATGCCAGCTGAGGCACAAAGAAGAAGGAAGAGGAACTTCGACTTGCCTCCTTTCCCCGCCCACATTACGACTGAGCGAAGTCATCCAGGAGCAACACCTGGGTATCAATCACCCACCTCTGAAGCTACTCAGGGTGTACGTGATAGATTGGCGCCCAACGTGGGGCACGAGGCAACGAAGTAAGAATCATGAGTGAACAGGGAGAGTCTGATTCAGATGCTCAACACCAGGAGCTGACAGAGGATCAGTCGGTCGAGGACATAAACCCCGAGGTGATAGCCGACCCCAGAGTTTCCTGGATCTATAAATTGAAAAAGGAAGAAGCATTCAATCTTCTACAAGATTGGGGCATAGTGTCATCTGGAACACTTGCTGAGTTGAGAAGGTTGTTAGTAGAACAACATAAGAAGATGGCTGTACGTTTTCCCAGCCCAAGACCTGGAATAGTGAGCAGAAGCAGTGAGGAATCCGGACACTCAGCAACAGGTACTCATGCTGAAGTTGGAACCAACATTCACACAAACCCCCTCATGGACCCAGGGGCGGTATGTGACAAAGTAAGAAGCTGGAGACTGTCATTCAATGGCCAATCAGATGCTCCCAGCTTCTTAGAAAGGCTAGACGAGCTACAACAAGCTTATGGGCTCACTGGCAACCAACTACTAGTCGCGCTACCTGAATTACTAGTTGGTAAAGCTACCCTATGGATGCGTAATCGTCATGACCAGTGGAAATCATGGGACAATTTTGTGACAGATTTCAGATCATGCTACTACCCACTTACCTATGAGGAGGACCTCGAGACTCTAATTCAGGCAAGGAAGCAAAAAGAAGGTGAATCGTTTGACGAATTTCTCGAAGATGTACTGACACTCATGAGGCATCGAGGAGGTTTTACAGGCGAGAATAAATTACAGAGAGTGTATAAGAATCTCCTCCCACGATACAAATTGTATATTCGGCAATCAGATGTTCATAGTATCAACGAATTGGAAAAATTCGCGAGGGAGTATGAACAAATAAAAGCAGAGGAGAAACAGAATAGACAGAATTCGAGAGTTCACATGATTGAGGACACGAAAAAAGATTACAAGGCTCAAGGCTGAGACAGTTATAACCCCTACTAGTAACAGACCATCTCTTAGTGAGTCTGAACCCATGTGTGGGCAATACAAGAGACCGGGGCACTGGAGATCACACTGTCCCGATATCCCACCATGTAAAAGGAGTGGAAAGAGAGCACTGAAATGTGTCTGTGATGTGCAGAAGGAGAATAAAACTCCGAACAAGACAGCAGTGATGCGAACAGCACACAGGATTCCTGTGATTGAAGAGTCATCAAGAGACAACAGACTATTCATTGCCATAATAATCGGCGGTAAAAAGTGTCAGGCCTTGCTAGATACGGGTGCTGAAGCTAATTATATGAGCAACGAGGTCTATGAAGTCATCCGGAAAATAGGGATGATACGGAAAGAACCAGCACGTCACCGCGCGATATTAGCTGATGGACGGTCAACCCCGTTAAATGGGAAAGTGACTACTAATGTGACCATAGAACAAATCACAGTTCCACTAGTGGCATCTATAATGGAAGGACTTGAACAAGATCTGCTATTAGGAATGGAATTTATGCGTGAAAACAGAGTGAATATTCACACATTCACGAGAGAGGTAGAGTGGGATCCTCCCCAACTGAATCCTACAAGTCCGCTAATAATGTTGCGATCTCTCTTATTGGGGACTAAGACAACAGCAGTCCCAACAATATCAGCTGTACAATCCGAATCTCAGGACAACAAGGATCGCGACAGAAGGACATTCAAGCAGGATGGTTTGAACAGAGTCGAACCCAATGCCTTGATTGATAGCAAAGCAGAGTTGTCATATGTTCCAAGGCAAGCATCCTGGGGCAACATAGTGATGGATCACAGGAATGAGATGACTGACTCTGAACGCCAGGCCACGATTCATGCCCCAGCCACCAACACAAGTGGTGAATCCGAGAGGGATGTGGAAGAGTCAATACCACCCCCTACTGTCATGGATGTGGAGGAGTCAATACCCTCCTCAACTGAAATGGATGTGGAAGAGCAAACGCAGTCTTCAACTACCAATGAAGTAGTCCCACCATCCCAGAAACCCAGACCAGGCCCCTCTCGAAATATGGATCCAGTGATGTGCCACCGCAACACAACATCAGGCAAGCGCAAACGGCCAGCAAGCCACGCATAAAAGTCCGATTATCGAATGGACGATGTAAATATGTACCTGTGGACCAGGTATAGATGAAGCTCATAGCGAGTGTCATACACCTCTAAAGGTGATGCCTGGGAGGTGTACACCTCTTAGGGTGATGCCTAGATGGCTCACGCCTTTTAAGGTGGTGCCATAGAGGGCTCCGAACACCCCCCCCCCCCCAAGTAGGAGTGGGGTGTCACAAAGTAAAATTGTGACGAGAAAATAGTTAATAATATTACTGAAAGACGCTCGGCTATCAGCAAAGCTAGCCGACCGCGGTGATAAGGAAGGTACCGATGGCGCACCATCTTCCGTGCATCGAGACGATTTCCACCGCCTCTGGCGGCGGCACAACTCCATCCCCTCCACTTTGGGGGAGTATTTAAACGCCGGACGACCCCCAGTCCAGAGCATTCCGCTCACAAACTTCCTGCTCCTTGTACAGCGGCCCGTTGGCTGCCGTAAGTCCCTAACCTTCCATCTCCCTAGGGCACAGCAGACCGTTGTCTGCCGTCCCTGTCCTCCCATCTCCCTAGGGCACAGCGGACCGTTGTCTGCCGTCCCTGTCCTCCCATCTCCCTAGGGCACAGCGGACCGTTGTCTGCCGTCCCTGACCTTCCATTCCCCCAGGGCACAGCGGACCGTTGTCTGCCATCCCTGTCCTCCCATCTCCCTAGGGCACAGCGGACCATTGTCTGCCATCCCGGTCCTCCCATTTCCCCAGGGCACAGCGGACCGTTGTCTGCCGTCCCTATTCTTCCTTCTCCCCAGGGCACAGCGGACCGTTGTCTGCCGTCCCTATTCTTCCTTTTCCCCAGGGCACAGCGGACCGTTGTCTGCCGTCCCTGTCCTTTCATCTCCCCAGGGCACAGCGGACCGTTGTCTGCCGTCCCTATTCTTTCCATCCCCTCAGGGCACAGCAGACCGTTGTCTGCCATCCCTATTCTTCCTTCTCCCCAGGGCACAGCGGACCGTTGTCTGCCGTCCCTATTCTTCCTTCTCCCCAGGGCACAGCGGACCGTTGTCTGCCGTCCCTATCCTGTCTGTCCTTCCTTTTCCTACTTCACTGGAGCGGAACCGAGGCCGTAAGGCCGATACAAAATTACATCAAATTGGTGTCATCAGAGAAGAGAGCGACCTTCACGCCGTCAGAAGCACCAGGAGGTGCTGTTCACGCCAGCTGAGGCACAAAGAAGAAGGAAGAGGAACTTCGACTTGCCTCCTTTCCCCGCCCACATTACGACTGAGCGAAGTCATCCAGGAGCAACACCTGGGTATCAATCACCCACCTCTGAAGCTACTCAGGGTGTACGTGATAGATTGGCGCCCAACGTGGGGCACGAGGCAACGAAGTAAGAATCATGAGTGAACAGGGAGAGTCTGATTCAGATGCTCAACACCAGGAGCTGACAGAGGATCAGTCGGTCGAGGACATAAACCCCGAGGTGATAGCCGACCCCAGAGTTTCCTGGATCTATAAATTGAAAAAGGAAGAAGCATTCAATCTTCTACAAGATTGGGGCATAGTGTCATCTGGAACACTTGCTGAGTTGAGAAGGTTGTTAGTAGAACAACATAAGAAGATGGCTGTACGTTTTCCCAGCCCAAGACCTGGAATAGTGAGCAGAAGCAGTGAGGAATCCGGACACTCAGCAACAGGTACTCATGCTGAAGTTGGAACCAACATTCACACAAACCCCCTCATGGACCCAGGGGCGGTATGTGACAAAGTAAGAAGCTGGAGACTGTCATTCAATGGCCAATCAGATGCTCCCAGCTTCTTAGAAAGGCTAGACGAGCTACAACAAGCTTATGGGCTCACTGGCAACCAACTACTAGTCGCGCTACCTGAATTACTAGTTGGTAAAGCTACCCTATGGATGCGTAATCGTCATGACCAGTGGAAATCATGGGACAATTTTGTGACAGATTTCAGATCATGCTACTACCCACTTACCTATGAGGAGGACCTCGAGACTCTAATTCAGGCAAGGAAGCAAAAAGAAGGTGAATCGTTTGACGAATTTCTCGAAGATGTACTGACACTCATGAGGCATCGAGGAGGTTTTACAGGCGAGAATAAATTACAGAGAGTGTATAAGAATCTCCTCCCACGATACAAATTGTATATTCGGCAATCAGATGTTCATAGTATCAACGAATTGGAAAAATTCGCGAGGGAGTATGAACAAATAAAAGCAGAGGAGAAACAGAATAGACAGAATTCGAGAGTTCACATGATTGAGGACACGAAAAAAGATTACAAGGCTCAAGGCTGAGACAGTTATAACCCCTACTAGTAACAGACCATCTCTTAGTGAGTCTGAACCCATGTGTGGGCAATACAAGAGACCGGGGCACTGGAGATCACACTGTCCCGATATCCCACCATGTAAAAGGAGTGGAAAGAGAGCACTGAAATGTGTCTGTGATGTGCAGAAGGAGAATAAAACTCCGAACAAGACAGCAGTGATGCGAACAGCACACAGGATTCCTGTGATTGAAGAGTCATCAAGAGACAACAGACTATTCATTGCCATAATAATCGGCGGTAAAAAGTGTCAGGCCTTGCTAGATACGGGTGCTGAAGCTAATTATATGAGCAACGAGGTCTATGAAGTCATCCGGAAAATAGGGATGATACGGAAAGAACCAGCACGTCACCGCGCGATATTAGCTGATGGACGGTCAACCCCGTTAAATGGGAAAGTGACTACTAATGTGACCATAGAACAAATCACAGTTCCACTAGTGGCATCTATAATGGAAGGACTTGAACAAGATCTGCTATTAGGAATGGAATTTATGCGTGAAAACAGAGTGAATATTCACACATTCACGAGAGAGGTAGAGTGGGATCCTCCCCAACTGAATCCTACAAGTCCGCTAATAATGTTGCGATCTCTCTTATTGGGGACTAAGACAACAGCAGTCCCAACAATATCAGCTGTACAATCCGAATCTCAGGACAACAAGGATCGCGACAGAAGGACATTCAAGCAGGATGGTTTGAACAGAGTCGAACCCAATGCCTTGATTGATAGCAAAGCAGAGTTGTCATATGTTCCAAGGCAAGCATCCTGGGGCAACATAGTGATGGATCACAGGAATGAGATGACTGACTCTGAACGCCAGGCCACGATTCATGCCCCAGCCACCAACACAAGTGGTGAATCCGAGAGGGATGTGGAAGAGTCAATACCACCCCCTACTGTCATGGATGTGGAGGAGTCAATACCCTCCTCAACTGAAATGGATGTGGAAGAGCAAACGCAGTCTTCAACTACCAATGAAGTAGTCCCACCATCCCAGAAACCCAGACCAGGCCCCTCTCGAAATATGGATCCAGTGATGTGCCACCGCAACACAACATCAGGCAAGCGCAAACGGGCCAGCAAGCCACGCATAAAAGTCCGATTATCGAATGGACGATGTAAATATGTACCTGTGGACCAGGTATAGATGAAGCTCATAGCGAGTGTCATACACCTCTAAAGGTGATGCCTGGGAGGTGTACACCTCTTAGGGTGATGCCTAGATGGCTCACGCCTTTTAAGGTGGTGCCATAGAGGGCTCCGAACACCCCCCCCCCCCAAGTAGGAGTGGGGTGTCACAAAGTAAAATTGTGACGAGAAAATAGTTAATAATATTACTGAAAGACGCTCGGCTATCAGCAAAGCTAGCCGACCGCGGAGATAAGGAAGGTACCGATGGCGCACCATCTTCCGTGCATCGAGACGATTTCCACCGCCTCTGGCGGCGGCACAACTCCATCCCCTCCACTTTGGGGGAGTATTTAAACGCCGGACGACCCCCAGTCCAGAGCATTCCGCTCACAAACTTCCTGCTCCTTGTACAGCGGCCCGTTGGCTGCCGTAAGTCCCTAACCTTCCATCTCCCTAGGGCACAGCGGACCGTTGTCTGCCGTCCCTGTCCTCCCATCTCCCTAGGGCACAGCGGACCGTTGTCTGCCGTCCCTGTCCTCCCATCTCCCTAGGGCACAGCGGACCGTTGTCTGCCGTCCCTGACCTTCCATTCCCCCAGGGCACAGCGGACCGTTGTCTGCCATCCCTGTCCTCCCATCTCCCTAGGGCACAGCGGACCATTGTCTGCCATCCCGGTCCTCCCATTTCCCCAGGGCACAGCGGACCGTTGTCTGCCGTCCCTGACCTCCCATCTCCCTAGGGCACAGCGGACCGTTGTCTGCCGTCCCTGTCCTCCCATTTCCCCAGGGCACAGCGGACCGTTGTCTGCCGTCCCTGACCTTCCATTCCCCCAGGGCACAGCGGACCGTTGTCTGCCGTCCCTGTCCTCCATCTCCCTAGGGCACAGCGGACCGTTGTCTGCCGTCCCTGTCCTCCCATTCCCCCAGGGCACAGCGGACCGTTGTCTGCTGTCCCTATTCTTCCTTTTCCCCAGGGCACAGCGGACGTTGTCTGCCGTCCCTGTCCTTTCATCTCCCCAGGGCACAGCGGACCGTTGTCTGCCGTCCCTATTCTTTCCATCCCCTCAGGGCACAGCGGACCGTTGTCTGCCGTCCCTATTCTTCCTTCTCCCCAGGGCACAGCGGACCATTGTCTGCCGTCCCTATTCTTCCTTCTCCCCAGGGCACAGCGGACCGTTGTCTGCCGTCCCTATTCTTCCTTCTCCCCAGGGCACAGCGGACTGTTGTCTGCCGTCCCTATCCTGTCTGTCCTTCCTTTTCCTACTTCACTGGAGTGGAACCGAGGCCATAAGGCCGATACAAAATTACATCAAATTGGTGATAACATAGAGAAACGATAGCATAACATTATGTTTTTTTATCTATGGTAATAGCTTTCTATTAATAGTAGGTATTGGTTATATCCTCAATAACGTATGTCGTCAAATCACGTTATAGCTTTCGTTCAATAACTGCAAATATACAGGTTAATCAAGTTGGAAATCGTATAAATTCTATTTGTATACAATGATGGAATAGTTTATGATAAGAAAAGTTTTACATACTGCTGATATTTTCAAATATTTTTTGTATATAATTTCAATAGAATAGAAAATTATATAATTATAATTTCAATAGAATAGAAAATTATATAATTATAATTTCAATAGAATAGAAAATTATATAATTATAATTTCAATAGAATAGTGAAATAAGACCGATATTGTCAGTTCCACATGATTTATTTGAGTCATATTGGTTTAGTTAATTCATTAAAAAAAATTATGTGGAACTGACAACATCACTTTCATTTCACCTTGATATGGAGAAATTCCACAATATCTCTGTTCATACAGTAAAGTTTAAAAAATATTATTATCTTGATTTAATTTTAATTCCAACTATATTAAGTTTTTTCATATACCTTTAGATCTATAAGGAGTGTGGTCAACGTTTTTAATCCATGTTCTTAATTTTTAATGTTATTACAACTGTTTATTTTATAAGAACTAAGAAGGACAAACAAAAAACCAATAGATGTGATAATTTTCAATGAGACTTTATTTAAAAATGAGAAAATGGGATTGATGGGCTCCCTGATTGCCATACTTCGGCAAGTTCGAGGATCCAGTATCTCTGGCAACAAGGCGTGATGGTAGAAATAAATTAACTTTTTGTCCATCTTCTCGGTCATCCCTCTCGATCTTTTTAATATGGATGTCTTTCTATCATGAAATTGACTGCAATAGGATGCAGTGTAACTGCACTGTTGTAGAAAGAAAGAAATCAGTCTATAAGATATCTTGGGTTGGTTGTAGATGATAAATTGTCATGGAATATCCATGTTTTGGGTCTAAGGAAGCATCTATTCTACTTGTTAAGAGTTTTCTATAATCTAAGGCAATTCCTTCCCCCAAATATTTTGCGTCAACTATACTTTGCTTTCCTTAACTCCAAATTGGATTATGGGATAGCATGCTGGGCTTCAACTTACATTTCTCACTTCAAATCAATAATTACATTACAAAAAGCAGCAGTTCGAGTTATATTTGGAGTTCACAGACAAACCCATTCTTTCCCTTTCTTCAGACGGATAAATGCATTGCCTCTCAGACATATGTACGTCTTCAAGGTCCTAGCTCTATTCTACAGGATGAGTGGAAGCTATGGTCAGCCCATGGTTGAGGGTAATCATAGCAAACGCGGCAGATAACTCTGGGATTGGTGAGATGCCCTAAAGCAAGCTGTACTCTCTTTCAGAAGTGCCTTCTATTTCTTGGGCCGAAGTTCTACAATATTCTGCCTGCAGAAATTAAAAATTTGAGAACCTTCAAAAAATTTAAATCAAAACTAAAGCCTTGGCTTTTCGAAGCTCATCCAAATGATGTTGAGGAATGGTTTATTGTGCTGCATTGAGCATGATTATACACCCTATGAATAATTTTGTATCTCAAAATTCGAGTCCTATTAGGCATTTATTATTTTTTTTGATGTGTGAATGTGTGTGTGTGTGTGTGTGTGTGTGTGTGTGTGTGTGTGTGTGTGTGTGTGTGTGTGTGTGTGTGTGTGTGTGTGTGTGTGTGTGTGTGGTGTGTGTGTGTGTGCTTGAAGAACCAAACGACTCCTGCTTGCACTCAAGTGATATTTCTCTCACTTTGCAAGCTAGTATTTATTCCACTTGCATCAATATGCATATTATACATTATTTTTTGGTTGTACAATGTCAATATTAATATAATATATTTGTATTTTCGAGAAGATATATTTTATGTTCATTTGGTCATAATACAAAATTCCCTTCAAATTTTAAAATTTACAGTTTATTATTTATAAACAAATAGGTAATATGCTAGTTATGTATTATATACTTTTCATTTATTTATTTTTAAATGCTTTGTAATAATATTGTATAATACATAAATATATACTATGTACTATCTATTCATATTGTATTGCATTTTGAGCAAGTGAAATAAAATTTATTCTATTCTTTCTTTGTCCACACTACAAAATAACAGATTTTTTTTTCAGCTACATGTAGTTGCCCTTGCACCTGAAAAATCAAGAAACAGCCCAACTTAGAAAATTCCACACATTGTTAGGTAAACGTGCACGTATGAAATTATTCATCATCCTATGGTATCATGTGGGGCTACTAATTTTTTTAATGAATCAGCCAGTACCTTATTGAATCTTGTTATTTAGGCTTGCTCAACATTTTTCGAAAAATACTGTTACTTTCAAATGTCAATTCAATGAATTAAACCATAGAGAAACAATAGCATATTTTACACTATTATTTCTCTATGATCTAACGTAGACAAACTAGGATAATAGTTATTCATCCTTGGTAAAACAGCTGATAACTTCGCCGTCTGTCGATAACATTACTGAAGATGGGAGTGCCTGAGTAGGAGTGAGACAGAATTATGTTCAGCTGTTGAACTATTGCAATCAATCAGTTTATCCCATGAGCTTATCAATCAGTTTATCTTGAAATATTGATTAACAAAATAACGGAGCACCGAGCTTCGCTCGTTATTTATTTATTTATTGATAAACAGAACTCAATTCTTTAAAATGATTGAGGAAGGACTAACAGGCATAGCCCAAAACTGTTTCTTCCCCGAATTTTGATTTATACATTATAAATATTCCAAAAAGTAGGTTATGTTCCATACACTTGAATTCTGGTCAAATTTTCAGTTCAAATATTTGAAAACATAAACGTTCTAATTTAGATTGTTTACAAACCAAATTGAATAACAAAATAACACTCACTTATTACTTAGAACTGTAAAATGATGATTAACTTTGAATATTATGATATACCATCTCATGTCAACAAATCAGATTGTTTTGATCGAGTCAATTGAAATTTCTAGATTTCTCGCGAGATACGGTAAGCTAATTGATTACACAGCTGATCTCCCACACATGCACACACATCTTCTGTTATCGACAGACGACGAAATTATCATCTCTTTTTCCAAGGATGAATTATCCTTTTCATGTCCTTCAGCGAGTTTTCCCAGGGATGAGACCTAGTTCAATCGAATTTCTATATCATAAACCTACTATGTTCAAAATTCCGTGAAAATCGTTAGAGCCGTTTTCGAAATCCGTTGAACATAAATAACCAGATATAAAAATACATAAATTGCTCGCTTAATATAATAGGATATCTGATTTGTTGATATGACCAACGATATGATTTTATTCAGGATCCAACCTTTTTTTTATTCAAATTGAAGTACCTTCATCAATATTTTCAAAGTCAATCATTATTTTACAGTTTTAAGTGATTAGTGAGTGTTATTTTGTTATTCAATTTGGTTTGTAAAAATTCGAAATTCGAACTTTCCTGATTTCAAATTTTTGGACTGATAATTGAACTTAAATTCAAAAATGTATGGAACACAACCTACTTTTTGGACTACCGTATTTATATTGTATAATACTGATAAAAGGTTTGGGCAAGAATTGTGTTCTGTGAATCAATAAATGAATATTATAAACTATGCGTTTATGCTTATATGCTTTTGTACTCCAGAGCGAAGCTCGGAGCCCCGAAATTGATCCCTAAGTGGCAAATTTTTAGGTTTTTACTGTCATAAATAAAATTATTTTTCTCATCTCACGTTTGTTCCATGGCGGTTTTGAAAGTTTCCGTTATTGTGGGTTAGATAATCAAAAATCACCTACGTTTCCACAACGTAGTTTTTCCAAGCAGAATGATTTCACTTTGATCATATTAAAAAACATAAAAACATACATACCGAAATACCTGGTAATAATAATTGTGGTTTTTCTTGAGACGGACGTTTCCACAACGTAGTTTTTCCAAGCAGAATGATTTCACTTTGATCATATTTACAAACATAAAAACATACATACCGAAATACCTCGCTTGAGATACTGTAATACGAACTGAGAATATAATTATATTTACATAATAACAATATTAATTATTCAAAGCATGATTTGCTTCATATTATAGTAGGCCTAAAGTATGTGACATTTTATTTATCTAATTATATGAAATGAAATCAACTAACCTTCTACGTCTGTTAGCATGAAATTCTGGTGGTAGCCGCCTTTTCATTCTCCTGGCTGAAAGAACCAACTTCTTCTTTCCCTTCACCGTATGTCTTGAATCCATTTTACCGGCCGAAAATGCCAGAGAAATATATATAATAGGGAAATCTGAATTATATAGGAAGAGGAAGTGCGTCTGGAAATACTATGTCCTAGGACTAGTCACGATCACTGTCAATATGACAACAAGTGAACAAGCTGAAGAACTAAGAAAAGTTGTGACCAGCCTGAGCACTAAGAATGAAGGCTGACTTGTGGGTGGGGTGGTGGGTGAGTGACTTGTGTGTAGGGGTGGAAGGTGCCTGAGTGACGTGTGGATGGGGTGGAGGGTAGAAGCGCATAAAAAATCATAGAGATAAAACTTGTGAATATGATTCCGATGAAACCACTGGTTCGATCTTCAAGCTGAAAAATGATAAAATTTTTTTATCATCAAATCTTCAAAATGACTACCTGTTTTTCTTGAAAAAATTGTTCCCTTTGAAATTTATTTTTGTATAAAACATAAAAATAAATCGACATGGTAGCGGCATGGAGATAGATATTACAAGAATAAATCAGTTTTCAAAACAAGTTTTACTCTAATAATGAGCGAGTAATAGCATGAAGTATTCCGCATGATTTTAAAGCGCTACTTGGTGGCAATTTTTGAACTAGGGCCCCTGCGGTGTTTCGCCATGAGCACAAACATTAAGGGCCGGTTTCCGAGCTCGGGATTTGGCTAAGTTCTAGACTTTAAACAGCTGGAGTAAGAAAATTGGCTTTCTGAAACGGGGAGTAGTCATAGTCATTGTCAAAGTCACGTTTGAATTAAATTTCAAAAAACTAGAAAATTAAACACAAAATAAAATAAAGAGAGAATAGTGTTATAAAAACTGCGACTACGCCCCGTTTTGGAAAGGTAATTTTCTGACTCCAGCTATTTAAAGTCTAGAACTTAGCTAAACCCCGAGCTCGGAAGCCGGCCCTATGTGTTGAATCCATACTGGCTTTAATGGCAGTTTGTACAGGAGTACATTGTTTCGTATTGAAAGGACGAAGTTTCTTCCTATAAGACAATAAAGTTTCTTATATTGATTCCAAGCTCTTCTCTCTTCTTCTTGACATGGGTCTCCAGCAAATCTTTGCGTACGACCTTGATACTTGGCATATTTGAAATATGGTACAATTTGGTTGTTGATGGTAGAGTATGGCTTGAGAATATAGGCAGATCCTTATTATTGGAGAAATTGTTAGTAGGCTATAGAGGTAGGGGAAGATCTGGTCCTAGAACACCACCGTGAGGGACACCTGCTTCAATCTCCTTTAAATCAGAATATGAATTTTCATGTCTGACTGTCAAGTGTCTCTCAGTTACATAGGATTGCAATTTGTCTGTAAATTGCTTTGGTAGTGCTTTATGCTATCAAGCTTGCCCACATCAAGGTAAGCTGCTGAACAAACGTTTTTTCTCTTCTAGACTCTTCCCTATCACATTCACAATCTTATCTATCACATTCACAATCATATGCCCTTGGTCTATTGTTGAGTGCTTTACTCTGAAGCCAAATTGGTGATTTGGAATTACATGTTGTCTCTCGATGATTGGTTTTAGCCTACTTTCGAACAACTTGGATAGCACAGGTAACAATGGTATTGGCCTGTATGATGATGCTTCATGTGGCTCTTTTCCTGGCTTAAGTAGCATTATAACCTCTGTTTATTTTCAAATTCCAGGTACGAATTTTAATCTGAAACAGGCATTCAAAATTTTTGTTAGATTTAATTTTACCATTCCTTTCCTGGTAAGTGCTTGAGGTCTAAGCGAGCTATTATGTCAAATCCAGGAGTTTTTTAGCATTCAGATTTCTCATATATCTTTTTTCCTATTTTACTTAACACATGCATTATTTCTTGATTCTGCTGTATGATATGGCTGAAAAACATTCACAAGATATGCAAATGTCTGTGACTTTTCATTACTATTCCTTGCCCATTGTCTGTTCTGCTTTCTGAGAGAAGGAGACTGTTGAATGGTTTTTTATCTTCTTAGCTGCCTTTCAGAGTGTGTAGTTCGTACTGCATTCTGCTGGTGAATTTCTCAAGTAACTGTTGATTGATACATTGAATCCTTCTTCTCACTTCTTGTGTTAGATTGTTCAAAACTAACTCTTTTATCTTGAGGCAAAAGTGATTGCTGTCATCTTTTTCTAGCTCTTCGTTTTTTGACAATCATTTCTCTGATTTCCGCAGGGTACTTATTTCTAGTGTTTTTTCTGATTTGTGGAGTATTACACCATGCTGCCTGTTGATTTGAATCGCCAACAAACTGCTTACTGACTACTTCTACACTACTCCTTTTACAAGTACTCCTTTTACTACTCCTACATTACAAGTACTTGATCACTGACTTAGATTCAATAATAATTGTAGAGAATACAAGTAACCGATGTAAGTTGCAATGTAATTAGCCCAGTCATTAAATGTTTTTTTCGATCCGAAAATTAAATAAAAGCTAAATCTCTCACCATCGATAGAACCCTCCAAGAGGGTCATTCTCCCAAAAGTCCCAAGAAATCCCCTTGGAGCTTTCACCCCTAGCCCCCCCACAAAGTTGAAAAATGCAGGTAATCACGGGAAATCAATTATCTCTGTAACCATTGATCGGAAAGAGTTCTATTATATGTCATTCGATTTGTTACATTATGGACTACAATATCAAATCTCTTCATTTTTTCAATAAAACGAACAGTTTTATTGATAAAATAATATAAATGTAAAAATTTACGGGGGTTGCGATATTATTTTTCTGTTTTCTCCGATTAACTTCCAAGCGAGTCATTTGAAAGGAAAATGAGCCCCACAATTAATGTAGTCACTTCCGTTGCGAATCCATTGATGTATATTGTTAAGTATTTGCGATTTGATTTGACGCCATGGAAGGGGAAACAGCTGACGCGGTACAGCGCGGCTGACTCTCTTCTCCATAGTAAACAGAAAACAGGAAATCAATTATCTCTGTAACCATTGATCGGGGAAAGATCTATCATATGTCATTCGATTCGTTACATTATTGACTACAATATTAGTCGTATTCATTTTCTCAATAAAACAAACAGTTTCCTTGATAAAATAATATATATGAACAAATTTAGGGGTTTTTCGATTTGATTTTTGTTTTCTCCGATTAACTTTGAAGCAAATGATTTTAAAGAAAAATGAGCCAAATTATTAATGTCGGCAAATTATTAATTTCTCATTGCAAATCCATTGATGTGTATTGTTATGTATTTGTGATTCAATTTGACGCTGTGGAAGGGGAAGCAGCCGACGCGGCTGACTCCCTTCACCATAGTAAACAGTAATAGTACTGCTTTCTACATTGCATTGTATTTACACGTTGGCGCTTGAAACAATCAATTTTGTCTATTGTTTTGACATGTTCTGAATCTAGATTTTTACTTTTCAATACCCTACAAAATATTATAATTTTCTTGATTTAACTACGCTGATGATAAAAATCAGGCTTTCGTTGTATGCTCACAGAATTTATTAATTTGAAATGTTCCTTCTCAGGACGAGTCAGACGTATCACAATTTGATAACTTTAGTTTTAGATATTGATGTTCTTCAATGAAGTTTGTAGATTCAAAATTTCTTTTCATAGCTTTTATGTGTTTCTTCTTGTTTGATTACTCTTCATAATTCAAACACTTGATAATGGAATGAATATCATCGGATCGGGTGAACAAAGAAAATAAAAGGGTAGGTATTTGAAACAACAAAATTTCTAGTAATAATGCAACTTTTTCCAATAGGTACGAATTTCAAGGCTCTCAAAATGACTTTTTCCCAATCACAAGCAGAAATTCCTATGATCATCATAATAGTAATTTAATGAAAATTGTTCATTGTTCGATGTAAGATAAGCTACATCCTTGAGGTAATCAACTTATTTAGGATTATTATGTTTATGAATGAAAGCAAGACTGTGATAAGAGATCAGTCAAACTGAAATATAAACATTATATACCATGCATATCTCTGATAAAATCAAATTAAAAATGATAGTATCAAGCCGAAATGAATGTTCAATTATTGAACAACTGAAACCAATATAAATCAACATTAATCGACATCAAGAATAGCTTCTGCCAACATTGTAATTCCAGTATAATTCTGCTCATGCTTTACTTCCATTATTATAAATTTCTCATTGAGGTCCTTGTATAATGAATGACAAGATGAGTGGAGTTGAGGGATTGATGTGTTAACAAATAATAGAATATGATGAATCATCTTCCAATTCATCCAATATGGTAGGCTACTTTGTACTTGGTTCATGATTCTTTACGAATTTTCCATCTCCAATGGATTGTACATTTAGTTTTCAATAAACTGAATATTCAATTTTTAATCCTACTTGTTCAACTTGTGATTATGAGGGTAGAATGTAAAACACTTTCATGATTTCTACTTCTTATAAATGCTTACTCTTCCTTAATTTGTATGGCTTTCATCTTTAGAATATACTGAATTTTCATATTGGACTGTTAAGATATGTAGATACAACTAGTAAGAACGAAAGATAAGCTACTTTTACAGAGAGAATCATAGAAAGTTTCAACTCAACAAGCCCAATGTATGAGTTTTATGCCTCAGCCGTCATATATATTTTGTCTCAACTGTTGGTATATTATCAACTTGGCTTGGAGAATATTAACTGTGGAAAACAGCAAACACTGCACGCTATGATTTTTCAGGAAATTGCCACTGTTAACACTATTGTAATCTATAATTTATCTCTGTTTTTGACATACATAACTTATGATGAATTGTAACATAGATTTATGATCATACACATAATTATATATATATAAATATTTATCATATTATGTAATAGTATGAATATCTTATCGCTTGCAAACAATATCTTTGTCTGTCATAGAATGCATGATTAAGCACATACATAACAACAAAATGATGAGTTATTAATTATAACATTTCAATCAAAACATAGACATCAATAATGATGACTGTAATGTAATAGTGGCATTATAATAATTAATTCACGTACAAAATATTGATTTCCTGAACCATCAATGAAAGCTGAATATTGCTGTAATCAACTTGGTTGAATCGCGAAAATTATAGTATTTAGAATATAGAGAATTGAAAAGTGAAAATTAATTTTCAGAGCATGTCAAAACAATAGACGAAATTGACTGTTTCGAGCGCCATAGTGTAAATAAGATGCAACTTAGAAATAGGTATATTACCTTTGTTATATTACCTACTGTTTACTATGATGAAGAGAGTAAGCCATGCCGTGCCGCGTCAGCTGTTTCCCCCTCCACAGAGTCAAATCGAATCGCAAATACATAACAATAAACATCAATGGATTTGCAATGAGATTTCCGACATTAATTATTTGGCTCAATTTTTTTTTAAAATCATCTGCTTCAAAGTTAATCAGAAAAAACAAAAAAATCACATCGAAAACCCCCTAAATTTTATCATATATATTATTTTATCAAGGAAACTGTTTGTTTTATTGAGATAATGAATACGACTAATATTTTAGTCAATAATGTAACGAATCGAATGACATATGATCGATTTTTTTCCGATTAATGGTTACAGAGATAATTGATTTCCTGTTTACTGTTTACTATGGCGAAGTGAGTCAGCCGCGCTGTACCGCGTCCAAGGCGTCTAATCAAATCGCAAATACATAAAAATATACATCAATAAATTCGCAATGGAAGTGGCTACATTAATTATAAGGGTCATTTTTCTTTAAAGTCACTTGCTTCGAAGTTAATTGCAGGAAACAGAAAAATAAAATCGCAACTCCCGTAAATTTTTACATTTATATTACTTTATCAATAAAACTGTTCGTTTTATTGAAAAAATGAACGAATTTGATATTGTAGTCCATAATGTAACAAATCGAATGACATATAATAGAACTCTTTCCAATCAATGGTTACATAGATAATTGATTTCCCGTGATTACCAGCATTTTTCAAAATAATGTAAATAATAATTACTCTCAACAATAGGGAAATTCGAAAAAGTGTGAAATTATACATCAAATTAGATAGAATTTAATGCTATATAAGCTCAAATGGATTTTTCCCATCGATTTTTAAAAAGTTATAAGAACAAAAATAGAAAAAGATTAGTGGCAAACATGTTTTTTTTTTCAAAATTGTCACACCTTCATGAGCGGATACCTTGAAAACTAGAGGAGATAAAAAAAGTTGTAAAATGTATATTGTAGGAAATTATGTAAGCTTCAATTTGTTATATGACAGTCAAGTCCTTAGGATACATAGTTTTTAAGTTTTATGCAAGAAACCAAAAAATGGTACCTTTAAACCACCCCCACTCCCTTAGCACAGGGGGTAGGTGTGGGGACTTTTGATATGTTCACCTCCTTACTATCCTTAACAGAACTGCGGGTCAAAAATTGTCTTCCTAACTTTTCCCTCTATACCCTTTTTTGAGCATTCATTGCCTGGACTAAAATGGACAGAAAATGTTCAAATTTAGTACAGGAGCTCAGCTAGGGCGTAATAATTTTGTGTTTGAAGGAATTTGCAATAATGTCAAAGATACGCCTAAAATTAGCGTTTTTTTTTCTTTTTCTCAGATTTATCGAGAACAAATGAACATAAATTTTTCAAATTTAGTACAGAAGCTCAGCTAGGGTGTAATAATGTTATGTTAGAAGGAATTTGTAATAACATCAAAGATACGCCCAAAATTAGCGTTTTTCAGCGTTTTTTTCTCTTTCTCAGATTTATTGAGAACAAATGAACAGAAATCGTTCAAGTTTACTACAGAAGCTCGCTCAGCTGGGGTGTAATAATGTTTGTGTTAGAAGGAATTTGAAATAACGCCAAAGATACGCCCAAAATTAGCGGATTTTTTGCGTTTTCTCAGTTCTTTCATCAAGTAATAGACAGAAAATGTTCAAATTTCAGACGTGATGATGCGTCAAACATAATTTTCCTATCCTTTACACGTGTATATGTGTTCAAGTCAGTTCTTTCTTTTGTTATACTATAGAGGATGATAGATAGATGAATGATATATCCATCTATCTATCATCTTCTATACTATAATAAAGGAAATGAATGAGAATAAATTTTGAAAGGTTTGAGATATCAATGTGTGGTTTCCACTGTCACGATGTATATCATGTATATCGTAACCAGTGGGGGAATTGAGTTTAGGGCTTGTTTTGGAGATGCTCGGTAATCTCATGATAAGATCTCGTTGTCCAACGAGCAAGCCAGCCACTGAGCTACTGCTCAACTGTCCTGCGCACCCTTACCCCCTCCCTCTCGGCTACCGAGGGAGGCTCGCCGAGAGCTAGTAGAAGCTCAATCGAGTGTGGGAGTCCAGTGCAAGCGGTCGGTAGAGAACCAGTGAAGGAAGCAGCGCACAGCTAGCAAGAGAGTACAACTTGTGTCCAGAGTGTACTCCGACTCCTTCAACTACTAGGAGCTGTGTCTTAGGTTAACTGAAGTTGAACAAAGGCGCTGAAAGAGCCGAGATTCAGCACTCACAGTGGGTGAGTGTTGTTCAACCACTTCAATGACTTTTAGCAGCAGCTTACCTGATTCGACCAGTCGCAACAAGTCGGGTTTTGGCTAAAACCTGACTAGACCCTGGTACATCATCAATAGGACAAGGAACGGTAAGAGGACCTCGAGTAAGGCTTGGGAACGCCTTTCTCGACCCTGAGACACGATCCTGACCGCAGGAAATAGCCGGTGCCCAAGGTTAGGGACCCAGTGACCTACAGTGACGCCTGGTGTAAGGGATCTCCTACCTTGCTATTTCAACCTAGAATAGCAAAAGGACCTGGAGTAAGGCTTGGGAAGGCCTTTCTCGACCCCAAGACATGATCTTGGCCGCAGGAAATAGCTGGTGCCCGACGTTAGGGACCCAGTGACCAGTAGTGACGCCTGGTGTAAGGGCTCTCCTACCTTGCTATTTCGACCTAGAATAGCAAGAGGACCTCGATTAAGACTTGGGAAGGCCTTTCTCGACCCCAAGACACGATCCTGGCCGCAGGAAATAGCCGGTGCCCAAGGTTAGGGACCCGGTGACCAGTAGTGACGCCCAGTGCAAGGGCTCTCCTACCTTGCTATTTCGACCTAAAATAGCAAGAGGACCTCGAGTAAGGCTTGGGAAGGCCTTTCTCGACCCCGAGACCCGATCCTAGCCACAGGAAACAGCTGGTGCCCGAGGTTAGGGACCCGGTGACCAGCTATGATGACCAGTTCTGAGGCGCTTATACCTTGCTATTTTGGACCCAAATAGCAAGAGGACATCTAGTGACAATCGGGACCGTTTCTCCCATACCAGAGTACCCACTCACAGCAGACACCAGATCTTTTCTATCCCTCTCACTCCATACCCAACCCTGTTAGGCAGTGCAAAAGCACGGCCCCTCTTACCTAAAAGAGGGAAGTATTTCAGAAAGGTACTCAAGACCCTGTTCCAACCCCTGACTCAAACGAGGGTGGTTGACAGGCACCCCACCAAGCCTCCCGTCCCCTGCTGTGGCCCACCCCAGATGCCAACTGAGTCTAGCCGTCCCAGAGTGACACTGGGAATTTTGATAGTAGAAGGTGTGGGCAAAAATCGACTCAGAAGATTGGCACATGAACGTGGGGCCAAAGGTAGGAGGAGAAAAACAGCAATGAGTATGGAAGAGAAGTGTAATTGTGCTGGAGAGGACAAGGAGGCATGAGAGGAAAGCAGCGATCCGGGAGTGTCCTGGATCTACAAACTCCACCATAATGAAGCAGTGGAGCCAGCAACATTGGCGGGGTTACCTGCAACAGGTACAATGGCGGAGCTTAGGAAGGCTCTGGTGGATTACCACAGGAGAACAGCAGGTGAATCCAGCAGTCCACACCAGGCTAGCGATAGAGCTAGTGCGAGCTACCATGAGGCAGATGGAGCAACGTCACTGTGGCCTCCTGTAGAGGAGGATCACCAGGAGTCTTCCAGACTCGAAAAACTACCCGAGGAGGCGTCACCAGCTTTAGATGGCGAATCATGTCATTCTTAGGTGTATTGCTAGCAGAACAGAGAAGCCATCGAATTGCTCTCGGACTCAGTGCCAACTGATGGCACCTGTTCCGAATTGAGGAGAGCGTTAGCAGAGCAGCGGCAGCGATTCCTCACAATGCTTCCACCACCTCCAAGTGAAGAAGCTGTGATGCAACCAGCACTGCCGAGATCAATACCGGCTAATGCAGATAATGGTCCACTGTATCATGCAAGACCTGCATTAGTGAGACCAGAGGTGTCACCTGCTCACCAGTACAGGCCCTGATGCGTACCGAAATCGCCGATCAGAGCTGCAGCACCTCACACTCCATTTATGGACCCAGGAACTGTGTGCGATAAAGTTCGGGGATGGAGGTTGTGATATGATGGCAACGGAGACGCTCCTAGTTTCCTGGAGCGCCTCAAGGAATTGCAACAAGCCTATGGGCTGACAGGGGAGCAGTTGTTCCCGGCCCTACCAGAAATGTTAGCAGGAAGGTGTTCCTTGTGGATGCGGAACTGGAGGAGGTTCTGGCATCATTGGAACGACTTTGTAAGAGACTTCCGGTCTCGTTACTATCCAGTGACCTATGAGGAAGACCTGGATACTCAAATCCTGGGTCGACAGCAACGTGAAGGTGAGGCCATTGATGACTACGTGGAGGAGCTTCAGACCCTCATGAGGTAGAGAGGAGATTTCTCAATCAGCTACCAGCTGCAGAGGCTCTACAAAAATCTCCTACCTCGGTACAAGCTGTACATAAGGGAAACCAAAGTTTATTTGGTTGATGACCTGCTCAAGCTAGCCAGGCAATATGAGCAGATAAAGTTGGAGGAGAAAAGTGCTCAACAGAGGCAACAGGCTGCAAAGCAAGAGAAGGTTCGTAAACCAGCAAAATCTTGCTCCAAACCTGAGCCTACAACAACCCAACAACGTGTAGAGTCGACTCCAGTGGGACCTGTGTGCTGGCAGTGCAAGAAGGTGGGTCACTGGAGGTCAGAGTGCCCTGAGGCTTCTCTCTGTGCAACCTGTGGGAAGTCTCGTTCCAGCTGCACCTGTGAGAGAGACCAGAAGAGGATGACAGATAAAGCTGCTGTGGCAAAAACCCTGAATCAACTCCAACTGGAACCGGAGTTGCAGTTTGACAACAGGCTGTATACAACAGTCGAAGTAGCTGGCAACCAATATCAAGCTCTACTCGATACAGGAGCTGAATCCAACTATTCAAGCTTAGACTGTCACGATGTATATCGTAACTAGAGAAAGGCATTGAATTTAGGGCTCATTTATTCGACGCTCGGCTATCTATCATAGAATCTGAGGGGTCAACGTTCAAGCCAGCCACTGGCCTACCGCTCAGCGTTGCTGCGCATCCTCTCTCCCCTCCCTCTCGGTCACTGAGGGAGGCTCGAGAAAGGCCAGCAAGAGGCAGTCGAGTTCGGAGAGCCAAGTCGAGCGGTCGAGAGAGGTGAGAAGGAAGCAGCGAGCAGCTAGCAACGTCACAGTACACCCGTACTACGTGACCTCCGATTTCTTCTGCGACCGGGAGTTGTGTCGAGGCTAAAGTTGATTAGCCTCTCACACAGTGAACTCCACTGCTCTACACTCGTTTGGGGCGAGTGTTAAACGACACTTAACCTGTTTGGACGACGGGTTGCCAGTTTCGACCAACGACAACACGTCAGGTTTGGTCGAAACCTGACTCCCCATTGGTAGGCCACCAGTGGGGCATCGAGGCGAGATAGGACGTCTAGGAAGGCCAGGAAAAGCCTTTCCCGCAACTCCGCGGACGATCCGGACCCCAGGAGGACAGCTAGTGCCCGGCCAGTAGGACTTAGGAAAGTCTAGAGTGCTGGCCGCCGCAGCGTGCTGGTCCAGTGCGGGATCGCAAGAGGACGTCTAGGAAGGCCAGGAAAAGCCTTTCCCGCAACTCCGCGGACGATCCGGACCCCAGGAGGACAGCTAGTGCCCGGCCAGTAGGACTTAGGAAAGTCCAGAGTGCTGGCCGCCGCAGCGTGCTGGTCCAGTGCGGGATCGCAAGAGGACGTCTAGGAAGGCCAGGAAAAGCCTTTCCCGCAACTCCGCGGACGATCCGGACCCCAGGAGGACAGCTAGTGCCGGCCAGTAGGACTTAGGAAGTCCAGAGTGCTGGCCGCCGCAGCGCACCGGTCCAGTGCGGGATCGCAAGAGGACGTCTAGGAAGGCCAGGAAAAGCCTTTCCCGCAACTCCGCGGCCGATCCGGACCCCGGGAGGACAGCTAGTGCCGGCCAGTAGGACTTAGGAAGTCCAGAGTGCTGGCCGCCGCAGCGCACCGGTCCAGTGCGGGATCACAAGAGGACCTCTGGGAAGGCCAGGGAAAGCCTTTACCAGAGCCCCGCAACCAACCCGGACCCCGGGAAGACACCCGGTGCCCGAGGACTAGGACTCAGTCCCGACACGAAGCCCTTTCTCACGACTAACACTGCAAGGTTCCTGTTCCCTTCTTTCCGCGACCAACCCTGTTTGGCAGTGCGAAAGCACGGCCCCTCTTTCCTAAAAGAGGGAAACATTCCTCCAAAGCACTCAAAGCCCTGTTTCAACCCCCAACCCGAGCGAGGGTGGTTGACGGACGCCCCACCGAGACTCCCGTCCCCTGCCGCGGCCCTCCCCAGTCGCCGACTGAGTTTAGCCGGCCCAGAGCGACACTGGGAACTCTGATAGAGACAGGTGTGGGCAAAAATCTACTCAGAAGATTGGCACACGAACGTGGGGCCCAAGGCAGGAGGAGAAAAACAGCAATGAGTGCAGAGGAGAAATGTAGTCGCGCCGGAGAAGACCAGGAGGCGCGAGAGGAAAACAGCGATCCAGGAGTGACCTGGATCTACAAACTCCACCGGAAAGAAGCAGTGGACCTAGCAGCAGCAGCAGGGCTACCTACAACAGGTACGATGGCGGAGCTGAGGAAGGTTCTTGTGGACCATCACAGGAAGACGGCAGAGGAAGCCAGCAACCTGAACCAGGCTAGCAATGGAGCTAGCACAAGTTACCACGAGGCGGAAGGAGCAACGTCTCTGTGGCCTCCTGCAGAGGAGGATCATCAGGAGTCTTCCAGACTCGGGAAGCTGCCCGAGGAGGCCTCACCAGCCTCCGATGGCGAATCATGCCATTCATGGGTGTATCGATTGCGGAACAGAGACGCGGTCGAATTACTCCTAGACTCGGTGCCCACAGACGGCACCTGTTCCGAGTTGCGGAGGGCGTTAGCGGAGCAGCGGCAGCGATGCCTCACGATGCTACCGCTGCCTCCCGCTGAAGAGGCGGTGATACAGCCAGCGCCACCGAGGTCAATGTCGGCGCATGTGGACGCTGGCCCACAGTATCACGCGAGACCTGCATTAGTGCGACCAGAGGAGTCGTCGGCGCACCAGTACAGGCCACGACAGGCACCGCACTCACCGGTCCGGGCTGCAGCCCACCATACACCATTTATGGACCCAGGGACGGTGTGCGATAAGGTGCGAGGATGGAGGTTGTCATATGATGGCAACGGAGACGCTCCTAGCTTCCTAGAGCGTCTCGAGGAGTTACAACAAGCCTACGGGCTGACAGGGGAGCAGTTGTTCCCGGCGCTACCAGAAATGCTAGCGGGAAGGTGTTCCTTGTGGATGCGGAACCGAAGAGGGTTCTGGCGGCATTGGAACGACTTCGTAATGGACTTTCGGTCCCGTTATTATCCAGCAACCTATGAGGAGGATCTGGATGCTCAAATCCTGGGTCGACGGCAGCGTGAAGGCGAGGCTATCGATGACTACGTAGAAGAACTTCAGACTCTCATGAGGAGAAGAGGAGATTGTTCAATCAATCACCAGCTACAGAGGCTGTACAAGAATCTTCTACCCCGGTACAAGCTGTACATTAGGGAAGCTGAAATCTATACCGTGGACGATCTACTCAAGCTGGCCAGGCAGTATGAGAGGATAAAGTCAGAGGAGAAGAGTGCTCAACAGCGGCAGAGGACTGTGAAACAGGAAGAGGTTCGTAAACCTGTGAAAGCACGCCCCGAGCCAGAGCCTACAACTTCACAACGGCGAGTGGAGCCGACTCCAGTAGGACCTACCTGCTGGCATTGCAAGAAAGAGGGTCACTGGAGGTCGGAATGCCCTGAGATTTCTCTCTGCGTGGGCTGTAGAAAACCTCGTCCCGGTTGCACCTGTGAGAAGGATCAGAAGAGGGCGACAGACAAAGCCGCAGTGGTGAGAACTAGGAACCAACTCCAATTGGAACCGGAGTCGCAGTTCGACAACAGACTGTATACCACAGTCGAGGTAGCTGGCCACCAGTATCGAGCTCTACTCGATACAGGAGCTGAATCCAACTACTTAAGCTTGGCAACGTTTGCGAGCTTAGAGGCAGCTGGATGTGCAAGGAGAACTGCGACAGAGAGAGGCGCGATTCTGGCGAATGGAACCGCGGCGCGGCTATATGGAAAGGTGGAGATCAACCTGAAAATCAGCCAAGAAATTCTTCCCACAGTGATGACGATCATGGAAGGATTATCCCCCGAATTTTTATTCGGCATGGAGTTCCTGCAGGAGCACAGGGTGAAAATCGACACCCGCGCACGCACGGCGGAATGGGAGCCTCAACTCAGGGAGAAGAGTGCTACAACTACCCAGAAAGCTGCGAAGGCCCGAGGAAGAGAGGTGAAGTCCGGTGCAGCCCCGATAGAGAGGCAAGGAAGGTGTCCACAGCCTCAGGAGACACGCGTCTTCATGCTAGTACGTGTCCGAGATGTCTGGCTGAATGCACTGGTCGACACCGGGGCCGAGTCGTCCTATGTCTCTGGAGAGGCAGCAAGGCGACTGAAGGAGTCTGGCGATTGCCAGGTGAAACCAATTAGTCATCAACCGATCTTGGTGACTGGAGAAAAGCTTCCCGTAGTGGAGGAGCTGAAGCTGACTGCCGAGGTGTGTAGTAGACGAGTCTACTGGAGAGTGGCAGTGATCAAAGAGTTAGAATCCGAAATGATTTTGGGATTAAGTCATTTAAGAGCGATTCAAGCAAAACTCGATTTGAGGCAGAGGAGGATGATATTACCTCCGGCTTTAGTGGGACAGGTGGCAGCAGTCGCTTCAGAAAGGGAGGAGTTCGAGAAATTCCTGGAGACGGAGCTGATAAAATTCAGAGATGTGCCAGGTGCGACTCACCTCCTGGTTCATAGAATCAGGCTGAAGGAAGGAGCTGAGCCGTTCCGACAACGTCCGTATCCTCGTAACCCGCTTATGCAAGCGGTGATAAACGAGGAGGTGGACAGTATGCTCGATCAGCGGGTCATTGAGCCGAGCAGTAGCCCATGGAGTTCACCAATCGTCTTGGTGAAGAAGGCTAATGGAAAGATGCGGTTTTGTATCGATTTCCGGCAGATTAATGCACTCACTGAACGAGATGCATATCCTTTGCCGAATATGACAGGCATATTGGATAGATTGAGGAATGCCAAGTACATTTCTTCAATCGACTTGAAGAGCGGTTACTGGCAAGTACCGTTGGAGGAGCAGAGTAAGCAGCTTACAGCGTTTACTGTTCCTGGAAGAGGGCTGTTCCAGTTCCGGATGATGCCCTTTGGTCTACACTCGGCTGGAGCTACATTTCAGCGCCTCCTGGACCGAGTAATTGGGCCGGAATTGGAGCCTTGTGCTTTTGCTTACCTAGACGACGTCATCGTTCTAGGAGAAACGATGGAGGCTCACATGCTGAACCTAGCTAGAGTGTTCAGTAGGCTGAGAGAAGCTGGCTTGATAATCAATCAAGAGAAATGTCAGTTCTTGAAGCGAGAGCTACGCTACCTGGGACACATAGTGACGGAGCAAGGACTCAGGACTGATCCTGAGACGGTGAGAGCGGTAAACGAGTTCCCAACTCCGCAGCGGCTCAGGATGCTCCGGAGTTTCCTGGGGTTGGCGTCCTGGTATAGGAGGTTTGTCCCGAATTTTTCGGACCTTGCAACACCTCTTCACCGGTTGCTGAAGGTAGGAGTGAAGTGGCACTGGGGACCAGAAGAGGAGAGAGCTTTCCAGGAGATAAAGAGGGCTCTCACTAGATCTCCAGTGCTCACATATCCTCACTTTGAACTACCGTTCACGCTCCAGACAGATGCCTCTGAGTATGGACTAGGGTCTGTGCTTACTCAGGAGGTCGATGGAGAGGAGAAGGTCATCGCCTACGCAAGCAGAGGGCTCAAGGGGGCCGAGCTGAGGTATTCTACCACCGAAAAGGAGTGCCTGGCTGTGATTTTCGCCCTGAGAAAATTCAAGCCGTACATAGAGGGGTATGAGACTACAGTGATTACTGATCACCAGGCTCTAAAGTGGCTTAGAGCTATCCCTAACCCGACAGGAAGGCTAGCAAGGTGGGCCTTAGAGATGCAGCAATATAACTTGGTCATCAAGTATCGAAGAGGGAAGCTAAACGTGGTCCCGGATGCTCTCTCACGAGCGTTGCCAGGAGGCGACGTGCCGGCAAGTCCACAAGAAGGTCAGGAGGAGCCTACAGGAGCGGTAGCCGCCATCGTCATGGAAGACGACAGATGGATAAGGAGGATGAAGAACAATCTACTCCATCATCCACAGAAATACCCCGACTATATGGTAAGGGGTGAGGCGTTGTATCGTCACATATGGGCCCGTCAACAACCTCCTGATGCGCCGGAGAGTGATGGCTGGAAGCTATGTATTCCGAGAGGTGCTAGGAGGGAGATACTTCAGCAGAGCCACGATGCCCCGACAGCGGGCCATCAAGGAGTATTCCGGACTTATCACCGGATAGCCTGTCGCTATTATTGGCCGGGCCTGTATGCGGACGTCGCGAAGTATGTGAGGCGCTGTGAGACGTGCATGAAGCATAAGGTGGAGCAGCGGCCTCCATACGGACAGATGAACAGCCAGAGGAAGGGGTGCGACCCTGGGAGACTGTTAGCACCGATATTGTAGGTCCGCTACCTCGCTCGAAAAGGGGGAATAAATACCTGGTGGTATTTCAGGACCAGTTCACGAAGTGGACGGAAGCTCGGCCGCTAGCTCAGGCAGACAGCAATGCCGTAGCGCGAGCTTTGAGGGAGCTCGTCGTCACCAAATTTGGGGTGCCGAAGCTGCTTATATGTGACAATGGAACACAGTATACAAGTAGACTTTTTAAGTCATACTGTAAGGAGAATGGCATCACATTATTCTATACCCCACCCTACACACCGAGCTGCAACCCTACGGAGAGGGTTAATAGAGTCATGAAGACTATGATACAGCTCTATGTGGGCGAGCACCATGCGGATTGGGATCGCTATGTGGAGGAATTTTGTTTCGCCATGAATACAGCGGTGCATGTAGGCACTAAGTATACTCCTGCCTTCCTCAACTTCGGAAGAGAGTTGAGAGCACCAGGAGATGCTTGTGGTGAGGAGGAAGACGATCCTCGACAGGAGGATGGAGGCACGAGTCGAGCAGCCCAGCTGAGGAGGTTGCAAGTACTGAAACGTGCACAGAAACTCGTTTTAGATAATCTAAACGAGGCCTATAATAATACCAGGAGGTATTATAATCTTAGGCGAAGACCACTGGAACTAAGGACGGGCCAGTTGGTGTACAAGAGGGATTATCATCTCTCGTCTGGAGTGAACCAGTTTGCGGCTAAGCTAGCTCCAAAATTTTCTGGGCCTTATGAGGTAGAGAAAATGTTGAGCGCCTCTGTAGTGTTGCTGAAAGGAGCTGCTGGTAAAATGCTGACGGTTCATGTAAAGGATATAAAAATCTTGCCGCCCCTTCCCGAGGAAGAAGAGGAGGAAGATGGAGAGGACGACAGCGGAATGCGAGCCGCCCGCGACGGCGGAGAGGACAATGATGGAGGAGCCAGTGTGGAGGAGAGCGGTGACGGCAGGAGGAATCGAGTAAGCCGGGTGTCGCTGCCCACTCGCCTGGAGAAATAATACCTAAAATTTGGAGGAAAATATATTTGGAAATATAGCCCGTTTATTTATGGGGTTTGAGATAATTGATAGCATTGGAATAGTTGAAACTAGCCTGATATTGGAGCATGAAATAATTATTTCTCGATTCAGAGAAATATGTGAACATTAGGCCTATATTTAAAGGTAGCATTCATAACAATTTTCTTTCGAGTAAATGGTCCTGTTTAAACAGAGTCGTAATTAAGCTGAATGGCAACTCAACCATCCTAGTTCAATTAAAACAGATAAGCGGTTTCTAGGCTTTTTCTGTAAAGTCGAAAAATTATTGTTGCTTTTATTTTCATCTCCAACTATATCGCCATCTTATTGTCTCAGAGCTTTTAATCCAATTCCCCTTGCCAAGCACGGGTCATAGAGATGGAATTTGAATTATTTCATTTATCATGTTGTCGTCCACAATTTGTGAACTGTATAACGATAATTAACATTGGAGGAAATTAATTGTCAGATTTTTTCTGAATAATATTATTTGTCCATGAGGTTTTGGATTGAATATTTATTTTGATCATAAAATAAAGCCGGCGATAATTGCTTGGGTCCGTGGTAATAAATGTATTACGTTACAGAAAATAACAGGAGTTATTTTTCTGTGGATAGAAGTATATTATGTAGCAACCGATTATTCATGGTATTTGAATAAGTTGCGTGTGATTAGGCAACCGATTATTCATGGAATTTGAATAAGTTGTGTGTGATTCGGCAACCGATTATTCATGGTATTTGAATAAGTTGCATGTAATTAGGCAACCGATTATTCATGGCATTTGAATAAGTTGCATGTGATTGTAAGTCATAGTGTACTACAATCGTTTTTGTTGGTTTCAAATTTTGATCAGTCTCTCTCCAATATTTTATTGAAAATGAAAATATCCATAAAGTGATTTTACTGAAATAAAATCTTCATTATTTCATTATTTCAAATTCATCTCGTTTTGAAAGAAACTGGAGCTGTATTGGTATTACAGTAGTCTATGCTTTATTGTGCTATTGTTTTAATTGTGATTTAGTCACGTTCAGTAGACAGGTCCGAGTTTCCCACGGCCTGTGCTTGTAGACATTTTCTATGGCTATATTTCTATCTTCAATAATATAATTCTAATAAGGAATTTTATGAGAAAAGGCTTGTCATCATCTCATATAGGAATTGGCATTGAGAAACAACATTTTTCCTATTATACCGTTCTGCCAGTTAAATCTGAATTTCAGTGCTACGTGCCTGTTGAGCGGTCGACGCATAGCGATAAGATAAAATAATCAATTTATTTTGTCTACTAAACAGATTATTCTCGTCCGATCCTGCATTGTTTTTCATTTTATGCAATCTAATAATTCCCGTTTATTCCTGTTTTTCCCCGTTTATGGTTGCTTCTCAAACTTCACTTAGTCAGTCCGTTGTAAGCTACCGTGTAGGCAACATCGGGTGACAGGCTACAGTAAAGCGACCTTATTACTAGTGACTTTTTGATTTGCAGCTTTATTTCTTTCAACATTTTTCACTTCAAATAACATCTCCGAATTCTAGTTTTTTTTTTTGGTGCTTTTCCTGGAGTTGTGAGACTTGTGTTTTTTTTTATTATTATCTCCAAACCTGGTCAACGCCATCACCAACTGCTCTCTTTTAACATCACTCAACACCACCTCTTATTTTTCTCCCTGTCTACGCCTTCGAGTCCTCTCAACTACCACTTTTTTTTTAAAAAAAAAAGAGGAGAAAATGCCGTCGTTCCGGGCCTGCTTTACGGATCAGGTGCTGCGGGAAATGGAGCGGCTGTCGGTGACAGAGAAGGCGAGGTTCACGCCTTTTCAGGCGTTGCGCACCCGACACGCGAACCGAACCCCTGAAGGACTTCGAGAGGTGTTGAGGAACCTAAAGAGAGACACTCTCCTCGGGTTTCCTCTGATTCGGGGGGGAGGTATTGCCCTGGCAGTGGTGAACAGGAAAGAGGCTACTACCACCATCTTAGACCCCGGCCACAAGACATCAACAGACGATCATGAAGCCATCCATGCCATCATGGCAAAATATTGCCAGGTGAAGAGAATGCGCTGCGTCACCAGATGGGAGGTACAGGTTTTCCAACACAACCGGGAAGGCCTCACCCGGTGGCAATCGGAGCGTATTATAGGCCAACAGCTACTCCGGCTCCTCCAGCAGCGGACTCCGCCGGTGGATAGCATGGTAGAGGCTGCCTCCAGGGAGCTGTTCGAGGAGTTCCCCGCTCTGCGGACGAGCCGCGACCGCAACATTGTAGTCACGGTGACTCAGCCTGCTCACCAACCTCTTCCTAGTCCAGTTCGGGCCGACACTCCACTGCCATCGTCCTCTACAGTCGCCGATACCCCTATGGAGGTCCCGGAGGTCCCCACGGAGGATGAGGACACCTTACTCGAGGGAGGAGGCGGGGGCTTCTCAATCTCACCCGCATACGGGACCTCTGAGGAGGCTGTCCGCCCCGCGACCCCTCCTTCTGCCGTAACGTCAACTGCGACCCCGACTGCCCCTACCCCCGTTTGGGTACGAGAAAGAGGACTTACTGAGGCTTGGGGAGCAGCCTCCACCGAACCCCGCGAACTTCCAGGGGGTCCCAGCTGTTTCCCGGTTATCAGCAGCCAGCCATCGTCACCTCCCCGTCCCGCCGCTGCCGTCCACCCGGCCGAATCCGAGGTCTTCGAACTCTCCTCGGAGGAAGAAGAGGAAGACTCATCATTGCCGCCGGCAGTTCGCCTGTCTACCACCGACTGCGGACGAGGCCTCGCCCTAATCACCATTGGGGATCGGCCTACGGTGAGGAAGGTTACCCACCAATCTTTCCGCCCCGGAAGGCGCCCTCGCGCCGGCCGTCCGAGGATCCGAGTGCGCCTCCCGGACGGTCAACGGGCTTGGGTCAAGCCGTAGGTGAGTAGTCACGGCGTCCTCGGCAGTGTGAAAACACGGCCATGCAGGCGAAAGCCCGGCACATGCAGTGCGCAAGCACGGCGAAGCAAGGCAGTGTGAAAACACGGCCATGCAGGGCGAAAGCCCGGCACATGCAGTGCGCAAGCACGGCGAAGCAAGGCAGTGTGAAAACACGGCCATGCAGGGCGAAAGCCCGGCACATGCAGTGCGCAAGCACGGCGAAGCAAGGCAGTGTGAAAACACGGCCATGCAGGGCGAAAGCCCGCACATGCAGTGCGCAAGCACGGCGAAGCAAGGCAGTGTGAAAACACGGCCATGCAGGCGAAAGCCCGGCACATGCAGTGCGCAAGCACGGCGACTCATTGCAGTGCGGAAGCACGGCGTCCTCGGCAGTGTGGAAACACGGCGCCCCGGGCAGTGCGAAAGCACGGCGTTTCTTGCAGTGCGAAAGCACGGCGTTTCTTGCAGTGCGAAAGCACGGCGTTCCTTTTGCAGTGCGCAAGCACGGCGAAGCAGGCAGTGTGAAAACACGGCCATGCAGGGCGAAAGCCCGGCACATGCAGTGCGCAGCACGGCGAAGCAAGGCAGTGTGAAAACACGGCCATGCAGGGCGAAGCCCGGCACATGCAGTGCGCAAGCACGGCGACTCATTGCAGTGCGGAAGCACGGCGTTCCTTTTGCAGTGCGCAAGCACGGCGACTCATTGCAGTGCGGAAGCACGGCGTTTCCCTTGCAAAGTTATTTGGGTTCCCAGAACCTGTCTGAGGTGTTGTTCACCTCGTTTTTTGTGTTACCCGCCCCTCCTGGCAGTGCGAGAGCACCGCGATTCTCATCTGCAGTGCGGAAGCACGGCGTCCTCGGCAGTGTGGAAACACGGCAACTCTGCAGTGCGGGAGCACGGCGTCCTTTTCGCGATGCGAAAGCATAGCGTTCCTGGCAGTGTGACACGGCGCTCCCCGGCAGTGCGAAAGCACGGCGCTCTCACCTGCAGTGCGGAAGCACGGCGTCCTGGGCAGTGCGGAAGCACGGCGACTCGGCAGTGCGAAAGCACCGCGTCCTTATTTTTGCAGTGCGAGAGCACGGCGACTCTTTGCAGTGCGGAAGCACGGCATTTCCCTTGCAATGCTACTTAGGTTCTCAGAACCTGTCTGAGGTGTGTTCACCTCGTTTTTTTTTTTTTTTTTTGTGTTACCCGCCCTTCCTGGCAGTGCGAGAGCACGGCGCTCTCATCTGCAGTGCGGAAGCACGGCGTCCTCGGCAGTGTGAAAACACGGCAACTCTGCAGTGCGGGAGCACGGCGTCCTTTTCGCGATGCGAAAGCATGGTGTTCCTGGCAGTGCGGAAGCACGGCGCCCCGGGCAGTGCGAAAGCACGGCATTCCTTTTGCAGTGCGAAAGCACCGCGTCCTTATTTTTGCAGTGCGAAAGCACGGCGTTTCTTGCAGTGCGAAAGCACGGCGTCCCCCATCGCAGTGCGGAAGCACGGCGGCCTCTTGCAGTGTGCAAACACGGCGTCCCCCATTGCAGTGCGGAAGCACGGCGGTCTTTTGCAGTGCGAAAGCACGGCGTCTCTTGCAGTGCGAAAGCACGGCGTCCCCCATCGCAGTGCGGAAGCACGGCGGCCTTTTGCAGTGTGCAAACACGGCGTCCCCCATTGCAGTGCGGAAGCACGGCGGTCCTTTGCAGTGCGAAAGCACGGCGTTTCTTGCAGTGCGAAAGCACGGCGTCCCCCATCGCAGTGCGGAAGCACGGCGTCCTTTGCAGTGCGAAAGCACGGCGTTTCTTGCAGTGCGAAAGCACGGCGTCCCCCATCGCAGTGCGGAAGCACGGCGGCCTCTTGCAGTGTGCAAACACGGCGTCCCCCATTGCAGTGCGGAAGCACGGCGGTCCTTTGCAGTGCGAAAGCACGGCGTTTCTTGCAGTGCGAAAGCACGGCGTCCCCCATCGCAGTGCGGAAGCACGGCGGCCTCTTGCAGTGTGCAAACACGGCGTCCCCCATTGCAGTGCGAAAGCACGGCGGTCCTTTGCAGTGCGAAAGCACGGCGTTTCTTGCAGTGCGAAAGCACGGCGTCCCCCATCGCAGTGCGGAAGCACGGCGGCCACTTGCAGTGTGCAAACACGGCGGTCTCTTGCAGTGTGCGAACACGGCGTCTCAACGCAGTGCGAAAGCACGGCGCAGATCTTCAAGATCTTCTCTGAAGCTAGGCCTAGGATCTGGCCGAGTAGCTTGCTCATTTCTTCGGATGGTGCCGACGCATCACCACCGGTTGGCGAGGAACCAACCTGGCGCCCAGTTTATGTTCGGTCTATGTTGACCGGCGGAGAGGCGGCAGAATGTACTCAGGCATTTGGGACCTTCTGTCTGCCGTTTACCCCTTCCATCCTCACCCCCCCCTCTCCTCCCCCTCTCTTTTCCCCCCCCTTCCCTTAGTAGGAACAGTGTGTCACGATGTATATCGTAACTAGAGAAAGGCATTGAATTTAGGGCTCATTTATTCGACGCTCGGCTATCTATCATAGAATCTGAGGGGTCAACGTTCAAGCCAGCCACTGGCCTACCGCTCAGCGTTGCTGCGCATCCTCTCTCCCCTCCCTCTCGGTCACTGAGGGAGGCTCGAGAAAGGCCAGCAAGAGGCAGTCGAGTTCGGAGAGCCAAGTCGAGCGGTCGAGAGAGGTGAGAAGGAAGCAGCGAGCAGCTAGCAACGTCACAGTACACCCGTACTACGTGACCTCCGATTTCTTCTGCGACCGGGAGTTGTGTCGAGGCTAAAGTTGATTAGCCTCTCACACGGTGAACTCCACTGCTCTACACTCGTTTGGGGCGAGTGTTAAACGACACTTAACCTGTTTGGACGACGGGTTGCCAGTTTCGACCAACGACAACACGTCAGGTTTGGTCGAAACCTGACTCCCCATTGGTAGGCCACCAGTGGGGCATCGAGGCGAGATAGGACGTCTAGGAAGGCCAGGAAAAGCCTTTCCCGCAACTCCGCGGACGATCCGGACCCCAGGAGGACAGCTAGTGCCCGGCCAGTAGGACTTAGGAAAGTCCAGAGTGCTGGCCGCCGCAGCGTGCTGGTCCAGTGCGGGATCGCAAGAGGACGTCTAGGAAGGCCAGGAAAAGCCTTTCCCGCAACTCCGCGGACGATCCGGACCCCAGGAGGACAGCTAGTGCCCGGCCAGTAGGACTTAGGAGAGTCCAGAGTGCTGGCCGCCGCAGCGTGCTGGTCCAGTGCGGGATCGCAAGAGGACGTCTAGGAAGGCCAGGAAAAGCCTTTCCCGCAACTCCGCGGACGATCCGGACCCCAGGAGGACAGCTAGTGCCCGGCCAGTAGGACTTAGGAAAGTCCAGAGTGCTGGCCGCCGCAGCGTGCTGGTCCAGTGCGGGATCGCAGGAGGACGTCTAGGAAGGCCAGGAAAAGCCTTTCCCGCAACTCCGCGGACGATCCGGACCCCAGGAGGACAGCTAGTGCCCGGCCAGTAGGACTTAGGAAAGTCTAGAGTGCTGGCCGCCGCAGCGTGCTGATCAGGTGCGGGATCGCAAGAGGACGTCTAGGAAGGCCAGGAAAAGCCTTTCCCGCAACTCCGCGGACGATCCGGACCCCAGGAGGACAGCTAGTGCCCGGCCAGTAGGACTTAGGGGAGTCCAGAGTGCTGGCCGCCGCAGCGTGCTGGTCCAGTGCGGGATCGCAAGAGGACGTCTAGGAAGGCCAGGAAAAGCCTTTCCCGCAACTCCGCGGACGATCCGGACCCCAGGAGGACAGCTAGTGCCCGGCCAGTAGGACTTAGGAGAGTCCAGAGTGCTGGCCGCCGCAGCGTGCTGGTCCAGTGCGGATCGCAAGAGGACGTCTAGGAAGGCCAGGAAAAGCCTTTCCCGCAACTCCGCGGACGATCCGGACCCCAGGAGGACAGCTAGTGCCGGCCAGTAGGACTTAGGAGAGTCCAGAGTGCTGGCCGCCGCAGCGTGCTGGTCCAGTGCGGGATCGCAAGAGGACGTCTAGGAAGGCCAGGAAAAGCCTTTCCCGCAACTCCGCGGACGATCCGGACCCCAGGAGGACAGCTAGTGCCCGGCCAGTAGGACTTAGGGGAGTCCAGAGTGCTGGCCGCCGCAGCGTGCTGGTCCAGTGCGGGATCGCAGGAGGACGTCTAGGAAGGCCAGGAAAAGCCTTTCCCGCAACTCCGCGGCCGATCCGGACCCCGGGAGGACAGCTAGTGCCCGGCCAGTAGGACTTAGGAAAGTCCAGAGTGCTGGCCGCCGCAGCGCACCGGTCCAGTGCGGGATCACAAGAGGACCTCTGGGAAGGCCAGGGAAAGCCTTTATCAGAGCCCCGCAACCCACCCGGACCCCGGGAAGACACCCGGTGCCCGAGGACTAGGACTTAGTCCCGACACGAAGCCCTTTCTCACGACTAACACTGCAAGGTTCCTGTTCCCTTCTTTCCGCGACTAACCCTGTTTGGCAGTGCGAAAGCACGGCCCCTCTTTCCTAAAAGAGGGAAACATTCCTCCAAAGCACTCAAAGCCCTGTTTCAACCCCCAACCCGAGCGAGGGAGGTTGACGGACGCCCCACCGAGACTCCCGTCCCCTGCCGCGGCCCTCCCCAGTCGCCGACTGAGTCTAGCCGGCCCAGAGCGACACTGGGAACTCTGATAGAGACAGGTGTGGGCAAAAATCTACTCAGAAGACACATTTGCAAGCTTAGAGGCAGCTGGGTGTGCAAGGAAAACACCTACACAACAGGGTGTGGTCTTGGCCAATGAAACAGCAGCGCGGCTGTATGGGAAGGTGGAAATCAACATGAGAGTCGGCCAAGAGGTGCTGCCCACAGTGATGACAATCATCGAGGGATTATCACTCAAATTTTCATTAGGCATGCAATTTCTGCAGGAGCACAGGGTGAAGATTGACACACGCACCCGTACCATGGAGTGGGAGCCTCAACCCAGGGAGAAGGGTGCACCAACTACCCAGAAGACTGTGAAGGTCCGAGGGAGAGAGATGAAGTCCAGTGCAGCCACCATAGACACGCAAGGAAAGTGTCCGCAGCCCCAGGGGACACGCATCTTCATGCTGGTACATGTCCAAGACGTCTGGCTCAATGCACTAGTCGACACCGGGGCTGAGTTGTCCTATGTCTCTGGAGAGGCAGCACAATGACTGAAGAAGTCTGGTGATTGCCAGGTTAAAGCAATCAGTCATCAACCTATTTTGGTGACTGGAGAGAAGCTTCCCATCGTGGAGGAGCTGAAGCTGACTGTCAAAGTGTGCAGTAAACTAGTATACTGGAGAGTGGCAGTGATCAACGAGTTAGAATCCGAATTGATTTTGGGATTAAGTCATTTGAAAGCAATTCAAGCAAAACTCGATCTAAGGCAGAGTAGGATGGTATTACCTCCTACGTTCGAGAAATTCCTGGAGATGGAGCTGAAAAAATTCAGAGATGTACCAGGTGTGACCCACCTCCTAGTGCATAAAATCAGGCTGAAGGAAGGAGCTGAACCATTCCGTCAGCATCTGTATCCTTGCAATCCGCTTATGCAAGCAGTGATAAATGAGGAAGTTGACAGTATGCTCAATCAGCAGGTGATTGAGCCGAGCAGCAGCCCTTGGAGTTCACCAATTGTCTTGGTGAAGAAGGCTAATGGGAAGATGCGATTTTGCATCGATTACCATCAGATTAATGCACTCACAGAGCGAGATGAATATCCTTTGCCGAATATGACAGGCATCTTAGATCAATTGAGGAATGCTAAATATATTTCTTCAATCGACTTGAAGAGTGGGTATTGGCAAGTGCCATTGGAGGAGCAGAGTAAGCAGCTTACAGCGTTTACAGCTCCTGGAAGGGGGCTATTCCAGTTCCGGATGATGCCATTTGGACTACACTCAGCTGGAGCTACATTTCAACGTCTTCTAGAGTTGGAGCCCTGTGCCTTTGCTTATTTGTATGATGTCATCGTCCTGGGGGAGATGATGGAAGCTCATATGCTAAACTTAGCTAGAGTGTTCAGAAGGCTACAAGAGGCTGGCTTGATAATTAACCAGGAGAAGTGCCAGTTCTTAAAGTGAGAATTGCAGTACTTGGGTCACATCGTGATGGAGCAGGGACTCAAAACCGATCCAGAAACAGTGAGAGCCCTGAACGAGTTTCCAACTCCACAGCAGCTGAGAATGCTATGGAGCTTTCTGGGATTGGCGTCCTGGTAAAGGAGGTTTGTTCTGAATTTTTTGGACCTTGCAACCCCCTTGCACCGGCTGCTGAAGGTGGGAGTGAAGTGGCACTGGGGACCAGTAGAGGAGAGGGCCTTCCAGGAGATAAAGGGGGCCCTCACTAGATCACCAGTGCTTACGTATCCTCATTTTGAACTTCCATTCACACTCCAGACAGATGCCATGGAATACGGATTAGGATCTGTACTTACCCAGGAGGTCGATGGAGATGAGGATGCAAGCAGAGGGCTCAAGGGGGCCGAACCGAGGTATTCCACCACTGAAAAGGAATGCCTGGCTGTGATTTTTGCATTAAGAAAATTCAAGCCGTATAGAGGGATATGAGACTACCGTGATCAAGAATCACCAGGCTCTAAAGTGGTTCAGAGCCATCCCGAATCTGACAGGAAGGCTCGCAAGATGGGCCTTGGAAATGCAGCAGTATAACTTGATTATTAAATACCAAATCAAATCAATTTATTTTTCCACATTGCATTACAAAAAAAAAAAAAAAATGTAAAATTCATAAATTCAATTATAAATAGAATACATTAATTGAAATAGAAAATGATACATTATTACATTAATGCTAGTACATAGATGGCATGGAATTCCCCTAAGAAGACTATACGTCTGTGAATGGGGGAGAGTTCTTGCATGAAAATAGAGTAACATGTATGTAACTATTAACTTCATGTTCTACACAACCTATATAAGTAAATGTAACTGCTGTTTATAGTTTATTCAAAAAAATATGTGATCAATAGCAGAGCAGAGTTGATTATAAATTTACAAGTGGGAGAGCAAGGGAGCCTAAGACCAGCAATGAAGCGAAAAAGTTATATTTTAATTAAATTGAGCTGGTAAGTTATACTAAATGATGTATGGTGAATGGAGCAGTTCCTCAGTTCCAATCCAGCCTATGCCAAAAAGCCACCTGACCAACCCACTTTTATACACCATGTCGCTGCAATTCTCAGCCTCCCTGATGACATCCTGCAAATTCCTATAGATAATTTGAGCTAGGTAGTATGGTGATTTGAGTTCTATTCCATGCATCTAGGTGTTGAATATCCATGGTTGTTCCTGAGTCGTGTTTGATAATTGTGTTGAATATTAGCAAATAGGTTTATTTTATTTTTCCTTATATATGTGAGAATTGTTTTTATAAATAACTGTCTTAGATTGAGCACAGGGAAGTCCGAGAATAGCAGCAGTGGGGTACCTGGATTCTTTTTTCAGGATAGTTTTCATTATTGTGCATTGAGTGACAGCCAGCGGCTCCAGGCAAGCAGATGAAACACCTCCCCAAACTATTATTCCATACGGCAATATTGATTGTGCATATGCATGGTAGATCCTCCTACACAATCTAATGTCTAGTACCTGGCTGAGCTGAGAGAGTCCATACAGCATCCTTCTAAGCCTCTGTTTGACACATTGAATATGGGGAACCCAACTCAAGTGATGGTCAAAAATAACCCCAAGATATTTGTATTGGTCAACTCTCATGATTGATCCACATGTACAGACTGAGGATTCTAAATCTGTACATGTATGCATTTTCACCTGTCTTGAGCCTGGATCTGATTGGTTCCTTGTTACAATCGGCATATACTTTGTTTTAGTTATATTTACTGTTAAGCTGTTATGGTCGAATCAGTTTTTTATTTTTGAAAGGTCTATAGTGGCATTTTTATATACATCTTCAAATGTTATTGATATATATAAGGAACAATATTGGACCCAGGGTGCTTCCCTGAATCACCCCATAGTCAACACTATCCCTCTCACCACATTTACCATCAATTTGAACAAACTGAAGGCATTCATAAAAGTAACTTCTGAACCACTGCAAGGCATTATTTTTAATTCCAATAGATTCAAGCTTCTTGAAGAGCTTGCCTCTATCTATAGAGTCTAAAGCCTTGGCCAGGTCCAGGAACGTCATTAAAACTTTATTTTTCAATTTAACTGACTCAATTATATATTTGGTTACATCAAATAGAGCATCATTGGTATTTTTTGATTTTTGAAATCCATATTGGGTTTTTGCAAGTATTTTATTATTTGTCAAATATTCTGTTAACTGTAATTTGACACATTTTTCAATAATTTTAGACAATGTTGTTAGAAGAGATATGGGTCTGTTGTTTGAGAATTGATTCTTAGGTCCTGATTTGTAGATTGGGATGATTTTTGCTATTTTTAGATTTTCCGGAAACTGTCCTTCCCAAATGCTTAAATTTATTAAATGATGGATAGGATCAATTGGTGACTCAAGATTTTCTTTGATTAATTTAGTTGGAATGAGATCGTACCCCGGAGCACGGTCCCAACCCTGTACAGACAAGGAATTCTGAACACCATTCCAATCAATTTTGAAATAGTATTCATCTTTTTCAGGAAGTTTGTCTATTTTATGAGTTGATAAATTAAGACATATGGCATAATGATCGGTGATCATTTGTACTACAGTTTGTACAACAGTTTGTACTACAGTTGTTGAAACTTGGAAAGTGTGTGGTAATCTGACAAAGTAGTGATCGATGCAGGTGTTGCTGACCGGTCTAGTCACCTTATCTACATAGTACACATGAAATAAAGCCTGCCTCGTTCGTTACATCCAAGTACTTTTCTTCCAGAGTATGTGCATTAGCAGTAAAGAGGTTGCAGCTTATATCACCACTGAAGATTTTTATACATTTAGCGTCATTTCTCTGTTGGTTAAAGTAAGATTCAATGGATTCAATAAAAATGTCAAGACTTGAGTTGGGGCTACGATAGATTGCAAGCAGTTCAAAAGGAACACCGACCCAATCAAAAGTGAGGGAGAGACATGTAGCAATATTCCCTAATTGAATCTCGCGACATGAAGCAGTTATCTCATTGTCTATGTAAACAACAACTCCATCGCTTTGATTAATATTGTTATATGACCTGAATAGTTGTAGCCAGGAATCTCCATCAAATTGCTCTCATCTTTCAGCCAAGCCTCCGTTAAAATAATGCATGTGAAATGACAACTCAGGCTTTGTAATACTACAATAAATCCATCAATATTTTTTTTGTAGCTCCTAATATTTTGCTGGATTACAGTAAAGTTATGTTGATTTGCAACATCGCGACTCCCAAGCTCCCCGCTCTCCAAAAATGTACTATAAAAACTCTTAATATCTGAACACTCTGCACAATTAATTGGTGAGATATCTAATAAGTCTACAGCATTCCTTATCATGAGAATAAAGGAGAAAAAGAAATAAAAAACTATGGCAAGCTGTCCGACCAGTAATGAGATGGAAATATAACAAATTAAAGAATAATGCAATTCAGTATCTGACGGAAATTCTAATGAACGAGAGTGCCTGTAAAAAATTATGAATACATAAGAAAATAGAAATGTTCAAGAGAAAAGAGGAAATTGAAATTGATAAGAAAAGAATTTCATTCTTCACTGGTTAAACTATAGGCGATAACCATGACTAGTATGGAATTATCAAATTCCACCAATAAGGATTTGGTCACCTTTTAAAGGGGCCCCTCTCTCAGTGAAATATTTCTTCGGACAGATTAGGATACTAGTGAGATATCTTATCAAGTTGTTTTTGTACTGAAACTAACACTGTAAAGAATCATATCCGACTATCACACAACACAATTGCATGAGAAAAATAATCTATCTGTAATGAAATTAATAGGCTGGAATAGAGTATATAGCAACAATCGCTTGACGTGACAATCTGCATGATTAATATCAATTAATGTTATGGCACACTTATTATCATATTGTCTCATCTTCGAACATTCCCTTATAATATTATTTACATTATGTGAGTTCGCATATGAAATAAAATAAATTTAAAATAGTAATTGGAAATAAATCAAGAAAAAAGTTGCACTTGTATTAGTTCGAAATAAAAAAGATAAGTTCACAGAAAAAAGTTAGTGGAGTAACCAGGCAATAGCAAGTCCACTGCATCAAATAATTTGAATTATCTTTGAAAGTTTTAAACAAAATAAATATAGACTAGTACTCACTGTTTCTGCAAATAAAGAGTTGAGAGAATATAATATAGTCCAAATATTTTCTTACTCTCGATCATACTAACAAAAAATCGCATTTCTCAAGACACTTTTATGCGGTTACTTGACTGGCAGGCGGGTTATTTAGCTGTGCTGCCTTGGCTGCTGGTTGGCGGCGTTTGCATCGATGGTGCATCGCGTTGGCCACGGCTGACAATGCTCTCCACATGTGCGAGGTCTCGCACGCGAAACGGACGCTGATCCACTGACACCTTCACCATGATTTTGCAATCTGATGTCCCTACAGCCGATAACTTATTGTTTTTCATCAGATTTCTGGCCGCGTTGAAAATCATTCTCGTTCCAGGAGTAAGATGTTCGTTGATGAAAATTGGGTTGTCAGAAAATGTTGCTCTAAGGTCCTTTGCAGTGAGTTTTCCTTTATCCCTCCTTGCTGCCAACCACACTTCTTTTGTTATTCGGGATGTAAAGTTCACGACAATGGTCGGAGGTCTATTATCTGTTTTCTCACCACCTAGCCTATGCGCAGCTGATATATCGGAGTGGTAAAAATTCAATTGTAGAATGCAAGCTATGTCCTCTAATATTCCCAACACATTTTCCTTGTAAGTTACTGGTATGCCTACCAACGCGGGAAGCTGAACATGGTCCCCGATGCACTCTCCCAAGTGTTGCCAGGAGGTGACACACCAGCCGACACACATGAAGGCCAAAAGGAGGCTACAGGAGAGGTGGCCGCCATCATCACGGAGGATGATAGATGGATAAGGAAGATGAAGAGCAACCTACTCCATCATCCGGGGAAGTATCCCAATTATATGGTGAGGGGTGAGGCCCTATATAGACATATATGGGCCCAGCAGCAGCCTCCCGATGCACCCGAGAGTGACAGCTGGAAGCTGTGTATCCCGAGCGGTGCACGGGCTGAGATACTTCAGCAGAGCCATGATGCACCGACAGATGGCCATCAAGGGGTGTTCCAGACCTATCACCGGATAGCCTGTTGCTATTACTGGCCAGGCTTGTATGCAGATGTCACGAAGTATGTGAGGCAGTGTGAGACCTGCATGAAGCACAAGATGGAGCAGCGGCCTCCATATGGACAAATGAATAGCCAGAGGAAGGTGGTTTCGACCCTGGGAGACCGTTAGCACCGACATTGTGGGCCCATTACCTCGCTCGAGGAGAGGAAATGAATACCTGGTGGTATTTCAAGACCAGTTCACAAAGTGGATGGAGGCTTGGCTGCTAGCTCAGGCAGACAGCAATGCAGTTGCACGAGCCTTGAGGGAGCTGGTTGTCACCAAGTTTGGGGTGCTAAAGCTGTTGATCTGTGACAATGGAACACAATATACCAGTAGGCTTTTTAAGTCATACTGTAAAGATAATGGCATTACATTATTCTACACTCCACCGTATACACCGAGCTGTAACCCTATGGAGAGGGTTAATAGAGTCTTAAAGACTATGATACAGCTCTATGTGGGAGAGAACCATGCTGACTCAGATCGTTACATGGAGGAGTTTTGTTTTGCCATGAATACAGCAGTAAATTTCGGTACTAAGTATGTATACTCCTGCTTTCCTCAATTTTGTAAGAGAATTGAGAGCACCAGGAGATGCTAGCTGCGAGGAGGAAGGCAATCCCCGACAGGAGGATGGAGGCACGAGTCGAGCAGCCCAGCTGAGGAGGCTTCAGGTGCTGAAGCATGCACAGAAGCTTGTTTTAGATAATCTAAACGAGGCCTATAATAATACCAGGAGGTGTTATAATCTTAGCCGAAGACTGTTAGAACTAAGGATGGGGCAGTTGGTGTATAAGAGGGATTATCACCTCTCATCCGGAGTGAACCAGTTTGCAGCTAAGTTAGCTCCAAAATTTTCTGGGCCCTATGAGGTAGAGAAAATGTTGAGTGCTTCAGTAGTGCTGCTAAAGGGAGCTGCCAATGAGAGGCTGACACTTAACGTGAAAGACATCAAGATCTTGCCACCCCTTTCCAAAGATGAAGAGGTCGAGGATGGAGGAGCCGGCAACGATGGAGGAGTCGGCAATGATGGAGGAGCCAGTGCAGAGGAAGATGGTGATGGTAGGAGGAATCACGTGAACAGGGTGATGCTACCCACTCAGCTGATGGAGTACTGAGGAAGGGGAATCCAGCATCAGCAATAAGGTGAGAGGCTAGAAGGGGAAATAACATCAAGTTTGGAGAGAATTCACTTAGAGTGTATAGTTCACGTTTAATTATGGGGTTCGAGGTAGTTAGTTGCATTGGCACTAGTTGAAATTAATGATAATATTGGAGGATGTAAATAATTATTTCTTGTCTAGAGAAATTCATTGATAATAGGCCTATTTGAAGGTAGTAAAATTAATAACAGATTCTGAGTAATTTTTCCTGGTCAAAGTGTTACCGCCGTTTGGTATCATTTTGTGAGCACTCTGTTAAGAGCTTCCTGTGTAAACCCATCTGGCCATGCTGTCTATGCATGAACTGGGTGTTGGCGAGTTGGTGATGAGTTGTGAACTATGAAGTACAGACAATTTGACTATTTTTGAGTGAAAGTGTGAAACACTCATAATTTTAAGATCTTTGTTTCATTGATTTCTTGTGTAATGAGTGAAAGTGCGAAACACTCGTAATTTTAAGATCTTTTGTTTCATTGATCTTTGTGCGTAATACAGTCCATTTTGTAACAGTGAAATGTTTGTGTCATGTGTCATTTTATTCTACACCAATCATCCATAAGCTTGGTTACTCTGACCCGGATTTGTGAATTCGTGAACTTATGTGCAATAAACTTCATCTTGTGTGATTGGTGAATTCATGAACTTATGTGTAATAAACTTCGTCTTGTGTGATTTGTGAATTCGTGAACTTGGTAAGCTTCATGACTACCGGTATGTACTGTAACATTATAACATTATCAATCTTGTTATAAAACATTATAACAATATCAACTATTGATATCAACAATATCAATCGTGTGTGACAACAATATCAATCGTGTGTGACAATAATATCAATCTTGTGCAATAATATCATTCTTGTGTGACTGTGTAAACTGTATGTTGAATAGTGACTATATTATCTTCAAATAAGTTAACTCATTATCGTATATTCATTTTTGATTTCATGTTTTCATCATTTTCTCATCGTGTTTTATTTCGTGTCATGTTTCGTGTTCGCATCTTCGCATTCGTGCGTGTATCTTCTTCAAGGGGGGGGGGGGTATGTTACCGCCGTTTGGTATCATTTTGTGAGCGCTCTGTTAAGAGCTTCCTGTGTAAACCCATCTGGCCATGCTGCCTACGCATGAACTGGGTGTTGGCGAGTTCCCCGAGTTGGTGATGAGTTGTGAACTATGAAGTACAGACAATTTGACTATTTTTGAGTGAAAGTGTGAAACACTCATAATTTTAAGATCTTTGTTTCATTGATTTCTTGTGTAATGAGTGAAAGTGCGAAACACTCGTAATTTTAAGATCGTTTGTTTCATTGATCTTCGTGGGTAATACAGTCCATTTTGTAACAGTGAAATGTTTGTGTCATGTGTCATTTTATTCTACACCAATCATCCACAAAGAGAACTAAAAATTAAGCTAAATGCCAACTCAACCATTTCAGTTTAATTATTCAGATAATTAGTCTTTGGGCTTTATCTGTTAAATTGGAAAAATCTTGTTACTATCATTTCTTCCATCCCCAATAAAATCGCCCCATTTCCATCTCAAAACTTCTAATCAATTTGTCATTACCAAGCATGGGTTAAAATATGGAATTTGAATTATTTTATTTTTCTAATCGTCAGTTATAGTCTTTAAACTATATAACGATTTATGCTTATTAGGAGAGAATTATATGTCAGTCTATTCTGAATGATATTTATCCATGAGTTAATGGCTTAAATATTTATTGCAATCACAGAATGAAGCTGGTGATAGTTGCTTTAATCCGTGGAGAAATTTTTTTAATGAAAATCTTCATTATTTCAATTCAATTAATTCCATATTGGTTTAGAAAATTACTTGGATTGTACTAGTATTGCAGTAGTCGAAGCTCTATTGTGCTATTTTCTAATTGTGATTTAGTCACGTTTTTGAGGATGGATCCAAGTTTCTCACGGCCTGTGCTTGAGTGATTATTTTCCGTGGCTATATTTTCTCTCCAATATAACAATTCTGTTGAGAAAATCAATAAGTGAATATTTGTCATCATTTTTATATTGGAATAAACAGTGGGAAATGGCACTTGTCCTTTGTTGTATTACTGCCAGTTTAATCTGAATCTCAGTACTATGTGACTGTCGAGCTGCCGTCGCTTAGGATAAGATAAAACAATCAACTTTTTTTGTCTATATCTCAGATTATTCTCGTGGGATCTTGCAAATTCATTATATTCAAGTTGATAATTCCAGATTATTCCTGTTTTCTCCAGTTTATTGAAACTTCTCTGGCTCTCTACAGTCAGTCTGTTGTTAGCTCCTGACCAGGTAACATCAGTCCGCTCTGCTCTATCTTGAACAGTAGGGGAAAGTGGGGCAAAACCGACTGGTTGGGTCAAACCGACCCCTCGCCGATTGACTGACTGGTGCTATCAACATGCGGAAAAAAATTCACTAAGTAAGCCTACACAATATGAGTCAGATGTAGCTTGCATTCACAGCTGGAAACTTAATCATATGAGTTCTACAAATTCTTGAAAGTTTTTTCTAAAAATTTGTTCGATTTTTCAGTCACATATGATTAGGTGCTATTGGATACAATTCCAATAAGTTTGCTCTTCAATTCAGTGTATCTTTTCAAATAAATCCATATAGATACAATTAACCTGTTCTGTAGTCGATTGTGGCCATTTTTATTTTGGCATGTGCTGTGGGGCAAAACCGGCATTTTAGTGAGGGGCATAACCGACTGCAGTCGGTTTTACTTCCTGCAAATTGATAAGTTTCCCTTTAGTGTAATTATGTAACTACTTAATTAATGAAACTGGTTTAGTGTTGTCTGTTTATTCATTGTTTTTAAATATGCATATTTTATCAGTAGGCTGAACTATTGAAAACTATATCGTGAAAAGATAAATTTCAAATAAAACTGTTATAAGCTGCTTTAAAACCCAACTTTCGATACAATTCTTCATGGATTCTGTTATGAGCCTGATTATAATTCAATCAAGAATGCAGGGCATGGATGGACCTATCCTGTGATTTGCAAATCAATCTCCTGCTGCTCTCAATAGGCTACTATGTCTCAATTTTATTCTCTGTTCATTCTATTTGGGATTTTTGTGCTGTTTAGATGATCACTGTGTAAATTGGAGAATTGACAATAGTTCAAATAAATCAGAAATATTATTCCTTCCATTATTATGAACTTGAACATGAGATTTATCATGTTGCATTTGATAGGTAATGGAATGAAATAGGCCAAAATTGATAATAATTCTTAATCTCATAATAAACACACTACCACATGAAATCACATCACCTATATGGGCTACTTCAATCAAATTAGTAAAAACAACATGAAACTTGTAGTAACCTTTCATTGAAACATTTTAACAACTAGTTTCGACCTACTTTGGCCATTTTCAAGTTAAAATAAACAAGTTAATACTAGATAATATATATGTTCATATGATTTATTTATTTCTCATTCATTATCTTTTGGTTAAAGTTATTCAATTATTTACTTTTGATTTTATCAAGAATAGGCTATGATTATTTAAGTCAAATTAAATTATAATTATTAAATAACTCCTATTTGATTTTGCAGTTTTATAGATATAAAATTCGTCTTTCACATTCAATTTATTACTTTCATTACTGCAGCTTAATATTTTCATATTTTAATTTATATCAATATAATTAGTTTCAATTAAATGTTCACCAAACGCCGATTTTTTAGTAGTATTTTTTTTTTGCAATGACCTCCATTCAAATTCTAAACAAAAAGAGGGTTGGATCCAGTGCTCGAGTTGCAAAGGATGGGCTCATGAGCAATGCTCGAGAAGTGAGGAGAAAAATGACACCTTCATTTGTGATTATTTGTGTAAATATTTCAAAAAATCCCATGTTAGTTTCCTTTTAATTTTATTTTTCGTATGTCTTGACACCTTTATATGAGTGAATATTTTGAGTAATCTCATGTTGTTTCCATTTTCCTATGTCATGACAACTTTATTAAATGAAATTTAGTGATTTGTGTGGCTATTTCAAGTGTTTCCATGTCATTTCCATTAATGTCGGTTTTACCCCACTCATAAGACGGTTTTACCCCACCCATGGGGCAAAACCGTCATTTTGCACAAAAAAATTATAAAATTATTACCGTTTTTATTATAATTGAATAAATGTTTTTGAGTATGTATAGTTATCATGAAATATGTAAAGAATGAGATTGACATCATATTTTGATGAATCTGCCAACAGATTTCCATTAATTGAACTTCAAACACTAGCAGGTCGGTTTTGCCCCACTTTCCCCTACCTCTGACTGCTGTCATCTCTAGTTATTCAGTTTAGTTCCCCCTTTCTGATTAATAGTTCCACTTCAGCTTTCTTATTTCTTTTTCTAAATTAATCTTTCACTGTTCCTCCTTTTATTTGAGTTGTGATTTTTTCTCTAGAAGTGCATTACCTCATTGTAGACGTCCCCTTCCCCAGTGCCTTCTTTTCAGGCCCTCCAAACCCAGCATGCAGGGCGCACCCCAGAGGAGCTCCGGGATGTGTTGCAGAATATGAGGAGAGACACCCTCCTGGGCATCCCTCTGGTGCAGTGAGGAGGCATCGCTCTCGCTGTGGTCAATAGAAAGGAGGGCACCACTACCATCCTCGACCCAGGGCACCGAACCGTGCCTGAGGACTTCAATGCCATCCATGCAGTCACTTCAAAGTAGTGCAAGGTGAAAAGGTTGCAGTACCTCCAGGCGGGGGACATGCAGTGTTTTCGCCATGTTCGCAAGGGGCTGACCCGGTGGCAATGTGAGTGGCTCATCGGTCACCAGCTACTTCTGCTTTTGCAGCAGCAGACCCCACCGGAGGATGCAATGGTGGAGGCGGCCTCACACAAGCTCTTTGACCATTTTCCCCACTCTGAGGACAGGCCGCGATCTGGATGTAGTGTCTACATCCAGCCTCCTCACACCCGAGACATCAGCCAACACCAGTAGAGCCGAGGAGCCTTTGCCCTCAACCTCCAAAATGGACGACCCTGAAGTCCTGACAGAGGACGAGGATGCCCTCCTAGAGGGTGGTGGGGGCGACTTCTCTATTTTGCAGGCCTACAGAATGTCCGAGGAGGTTGCAGAGCCCCCAGCGCCATCCTGCACCGTGACACAACCAACTTTGTCAACCCACCCTACCCCTCTCTGGGTTCAGGAGAGGGGTCTCACGGAGGCTTGGGGAGCAGCTCCAGGGGAGGCACGTGGCGCCCCTGAGGTTTTGGCTGACTCCGCCAATACCTGTGACCTGCCTCCACCACCTCTTGATAGGCCCAGCTCAATCCCTTCTGAAGTGCTGGAGGTGATGGTGGTTTCCTCTGGGGAGAAGGAAGAGGGAGTACCCCTGCCCCCACCCATCTGGTTGACTGCTGCCGACTGCGGATGGTAGAAGCACAGCATGCAGTGCGAAAGCACAGCTCCCTGCAGGGCAGAAGCCCGGCATGCAGGGCGAAAGCACAGCTCCCTGCCGGGCAGAAGCCCGGCATGCAGGGCGAAAGCCCAGCACAGGTAGTGCACGAGCACCTGAAGCACCTGTTTCCAGAATGTGGAAACACTGCGGCCAGATTGCTAGCTCGTCTGAACGTTGTGTGCAAACATGACACAACAGTCAGTGTGTGTCTAGATTGTCATCATGCAGATGCACACCTTCGTGGTGTGCAAGCACAGCAGCAGTGCGAAAGCACAGCATGCAGTGCAAATGTATGGCCCCGCAGGGCGAAAGCCCGGCACAGGTAGTGCACTTGACCTCAGCAGTGTGGGAACATGGCAACCAGGTTGCTAGCTTGTCCGAACATTGTGTGCAAACACAACACATTGGTCGGTGTGTCTGGATGGTCATCATGTGTATGCACACCTTCGCGGTGCGCAAGCACAGCATCCTGCAGGGCGGAAGCCCGGCACACAGTGTGAAAGCATGGCTTGCAGGGCGTAAGCCCAGCTTTGTGTCATGTGTTCCCTATATCCTGCAGTGCGCGAGCATGGCTTGTCTGGACGGGGCGAAAATCCTTGTGCATTGCTGTGTGCAAACACAGCCCTCCAGCAGAGCGCAAGTTCTGTTTCCTAGTGTAAAAGCAGGGGCCAGTTTTCCTAGGTCTTCCCCTCTTCTTGAAGATTTTAAATAATTACACCATTTCAAAGAGAATTCAATGCTCTACAAACCTACGATGAGCATCAGTTTTTATGATGCATTGTTGGAGAGTTATAAGCTCTAAAAAGCAAAACATTGGATAAAAACCTGTTATTTTAACAATTACACGCTTTCAAGGGTGAATATCACGGGAACTGTTGGGAATATCACAAAATTCTACTGAACAAAAAGTGTAGAGAATTTAACAAGCTCCATTTTTGAATAGTTAGTAATGTTGGTTGAACTCATTGTTCTCAAGATATGAGCGTGGAAGCAAAACGCTGAAAAATTCAACTTTTAAACCACCCTCATCCCTTTAGCACATGATTTAGGAATAAGGACTTTTGATATGTTCTCTTCCCACTAGTCTCAATAAAGCTGCAAAGTCAAAAACCATGTTTAAAACATTCCCTCAAAACTTGTTTAAAACATTCCCTCAAAACTCCTTTGTCAATTGGTCTATTATTGCTAAAATGGAGATTTCAACACTCATCACTAAAGCTGCTGGAAAAGGTGTAGGGAAATTCGAAAAAGTGTGAAATTATACATCAAATTAGAGAGAATTTAATGCTATATAAGCTCATAACCAACATGGATTTTTCCCATCGATTTTTAAAAAGTTATAAGAGCAAAAATAGAAAAAATTGGTGGCAAACATTTTTTTTTTCAAATTGTCACACCTTCATGAGCGGATATCTTGGAAACTAGAGGAAATATTAAAAGTTGTAAAATGTATATTGTAGGAAATTATGTAAGCTTCAATTTGTTATATGACAGTCAAGTCCTTAGGATACATAGTTTTTGAGTTTTATGCGAGAAACCAAAAAATGGTACCTTCAAACCACCCCCACTCCCTTAGCACAGGGGGTAGGTGTGGGGACTTTTGATATTTTCACCTCCTTACTATCCTTAACAGAACTGGGGGGTCAAAAATTGTCTTCCCAACTTTTCCCTCTATAATCTTTCCTTGACTGTACTATTTGTACTCGATAAAGCTGAGAAAATGCTGGAAAAACGCAGATTTTATTTCGTTCTTAAACGCAGATTCGTTCTTAGTGCGCCTCTAAAGCTATTGTGATTAGTGATGTGCAAATATTTTACTCCAGGTGCCTCAAAATCCTGGGTGTTCACTTCGATCAAAGTCTTAGCTGGAAGGATCAAACTACCCATGTGTGCAATCGTGTTTATGCAGGAATGCACCAGTTCAAAAGACTCAGAAACTCTTCCTAGGAGCATAAGACTCCTATTGGTGAGAGCACTGATACAACCTTTGCTGGATTACTCTTGCTTGGCTTACATTGATCTTACTGCTGAGTAGAATACTAGACTGCAAAGATCACTGAATTATGCAGTCCGTTTCATTTTTTATGATGACCACATCACTTCACTCTTTAAGGAGCTGGGGTGGCTCAAGCTGATGGAGCGCAGAAGGTATTTCCTTCTGGTCTTAACTTACAAGCTGATTGTAAGAAGTGATGGTCCTGGCTATCTTCGAGACTCATTCACTGACATCCAACCCAATCGTGGCACTAGGTCTCATCACCTCACACTCCAAATACCACTTCATCCAACTGCTATTTTCAACGCATCTTTCCTCACATCCGCCTGCCGAGCATGGAACTCCCTACCCAACCACCTGATCCAATCCGATTCATTGGCTTCCTTCAAAAGGAATCTGTTTAAATATTTACTGGATGATGACTGAGCTATTGTCCTGTTTGTTCTAATGTTAATTTCATTTCTCTGCATTCCATTCATCATTATTTTACTTGAATCGATACTTTCATTCTTATTTCTATTTGCTCCATTCTCATTTATTTAATTTTCTCCTTTTTCTCCAATCTTTCCATCAATCTCATTTAATTAATAGTTTGGCCGTGGTGCAGCCGGTCTAGAATAGCAGGCCTAGCGTCCCAACAGTCGAAGGTGCTAGAGTGGTAGAACCCCACCGAAAATCCGGGTTCCTTTATATCCATAATCCTCCATATTCTACATCCCTACCCCTCACCAAGCCTTAATATCCTCCCACTTGTACCTTTCAAATTTCCACTTCCCTGTGAATTCTGCCCATCCAATAAATAAGCCTAGATTATTTTCATCAATTGTATTAATTTCCACTAATATTTTTCACTATGTATTGTATTTAAATTTAGAAGTGTTATTTTTTGTCTGTTCTGTTTAATTTTATAAGTGTTTGCCATAGGTCTTGTCAGACTTTGCAATGTAAGACAAATTGAATAAATATCAAATATCTAAAGGGCCAACTGAACATACCTACCAAATTTGAACGTTTTTGGTCCGGTAGATTTTTAGTTCTGCGAGTGAGTGAGTCAGTCAGCGATTGAGTGCCATTTGGCTTTTATATACTATATATAGATATATATAAAGCCGGGTGTCCCACCAAGGTTGTAACAGCCGTTGACCATAGATTCTACTCGACATTTCTGACAAAAAATTTCCAGTAAACTTTTTTCCTATCGACCTTAGTTAAGAGATATATCGATTTTTCGATATTTTCAGAATATGCCTACTTCCGGTCATTAAATACTCAATAACTGGAAAACTGCTGGTCGAATTTCAATTTCAAGGGTATTGATGCAAAGAGAAAAACATTTCAAACAAGATTAATGTAATTTCATTTGTTGTTATTCTTTAAATTCAAACCGTTTTTCTCGATTTTTCTCCTCGCAATTATAGTGGTTTCAAATTTCAAAAACTTCTCCATTCCATAAGCTTTAGAATGAGTATAAATTCGAAAATGTAAGTTCCATGATAAAGTGTTCAAAACTGCTAATATGTGGAATGAGCACCTTAAAAATGAGGAAATTCACAAACAGCATGCATCAAGTGGTGATCCTAAGGGTTAAATCACCTGATTTCTCTCTGGCAATATTCACAAGTTTTAATCAACATTTTAACATTCTACAATGATACGACTTTTTCAATAACTTGCATTATTCCCTGTACCATAAATCCTGAATAAAATAACAAGAAGTGTATGTTTCAGCCTATTTTCAGTATAGTTTCAGTGTGCTTTCCAGTTAATTGGCATTATATGTATCAACTTTGGCTAGTAGAGAAATGTTCGCGTTCAGGAGACGTTTTCCTGACCGAAAACACCCATCTCATCACACGTTTTTAAGATTGACAGATGTCAAAATGGTAAGGGTCTAGGATCAGTTTCAAGGTACGAGAGGCCCGTCTTAATTTCTGGAGCTTTTGAGAATCGTATTCTAAAGTATTTCGAGCAGAATCCTCGATCCAGTATCCGGCGGGTAGCTGGGATGTTGGATGTTTCAAGAATGATAGTTCAAAGAATATTGAAGAACAATAACTCTCGACCATTTCATGATACCCCAGTTCAAGAGTTCAATGAAAAGTACATTCACAAAGACTGGTGCTTTAAATTTCTACAATACAAGTACATGGACCTTTCATTTTCCCTGCAAGAATAAATTGTGAAGTTTTTATGGACTTTTCTGGTCAATGAGCTTCACGAATTGATGGAAGACGTGCCTCTCAATTTGAGGCAGAATATGTGACCCCAGTTGGATGGCTGCCTCCCTCATTATACTAGAAACGTCCGTGGGTGGCTTGATAACAACTATGGTGGGCGGTGGATTGGCCGAGGTGGACCCGTAAGTTGGCCACCACGCTCATCTGATCTTACTCCAATGGACTTCTACTTTTGCGGGGTTGTAAAAAGTGATGTTTACAGAGCATAAATAAGGAGAGGAAAAAGTATGAGAACGGCTTAGTATCTCATAAAAGATTGTGACTCCTAGATGGGTGTGATTGGGGACCCCTTTCAAATTGAAAATACTACTTTACTATGACTTCAACAATCTGGTCCGCCATATTGAATGCAACTTTATTTTTTTAAATGGGAAGGTTGTCATGCGATACATGATTTCGATACGAAATTTCAAAACAAAATAAATGATGAAAACCGCACATCGATATCTCAAATGGTTCAGAAGATATTCATATATTAATCAATACAACTTATGTATTTCATTTCTGATATGCATGATATTGATTAATAATGTGAATATCTTCTGAACGATTTGAGATATCGATATGCGGTTTTTACCATTCATTTTTTCTTGAAGTTTCGTATCGAAATAATGTATCGCAACCTTCCCATTAAAAAATAAGGTTGCATTCAATATGGCGGATCCAAAATGGTGGACCATATTTTTTAAGTCATATTTTCAATTTGAGTAGGATCCCCCATCACACCCACCATCAAATTACCGGTATGTAATTATATGAAGCCGTTCTCAGTCTTTTTTCTCTCCTTTCTGCTTTGAATAGTATTGATTAATAATGTGAATATCTTCTAAACGGTTTGAGATATCGATATGCGGTTTTCGCCATTCTCTTTTTCTTGAAATTTCGTATCGAAATCATGTATCGCATGACCACCTTCCCATTCAAAGAAATAAAGTTGCATCCAATATGGCGGATCCAAGATTTTTGAAGTCATAGTAAAGTAGTATTTTCAATTTGAGTAGGATACCCAATCATACCCACCGTCAAATAACCTTTGTGTATGAAATATTAAGCCGTTCTCGGACTTTTCACCCACTCTGTATGTCTATTTTTTAAAATCATCGTCTGGAACCATGGAGTGGGAAAATAAATATGCGAAGAAGAAAAATTTGAAAACCCACATTCAAAGCAAGATGATTCATTAATCATCTAGGGTTCTAGGCTATATCTTATTTAATAACGTATGGTATGTAACTGATTTTTCAGAAATTAAAAATGAAATTATAACCACTAGTCTATGTTCTAAAGAGGTAATATGAATAATAAAAATCATTAAATAACTGATACGGATTAATTTTCATGTGAAAACTACTCGTTCAAAATGATAAGACGCTACTTATCACTACTTACTGAAGACTGTTTAATAATATTTCTATTCATTCCAGATTATGATTTCAAACTATGCTCAAATAATGAGCTAATGCTACTGGGGCCACTCGGCGTCACAGTAATAATATCAAGGAAAATGACCTTGACCTTTTAGTGCATACTATCAGAGACTATAATATTGCTTCTCTAGATCTCAGTAACAATTTAATCAAGTGTGAAAGCCTGAGAATACTTGCTGAGTGTTTAGCTAATACAGAAGTAAAATCCATTAATTTAAGTTGTATTAGTTTAGACACTGATGTTATGCACTGTCTTGCACAGGCCTTGAAAAAATCACAAGTTTTATCAGTTGAATTTTGCCATTCTTCTCTCAACAGTGAGAGCATGAAAATATTGGCTACATGTTTGGAGGATACTAAAATAACCTCTATAAATTTCAGTGGTAATGACCTAAATTATGATGCCATCGCTTGTCTAGTTGCTGTTCTTCCAGGGACGGAGATCACATCAATTGATCTCAGTTATACCACTTTGAATAGCGTGTCATTGTCTCTATTATCATCATGTTTGAAAGATACAAAAATTACCTCCATCAATTTAAGTAACAATAACTTGGACTTTGATGCTATTGAAAGCCTAGCACTTGCTTTGCCAAAAGCACACATAACTTCACTCAATCTCAGTTATACATCTATGCATTGTGGAAGCTTGATGATAATTGCAACATGCTTGGCAGAAACACAAATAGCCTCACTCAATTTGAGTGGTAATCTATTCAGATTTGATGCAATAAATCAACTTGCGCATGCATTGCCAGGCACTGAAATAACTTCAATCAATCTTAGTAGAACAAATCTAGATTTTGAATGTTTGAAAGCATTTTCATCTTGCTTGAAGGATACAAAAATCACGTCTCTTTCTCTGAGAGGTAATGCATTTGGCAATTCTGGTGTCATATTTCTATCCAATGCTCTTGAAAACACTAGCATAACCTCTATAGATGTTGGTGAAAATGATCTAACTTGCACAGGTTTGAAAGTACTAGCATCATGTTTGATCGGTAAAGAAATAAGATCTCTTGATTTGAGTGATAACAAATTTGGATATGCAAGTATAAAACATCTTGCCTCCTGTCTGAAAGAATGTGAAATAGCAGATTTGAATCTCAGTAATAGTTCTATAGAATGTAATAGCCTGAAAAATCTTGTACTAAGTTTGCCAGATACAAAACTCAGAGCACTTGATCTTAGTGGCAATACTATCTGCTGTAATACGTTTTACTTAGCGGCTGTTCTCAAACATACTCAAATAACTAAACTTAATCTAAGTAATAATAAATTTGGTGATCATAGTCCAATAAATTTCCTTTTGCGTTTGAAGACCATGAATCATTTTTCACTCAATTTAAGCAGAGAGAATAATACCTGTTCAGTAAGTTTTTTCTACTTAGCAAGCATTTTAAAGACAAGGGATATCAGGTTTCTGGATCTCAGTAACACAGATATTGATTATGATGAATTGGAGTATCTTTCCCGGGGACTATGTGGCTCATCGGTAGTTTCACTCAATCTAAGTAATAACAAGATGATTCACAATAATGCTCACTACTTGGCAAGGGTTTTAAAATACACTAAAATATCGTCGTTAAACCTTACAAACACTGATATTGCTCGAGATGATTTCAGGTGTCTGGTTCAAGGCCTCCGGGGCTCGCCAGTTACATCACTCAATCTTTCTGACAATCAGTTCTTAGATGATGATTGCCTCAAATATCTGGCTAGGAATCTTGAACGTACTAAAATTATTGAACTCGTCCTATATGGAATGAAGATTGATCACAAAACAGCTGACAATATATTGATAAGCTTTGTACAATGTGAAACAAATGGTTGTGTAACAATTGCTTTTGATGATTACGTCTTCCATAGACGTGTGAACTTATTTAGATATCCAGGTTGTGAGATAGAAATCAATCAACCATCGCTGCATAAAGGAGTCGATAATTTGATATTATTGAACAAGGGATTTCAAAAGTCTGGAATCACAAAACTAATTATTCACGACTGTAATCAATCGCCAGAAATTCCACACTTGTTTGGAGCGTTTGATAACATCAACATTAAAGAAATAGAATTGAAAATGACCACGCTAGATAAGTATATTGCCTCAATGCTTCAAAAAACTAAAATTGGCGAATTGAAGGTGAATAGTTTGGACTTGAGGATTGCTGCTGAAACAAAACTAGAATGCATCTCATTGAAATTCGAATGCATGACCGGTCTGAATGTATTTGATGCAAAGGCAGAGCCAGAACGCGATGTGTCTGTTTGTCATCGGCCTGTGTCCAATAATTGCACAGTTGAGGATCAGATGTGTCTAAATAGAAGGCGAGCTGAATCTCACCCAAATCCACCACTGCATTTCGAAAACGCATTTTTCAGCGAAATAAAGTCATTCATAATAGCTTCAGGTATTCTGTATCTTGATATTAGAGAAATTAATATGGGATATGAGGAATTCAAACCTTTACCTGAAGCTTTGAAATATTCAAAAGTGATATCTTTGAATTTGAGCAATAACAAAATAGGACCAAGATGTATTGAACTACTAGCTGAAGTCCTTCCTTCAACTGGAATTGTTTATATTGACTTGGAAGGAAATGATATTGGACTTACTGGATTTGAATCACTAATGGGTGTGTTGAGAAAAACAAATGTTTGTTGGCTTTCACTGGGTGGTAATGGTATTGAGAGAGTGCTGCCAAATTATATACAACTGTCTCCATTTATTGTTCCCCGGAGTGATAATTTAATTTCATTTCAAATAAGGTACTTATTCAATGAGTTGGTTTCCCTGAATACTTCTAACAATAGTTTTGAATTCACTGTCCCTAAAAACCATTCAAATCCTCCTGTCAGTTCAAAACATTATTGCATTCTGATTAAGCATTTACTGGAAACTCCAAGCTACAACATTCATATTTATGATATGATTTATATGAAAAGTAAGGTACACAATTTTAATGTAATGAAAATAATTGACAGTTTCATAACAGATATCGAGAATAGGTTTATAAATTTTATTTTAGAACATATTGAACATTTGAAACAGTTCTTTGGTGATGATAGTAATTTAGAAATTTTAAAAACATTCGAATATCTAATGCTTGAAAATATGGTTGGCAAGTTACTTTTGCATAAGTCCTTGTTTTATGTCAATGACGAAGAATATATTTTGCATCCATTTGTTTATAAAATGCTGCATAAATACGGTATGTCACTTCTTATTGAACCAGATAAGAGAGAAAAAATTATAAGTTTCTTCGTTAATAATCCAGAAATTGATGGAGCTTACGAACTTGTGGATTTGCTTAACTCAGACACATTTGTAAGTCATGGAGATACATCAGGTTGTATATAGCCTAACTACGAGCGATTTGAGGCTGTAACATAGTAAAATCAAATCCCGTAAAATATTTAGTTTGGAATTCACTCATGTTTAGTCATTTATAACCATAAGAATGATTCTTTCTATCCAAAGAATCCTTCATGGTAATTTTCCGCATTCTGATTTGACATTGGCAAACTGATAGAAATATAATAATACAAGAAGCATTGTTAGCAGGTGTGTCTGGAAATCTATATGAGATAGAGCGCTCTACCTGGTCTCAGGATGTATGATTTTCAATTATACATTTGAATATTGTGACAATCGGAAGTTATTGTTGATTAAAAATTGAAATTCATCAAAATGAATTTTTTCTTGAAATTTTACTCATTTTTGAAAAATTTTAACTCAGTGCTCATTGGAGATAGAGAGCTCCAAATCATTTCATCTTATTCAGAATTTTATAATCTAAAAATAAAGCCTGAACAAATTTTCTGTCAGATGACTGGATTTGGCGGAAATAGCTGACACTAGAAAATGAACCGAAAATACGAGGTTTTTGCGCTACTCTATATTTAGCCCAAGGAAATTTTGCACATTGAAGAATCAGAATAAGAACTACTATATATAAATATAAATATATTGGAAGCACACTCCCTTTTTCATGTCCAATTGACTGTACTCAACTGTCACATACATTACGCGTCCCGTAGATTTGCAAAAGAGAAGAATGAGCTGTAGTACGATGAGATCTAATGATAATACCAAAAGTTTTAAGTGTTTGAAATTTTTATCCTTGAGGTGTCCCTATGCGCGCCTCTTCACTAAATTGAGTCTATCTAACGGGTGATTCTCATAGAACATGATTTTATGAACTTATATCATTGTGCGAAATCTCAATGTGATGACAATGGAATTGGTTATGATAGTTGAAGCTGAAACATAGGTGTTTTTTTTCAAAATACAAGGAGCATTGTTGTCAGGTGTACCAGGAAATCGATATGAGATTGAGCGCTCTAATCTGAGACACAATCTGAGACCAGAGATTGTAGAGCACAAAATTACGCCCAGAGGGATTTTGAATTATAAATTTAAATGGTACCGGTAACAATCGGAAGATATTGTTGATCAGAAACTAAACTTTTTCAAATTGATTTTTTCTCTTAAAATTTCACTTTTTTTACAATTTTTGAAAAGTTGTAAATCAGTGCTCATTGAAGATAAAGAGTTCCGAATGATCTCATTCCATTACGAATTTCATCTAAAAAAAGGCAAGAGTGAATTTTTCTATCCGATTACAGGATTTGGCGGAAATATCTGAAAATTGGAAAATGAACCAAAAGTAGGAGGTTTTTGGGCCACTCTGTATCTAGCACGAAGAAATTTTGCATGGAAAATTGGTTCTGAACTTCTCTTATTTATCCAAACAATATATCAACTAATCAGAACTACAATATAAATTCCAAGTTCACCCCATTTTTGATGTCTATATTGACTTATTAATATCATGTTATTCAAATTTATTTCACCACAGTTGACTCTACAATCATTGGACACAAAAGATATCCACAATAAATTCATACTCAATAATAAAATGTGCTTTATATACTTTGCTCATATAATTTATATGTAAAATTGTGGCCCAATAGACAAATTAAATTCCGATGATTATCCGACAGAGTCCAGATACTCATAGCCCAAGGTCTATAGAAACAAGCCAAGACACCCTTTTTCCTTCTTGCCATTTTGATGCGATTTTGGCAGCACATTTCAAAATCCAATCTAATTCGAACAACTTATTAATAACAAAATTATTCATTTTAAAAACAATATTCTGGTTCAGATAATATGTCAAATCAGGTTTTCGATTTTTGTAATGAAATTTCAATAATGAGTTGTCCAATAATTGTTCTTATTCTTGTAACATATAGATGTTATGATTCATAAGGCATTGGGGTAAGACAGAAAAATGCGAGGCTAAACTCCAAAAGAGTTTGAAAGTTCCCGATTAATTAAATCTAAAAATCAACAATTCAGTTTCTAGTTGAAATGTAAATACTCTTATTCTGTTGGAAAAATTCATTTTACTATTCCAATTCGAGCCATTTCCCATTATCTAAAAAATTGCTAATAACACATGCCACACCCGTCTTTTTTAATATTTTTATTAAATATGAAAATTTAAATAAAATTCTTTAATTTTTACCACTGTCAGAAGCATAATCCAAAACAAAACAGTTCCTTACATAGAGCCTAAGGGAGTTTTTAAATTTTATTATGAAAATAATAACCTAATGGAATTAATAGTAAAAATAAGAACATATTTAATTTAACTTTGTTGAAGATCTGACACTGTGTTACTAGTAAATATTTGATAAAACACTTACTTTTTTTGGAGTCTTGAGGAATGCATTTCACTCCTGAAGAGGAGCTTCATCAGCCTCAGCCTCAGGCTAGTAACACAGTGTCAGAACTTCAACAAAGTTATTATATAGTGTTTCGTCATGGAAAGCAACTTCAATATTTAATTTAGTAATATGCTGATTTTTATTTTATATTCTACATTTCATCTCCACATTGATTACCACATTTTCTCTTTTCCGTTATATCACTTTACATTTTAATTCAAGATAAACCTTCAATAATAAAACTGCACTAGCTAAATCTTTTTACACACAACAAAGACATTGGTTGTAGGTCTACCATCACAAAAAGTACCAAACAGAACAAGACTTCCCTTCTTTCCCTCCAGTTTTTATCTGCCATAACCTCTTATACCACTCTACTTCCCTCCAAATATTAAAATAATTCTTTTTGTTATTTATTTACTGTTCAAATTTAATAAAAATTCTATTTATTTGATTTTAATTTATATTTGGCTTTTTGTTTATTGTTTTATTGAAATCCTGTAAATGATAACATTATGTAAAATTTGTGTTAATGTAATTGGTACAATTCTTTTGATTCATTTAATAAAATTATCAATTACTTTATCTTTTAAAGTGTTTTATTTTTTTTATTTTAAAATTTTTGTATTGGAAACTTTATATTTAATAACTTTGTTGTGTTGACATCTAACCTACTAACATTATTTTGAAATTATCAACGATACATCGACAAATGAACTTTCGACTATTGATATTAAATTTTATCTATTTGATTATACAGTATCGATGTTTTGTTCAGCCCTAAATTCAAATTATTTATCTTTTTAAAAAGTAACATTATACACATCATGCTCAGTTAAATTACAATGATAACAGTTGATATACTTAATATGGGCATTCTGCAATGCATAACGGGATCGTGTCTCGACCTGTTTCTACAGACCTTATCATACAAAATAGAATGTTCAATTGAGAAACAAAATATATTTATATTCAACTTTTTTGTATTGCTTGTCATTTAGTATGTATACGAAAAAAAATCTAAACCTCCTTATCTAACCTCTCAAGATATGCTCTCTTGAAAAATTAAGTAGTTTTTTCATCAATATTAAAAATTAATCATGTTTGAGAAAAACGTTTCTTGGTCTTTCTAACTGAAAATGGCTGGCGGTTCTCTTTTTTTGAGTCCGTGTTTGTAAAACCAGTATATTGTTTCAAATATTAGTTTTTTCATTGCTGTTAGAATTGTTAGTCTGTATCCTCAAACCTATTTAGTCATGTGAAATTGAAGACTTTTACTTGAATACAGAACTCAAAAGTATTTTCTTCCTAGAAAAAATTCAGCTTCATTCTGCTGCGTACGGTATACACTGATGAATAAATAAACAAATATTCCTTATCTTGATTGACTCAAATCCAAAATTTTGCCTTGACTCATTTATGCAATAAGAATTAGTGGTTCTCAAACCAATCTGTATTTTATTATGAAAAAATTATAAAAATTGTACAAGTGAAATTCTAACCTTATCTTGGACTTTGTCACTTATAAATTTGGAAGAAAAATAGCACAAGGACTATCTTATTATTTTATCTTCCAATGTTATTACATTAGTGTCATTTGCATTGTAAATAAATAAATTATCTTTATCTAGCTAAAGTAGTAGAGGCCTTTCACATCAGACTTTAAAAATAAAAAATCCAGTAATGACATTATTGATCAATGATCCAGTTTCGTCATAAACTATTTAATTATTGATTAAGTATTCAAAGTGACACATTTTACAATTTCATATTATGAGTTTATCCAGTTTAGTATTTCAGTGTGGGTGTAGTACTTGTAGTAGTTGTGGTAGTTCTAGTAGTTCGATTAGTTCTAGAGGCTCATCCTTTTTCACTTTGATTCTCTGTTTTCATTGCAGATTTGCAGTTGTAGTGGTTCAGCAAATCCTATTTACATTGGCATCTAATGTCTAGTGGTTCCCGGACTATTTTGCGCCGTAACTCTCCTTGGCCCCAGAAATAATACAATTCATTGTATTGTTTGACATTCTGAACTATTTAAATATTCGTCTTGTTAGCAGTGAGTTAAGTTATCATTGGTCTATTGAGGCTGTAAATATGAATATCGCTTCAATCAATCATGAAGCCATCATGAATGTGTTTGTCAGAGATCAATCACCATCTAGAATTAGTAGTGATGTTCAAAAGATTTCTCAAAAAAATGATGGCCAAGCTACAAAGTTTGATCACTTGAATTGTGTGATAATAAATGATGATATAATATTATCAGATAATGTAATAAAAGACTTATCAAAGTCTATTGCAGTTGATTATGGTTCGGATGCCATCCAAAGTAAGGAGTCGGCATCTCATAATGAGAGCAAGTCGACTACAATTTCACATTTGGATTTTTCTAGGCTTGAGTCTGAAGAGCTTGACTGCGAAATATGTGATGTGATGGAATGTACAGAAAGTAGTGAACATGATTCACAAGTTACAATACTTTCAAAGATTAGTGAATGTATTTCAAACTCTCTAAACCAAACTACCTCATCTTCTGTAGATGATTTATTTCTTGATGGATTGAAATATTTAGGAGGAGTTCTCAAAGACACTCGTGTAACTTCACTTGACCTGAGTTATAATAATAAATCCGCTGAACATGTGAAGTATCTAGAAAATATTCGAAGAGATATTCAATCATCCTCGATAAACGTGGAAATTAACACTATGCTTACAGAATATAATGAATATGATGATCTTGTGCAAAGTTGTAAAGAGAAAGCTAATCCAACAACTCTTGTTCTTGAAATTGATAAGAATTCTAGGGAAAATGGCCTATCTTCTCTAGCATCTACTCTACGAGACTCTGCAATAGTTTGCTTAGATCTTACTCATAGTGATATGAACAAACAAGACTTGAAAATACTAGCTAAGTGTTTGGAAGGCACAAAAGTGAAAAGTCTCAAATTGGGCTTCAATAGGTTGCGTTGGGACGTTGATGATATCAACTGTCTAGCTTCCATTTTACAATGCTCACAAATCTCATCACTCGATCTCAGTCACAATGTTTTCGAGTCAGAATATTTGAAAATTCTAGTATCATATTTGAAGAATACAAAAATAGAGTGTATCAATTTAAGTTTCAATTCAGTAAGCTATGATTTTATCAACTGTTTAGCACTTGCTCTTCCAAACACAAACATAACCTCAATTAATCTTAGTGGTACACATATGAGATCTGAAGGTTTGCAGGCAATAGCATCATTTTTACCACATTCCAAAATAGTCTCACTAAATTTGAGTGAAAATATATTTGTTCGTGATGAAATTGATCACTTAAGCTCCATTTTAAAAGACACTCAAATCACTTCGCTCTATCTTGATAATATTGGTATGGGAAACGAATCTCTGACTTTTCTAGCATCATGTTTGATCAACACAAAAATTAGCTCTATTTCTCTGAGTAATAATTCTTTTCATGACGATGATGGAATTATAAGTCTATCACGAGTGCTGAAGAACACTGAATTAACCTCTATTAATTACAGTTGGAATAGCATAACTGACAATGGATTGAGAATACTAGCATATTGTCTGATTGGTTCAAAAGTTAGTTCTCTTAATTTGAGTTCTCTCTATCACAAAATCGAGGACAAAAGTTTAACATACCTGGCCTCATGTTTAAAAGACTGTGAGATAACAAATTTGAATCTCAGTAAAAATATCTTTGAATGCAAGAAATTGAACGATTTTGTTCTATGTTTGCCAGATACAAAACTAATATCACTTGATATTGGTGGAAATTATATATGCTGCAATACGTATTATCTAGCATTTATCTTGAAAAATACTAAAATAAAACATCTCAATTTAAGCAGCAATATACCCCATTGCAATGACCCAAAAAAAATCATACCAGGTTTGAAATGCAGTGATGCTATACTAGACGCGAGTAAAAAGCCAGTTTGCTCAATAGTTTTCAATTATTTATCAAAGGCTTTAAAGGAAACAGAAATCATTTATATGAATCTCAGCTCTATTAAGATGAATATTGATGATTTGAAATATCTCTCTCAAGGTTTATTCGGTTCACAAGTATCATGTATTGATCTTAGTCATAACCAGATCAAATGTAATGGTGTCTACCACTTGGCAAACGTTTTAAGACACTCTAAAATTTCCTCATTGAATTTGTCAAACAATGAAATCTGTTTCAAAGGCATGAAATATCTGGTTGAAGGGTTTCAGGGCTCTGAAATAGAATTTCTCAATCTCTCTAACAATCCTTTGGGAGATGATAGTTTTGTGTATTTAGCTCAAAATTTGAAGTGCTCTAAAAGTATTGAACTAAATGTTTGTGGGACGAATATATCTGCAGGAACAGTGTACAAGCTGTTAGAACGGGCAGTTCGACATGGGCAAAATCGTATCGCCAGAATCAGTTTACATGATTTTGATTCCCTCTGCCTTGTGGATTTGTTCAGCTATCCAGGGTTTTATATCAAGATTGATCAATTAATAAGAGAATCCCCTTTCAGAAATAGAAATGACTTATTGGAATCGGTGAATAATGCCTATAAAGAGTCTGGAATCACAAAAGCTGTTTATTATAATGAGTTTCAACGGGAACGGATTTCCATGAGATCTGGTTTATGTAAATTTTCTAAATTATTTGAAAATGTTGACATCAGAGAAATTGATTTGAAAGTGAACACTATTGATTATCAGAAAGTTGAATTTTTCAAAGAAAGCATAGTCACTGAATTAAAAGTGAATTTGAATGACAAAAACGTGAGATATCGTGGTAGCCTAAACATAGAACCAATTTCATTGTGCTTCTACAGAACTGGGACGGAAAATGATGGTAGCTCAAATCAAATTGATCCTTATTCAGATGCCGAGATTCCACTAAAGCAATTCCATACCTACTGTTTGAATATTAGAAATAACTCGGCTACAGAAAATCTTCTTCGCAAATACAAGTCATTTATTACGAATAATATCATGTACCTTGATCTGAGAAGTGTTGGTTTAGTCGATGATGAATTGAAGAACTTGTCTGAGATTCTGAAGGATTCAAACGTAATATCATTGAATTTGAGTGGTAACAAAATCGGAGCAAAAGGCGTTAGACTACTTGCCGAAGCCCTTTCTCAAACCAATATCACTTACATTGATCTGCATGGAAATAAGATTGGATATTCAGATTACTCAGGATTTGCTATTCAGAATCTTTCAAGTATTTTCAGTAGAACAAATATTTGTTGGATTTCTCTTGGAGATAATAATATTGAAGCATTTTTGCAAAATGACATTCAGTTGTCCCCATTTATTGTATCTCGCAATGATTATCCAATTACATTTCAAATTAGGTATTTATTCAGAGAGTTGGTTTCACTGAACTCTGTCACTGATGAATTTGAATTCATTGTTCCCCAAGCAATTCCAAATCCTCCAGTTGATTTGATTCACTATCCTTTTCTAATGAAAAAAATATTGGAAACACCATTTAACAAAATGCATATTTATGATATGTTTTACATGAGAAGTAAAAAACATGTCATCAATGTTTATAAGAAAATAGCAGAATTCATTAAAAATATTGAAGATAGTTTTTGCACTTTTATTGATGAGAATATTAACAAACTGGCAAACGTTTTTGACTATGATAGCTTTGTAGAACTTGTAAAGACCTGCGAACATCTAGAGTTTAATCATATTGTTCATCGCCTACTCTTGCATAGGATTTGGTATTATGTAAATGAAGAGAAAGATATTTTGCATCCCTTTATATACAAAATGTTGTATAAATACGGATTGCCACTTTTTATTGAAGGCTTGGAACCAGGGAGAGTGAGAATCATCAACTTCTTCCAGACACATCCAGAAATTGATAGCGCAAACGAAGTTGTTGATTTACTAAGCTCAGGCATCTAAAATATCGAATTTCTCAGAGAATTTCCATTTTACTTGATACCTTATTAAGGTGGTGGTGGTGGTGTAATGTATTCTTCAAATACTAGAGACTTTCTGTGTATCACGTTATACAGCATAATGAGTTTTGTAGGCAATTTTTTGTATTAATATTATTTTTGTTAACACTCCGAAGCTCCGGAGCAGTAAAATATTACTGTAATATTGTAATTATAATTGTATAATGTATTTATCTATTACTTGATACTTTTGTATATCACATAGTTTTATTTGATACCTTACTTTTAATTAAAACAGTAAAACATGAATATTTAAGGAATCATTTTTTACTCTCTGGCTCAAATAATAATTCATCCACTACAATCTTCGGCATTGACAATGTTAATCTGTCAAAGATGTACCTGTATGGAAATATTTAGTGACCGAAATTTCAATTAACTTGTTGAGCTCCAAACAATTGACATTATGCGCTTGTTTCCGAGCTCGGGATTTAGCCAAGTTCTAGACTAACCGGCTTTTAACTCTGGACTCAGAAAATTGGCTTTCCGAGGCAGGTCGTTAACGTAGTCGAGGACTTGAATAAACTCTGGAGTTTAGAGATCACTTTAGTGGAGATTATAATTTCGCTTTCTGAGTCAAGGATTTATCGTTAAGTCCAGAACTTGAAACAGCGTTATTTTAAACCCTCGGCGAGGGTAGGATTTAAAATTAAGTTCTAGTCTTAACTAAGCAAACACATCACATTCATTGTTTTGGAGTAGATGAATAGCCAAATAGCTGTCATGGAATACCTAGATTATTTGAATTAATCCATCTTAATTGAAAGTTTTTTATTGCAAGTTTATTTTGGAATAAAATTGTATCAAAATTGTGCTTAAAAAACTAAACCTTATTTTGGACTGTGTCATAACCTAAAATTTTAAGAAAATACGGTAACACAAGGATTGCAAAGGAATTTTATCTTCTAATGTTATTAATCAGTGTCATTTGTAATGATAATAGATTTTTATTCTAGTTTTTTTTTTTAAATAAATAACTTTTTTTACTCAATTCTCATTTTTTTAATCCAAAATCACTAACGAGGATCAATGATCAATAATAGCATAATGTAACATGAAATGGTATTATTATTATTATAAATTTTTCCATAAATTTTTATAATCACAGAGTACAACAACAAAGACATCAAATGTACTTCCCTTACGTACTGCGCTTGCTCATTACAATGCAACGTCATTGCCAGTTTTAGAACTACAAAACTTCCCTCATGATTACTGCTTCAAGTCCTGGACTCAAAATAGGTCTAGGACGTTTTAGATCCTGGAGCTTAGAAGATAAATTCGTGACTCAGAAAGACGATTTAGATCCAAGGGCTTAGTTTAGTCCTGGACTAAATAATAACTTTAGTCCAGAACTTATAGATCTTGAACTCGGAAACCACCCCTTAATAAAGGTGTCCTTGCAATTTATTGAGCAAAAAGTCGCAATAGACCAATAATAACATACAAAAATCTTCTAACCCTGTCTGGTTGAAAATGAATTAATCACGTAGAATAAGGAATCTCATACAGAAAATCTATAGTTACAGTTATTAATCTCCAATTATAAATAATTATTAATAGAATTGTATTCATTTGATATTGTGTTTAGTTTTTAGTAGGTCCATATATAACAGAAATATTTGAGTTTTGTAAATACAGTACCTTATGAAGTTTTTGCTACAATGTTGTATTTCAAGGATAAGTAGTCTTCCCTCTGCCTACAAACTAAAGCTGTAGCCAATTGTGTAACTTATAAATAATACATTGAACATTATTTTGTAATTGTAATGTATATCAAGGATAGTTTTTTAGCTATGTGTGAATGGTTGAAAACATACCTTTTACACCTTCTTGAACCTTGATTGAAAAGAACTTGAAACAATTGAAATTTTCCAAAATCACTTTCAAATTGTTCCATGCTTTATAACTCTCAAGATAAGGATGGGAACTAGAGCTGCTGCATTCTCTTGAACTGAAATTCATTATTAAATAATAAAAATATACAGTAGTAAATGAATAACACAATCAAGTAATTATCAATCAATTTATATAATATAATATATAAGTTATGTAATAAATGTTATTATATTAATAATATAATATAATTTATATAAGTATAGTAATATATAAATAAATTTTTGACACTGCCAACTCAAGAAGCCCTGTGTGTTGGCAGTGAGTTGCAGTTTATTTATTTTGTTTTAATTTTAGTGCAAGTACAAGACACATATTTTTTCTAATTTGAGTGAATAAGATAAATTTTGGAGCAGTCTGATAACTTACAAATTGTACATTGGCTAAGCTTAGATTATATATTATTATATTACAACATATCAACCGTCTATCAAATAGGTAATGTTATTTGAATGAGGCACTATCCTCTATTGGTTGTATTTTTTGTACTTGTGTATTAAGTAGATCCTACATTGTATTTTGTGCTTGTTAATATAAAATTATTGGTTTATGCTTTATATGTTGTTTGTAATAATGGAGTTATGTTATATTTCAGTTTTTTTCAGTATCTAAACTCTAATATTTTTGCGTTTGATAATTAGTTACCTATTACAAATTATTATTTCCTCATCTTTAAGCAGCTATGTTTTCAATTTTCATAGATTTTTCATAATATGGTATTAATATTTTTTCATTGTTAATAACTGAAAATTATTCATATTTCCAAGTTAATTAATATTCATAGTTAGTAATGTTTTTGCATTTAGCACTAAGAATACCATTTGTAGTTGAAAATCCAGTACCTTCTTATGCTCTATTTTGTTATTAATGATGTGAAAAATATTATTTTGTCAATGTTCTCGCAAATGAAAACTATTTGTGATATAGGCTAATACTTGTATTATATTCTATATTTTGAAACCATGTCCAGTAATTCATACCCAATAAGCCTTCTTATTCCAATATAATTATTGTTAACCTACTTGATGCAGAATGTTGTAAAATATTCTAAATAAAACAGATATAATATTTTGATTTAGTCATTTATCCTATTATTAAGCAAGCAATTTCTGAATAATTATGGTTATCTTGATATCTGGTTATGTATGTCCAATGGATCTCGAGAACGGCTCTAACGATTTTCACGAAATTTGGAACATAGTAGGTTTATGATATAAAAATTCGATTGCACTAGGTCTGATCCCTGGGGAAACTGGCTGGAGGACATGAAAAGGATAATAATTATTCATCCTTGGAAAAAAACATATGATAATTTTGTCGTCTGTCGATAACAGAAGATGTGAGTGCACGTGTGGAAGAGAGACAGAATTATTTTCAGCTGTTCAACTATTTGCAATCAATCAGCTTATTCACGAGAAATATTAATCTAGGAATTTAAATCGATTTGATAAAAATAATCTGATTTGTTGACATGACATGGTCCATATCATTCTCAATAAAAGTATTTATGATAATTTTCAAAGTTAATAATTATTTTACTATTTTAAGTGATTGGTGAGTGTTATTCTGCTATTCAATTTGGTTTGTAAACAATTTAAATTAGAACTTTTCTGTTTTCAAATGTTTGGATTAAAATTTGATCTGAATTCAAGTGTATGGAACATAACCTACTTTTTGGAATATTTCAATACGGTAGTGTATAAATAAAAATTTGGGGAAGAAACAGTTTTTGGCTGTGCCTGTTAGTCCTTCCCCAATTATTTTAAAGGATTGTGTTCTGTTTACAATAAATAAATAATGAGGGAAGCTCAGTGCCCGGATATTTTGAGTGATTCCAGTAACCTAACAGCTTCAAGAGTTGAATCTCATAAAGAATCTTCTAAAAATGCATTTGGTACTTTCACAGTAATTAAAGATAGTCCAGCCAATCACTCTTAGGGCTGTATTATTATAATATATTTTTACTCTCATTGTATTCTTAAAAAATATGGTGTAGTGCCTTTCACACAACTTTTCTTGCCGTTATGAAAATTGATCACCTGATGCTAGTGTTCATGCGCATCTCAAATTTACTATTTAAAGATCTAAGCCAGCTGGTGACAAGACTATAATGCTGGAGACACACAAGGTCTGCTATCTCTTCATAGTGAATGATTTAATAGAATCAACAGTTTGCAATTGAATAATAACATTTTCTCAAATTTCGAGAATATTTTCTATCTTAGGTGAAAATGTTACTAGACATTAATTGTAGAGATTTTTTATGCTCAATCTTTCCCACTTGAAATATTTGTTTAAATTGTATCTGAAGCCTGATAATTGGGAATCTAAAATCAAACTTTGCATAGATTGATCATTAATTTTTTACAGATATGGGACTTGTGGCAGTTGATAGAGCTCATTAATGACTATTTTAGGTATACATTTGATCAAAATCGTTGTAGCCGTTTTCGAGAAAATCGCGAAAAACCCTGTTTTTGACAACATTTTAGCCATCATCTTGAATTGCATTTGATCAAAGTTCGTGTCAGATCCTTATAGTGTAAGGACCTCAAGTTCCAAATTTCAAGTCATTCCGTTAATTTGGAGATGAGATATCGTGTACACAAACACACACACACAGACCAATACCCAAAAAACACTTTTTTGGACTCAGGGGACCTTGAAACGTATAGAAATTTGGATGTTGGGGTATCTGAATTTTTTTAAAGCAATACTTTCCTTACCTATGGTAATAGGGCAAGGAAAGTAAAAATCTGGTGTGGCGCTCTCACACAACTTTCCTTGCCATCATGAATACAATTTAAAATTGATCAGCTGACGAGATCAATATTCTGCAATCTATTCCAGTGAATCTATACTTATAAAATTCTTATCTCACTGATCACGATTTCTGGAAAACTACAGGATGGATTGCAACAAAACTTAGAATATAGCTTCCTCATACGTCCTAGGTGCTCACTAAGAAATCTTTTGGCGATATTTCAACTCTAAGGGTGATTTTAAGGGTGTAAAGTTCGTCTTTTAGCATGTATATTCTTCTTCTCCCAATCTCTTAATTATAATTGAAATGTCCATATCATATGTTACTATAGAACTATAATCAAGAGAGAGTACCTCTTCAAAACAGTTGTTGACTACTGGCAACTAAATTAATAATTTTGTCAGGTTGGCATTAAGTTGAGATGACTTCATTAGGTTGGCACCAAGTTGAAGAACTAATTAAAATGCATTTATCGAGAACAAATTGACTGCTGCTTCAATCGGAGCTATACCTTGGAGTATAGATAATTTTTATTTTTCATAAAACAAACTTCTATGACTGGAGTTGCTTCAATCAATTCATCCTATTCTATCAAGACTAATTTTGTTTGTATATCCGACATCGCGAAAACTGCTTAGTTTCGATTAAATTTTAATAATTCAGTATGATATATGGAGGGTATTTTTAAAACTTCAGAAGTGTCCGTTGTGGAATCTATTTGCAAAGAATGATGAAATTGGGCCAAAATATAACTTGGGCGAAAAAAGGGGTTATTTAATAGAACGGCCAAATAGCTGTTGAAGCTTTTCCTAATGTAAAAATATCTTCCATAGAAGTAAGGCGCTTTTCCCATGAATCAATTATTCCCAAACATTGATTGTTTGTTCTGAAAATATTAGAGAATATGCATAATAGTTCGTTGACTGTCAGTATTCCTCATTAATAGCATCAAAGCTCCCCATTCAAAAAATGCTGACACATTGATGTCAATCTTACTATAATTTGGTTACTTTAGATCAGATGAAGATAATAATGTTGATGATCGCTACTGTTTCAATTTCAATCATGTTTGACATTTTTGCTTTTGATGCCAGCTGTTATTATTATGTGAAATAAGCTCTCATTGAATGAAATCATAATAATTATTGAAGTCAATTATACTAAGAAAGCAATTTCTGTTTGAATATGTGTGTTTGTGGATATGTATGTATGTCGGATGGATCTCGAAACAGCTCTAACGATTTTTATTAAATCAGGAATATAGTGGGCTTGCGACAAAAAACATTATTTTAGAACAGGTCTCAACTCTGGGAAAATTCGCTGAAGTTCCTTGAGAGAAGATTATTTGTCCCTCAAGTAGCAGCTGATCAGAAAAAAGTTTCCATAATCTGTTGAAAACGTGAGAGAGTGTGTGCAACTGAAAAAGATTACAATAGCTGTAGTTGAGTCAACAAATTTGGCGACCAAATCAATTAAAATCTACAGTATTCATGGAACATCTGGAAGAATAGATTCAGAAAGCAAAATAAATAAATTTGGCTTATAGCAAAATAAATTTAAAATCGATCTCTCCAAACATATTGTAGTTGAATTTAATGTTTATTGTGAGGTGATAGAAATGCGACTAATTTCTCCAGCTTCTGTTGTATTGGTTCCTCTGTTGCTCTATGTTTGTACGCAGCCATGGCCTTGAGAGAGCCAGTTGCACTGTCTGTTAATTCATTATCTGGACTAAATACCACGAGAACCAATGAAAGAAGCCTTCTATTAAAAAAAACTCCTGCTCTGATTATTTCTCATGAAATTCAATCCTAATTGAAATTGAATGGGCTTTTGTGCTACTGGGCCTGATATTTTCAAGTTTCAATATCAGCTAAAAACTAAATCGAAAAAAACAACGTAATATTCCATCAGATGCTCCTATTTCCTTTCATGATGTCATTACATGACACAAGACAAACCTATTGATATTGATAGATCACAATATTAAAGTTGTCAATCCTATTATATTAAGAGAGCAATTTCTGTATATGGTTATGTATGTCAAACGGATCTCGAAAACAGCTCTAACGATTTTCACGAAATTTGGAACATAGGTGGTTTATGATAAGGTGCATACAGATATATGCACCATGAACATGAGCAACTCACTTTCAATCAACTGATGCCAAGCTTTTTATATCTATATCTTATACCGTTTCTGTAAAAATACAGATATAGTGAGCTGATTAAAAGTGAATTGCTCATGTTCACGGCGCATATATCTGTACACACCTATATAAAAAATCGATTGCACTAGGTCTCATCCCTGGGAAACTCGCTGAAGGACATGAAAAGGATAATAATTATTCATTCTTGGAAAAACAGTTGATAATTTCATCATCTGTCGATAACAGAAGATGCGAGTGCCTGTGTAGGAGAGAGATAGAATTATGTCCAGCTGTTGAATCTAGAAATTTTAATCGACTTGATCAAAATAATCTGATTTCTTGACATGACATGGTATATCATCCTAAATTAGAGTATACTGTTTAATAATTTTCAAAGTTAATCATTATTTTACAGTTTTAAGTGATTAGTGAGTGTTTTTTGTTATTCAATATGGTCTGTAAACAATCTAAAGCAGAACTTTTCTGTTTTCAAATGTTTGGATTAAAATTGGATCTGAATTCAAGTGTACATAACCTACTTTTTGGACTATTTATAGTGTATAAATCAAAATTCGGGGAAGAAACAGTTTTGGGCTGTGCCTGTTAGTCCTTCCCCAATCATTTTAAATAATTTAGTTTTCTGTTTAAAATAAAATAAAATAGTTTTCTGTTTATCAATAAATAAACAACAAGCGAAGCTCGGTGCTCCGATATTTTAGATAGAAATTAAATTGAGTCATATGTTAGTTTAGAGATCCAGATTTTCATCCCTAAGCTTTTGGTTTCAAGCTAAGATCAAAGAAAGAAATCATATAATGGTAGTCAATGATCAAAGTGATCAAATAAATTCTATTCAGATTTATGCAAATTCATCCCACTTTAATATTTATGATAGTAAAGTTTAGCACATGAGGAATCAGCCACAATAAATGTTATACTAACTATTATGAATAGACTCATTTGTATGAATGGACTTCCATGAAAGAAAGAATCAGTGGATTGGCTGCTTTCACACTTTTGAATAAATGAAACGAAAATTAAGGGTCATGCTATGCCAAAAATTTCCAGAGTAAGCAAGAGATTCATGGATACCAGAGTCATGAAATTCCGAATCAACTCAATTTGCAATTTAATCTTCAATTGCATCAAGCAAAAGCTAAAATAACATGATCACTGCCAATTTGATAAGTGTCAACTGGAAATATTAATTGCCAATGAATAAAGTCGAGGTTGACTCTTAAGCCCCGCCCAATATTCTACAAAATTCTCTGCAATTGGACTACTATTCTACAGAGCAGTTCCAACAAATCAATTAATTATTCAAATGATTTGACTCAATAATTTCCATGCCAAGTTGTGGCCTAATCTCAAAAACGATTATAACAATTTTGCTAGAATTTAGATTATAAATGTTTCACAAAAATAATCTTATCTTTTAATTCCCATAGCAAAGCGCGGGTGCCCTGCTAGTGTATTATAAATTTAAATAGGCTACAACATTCTATAAAATATTTGAAATATTGGTTAAAAACTAGACAATATTCAAATCAGAAGTATATCCACACTCTACAAATTTATCAATATTATTCCAGCCTTATCCCAAACTCCTTTATATCATTATTCATTTGTGCTCCCCCTTGGAATTATTAACACCTATAGGAATACATCGGTCAGATTGACTGATGTACATTTTTTTCTGAACTGGTCAAGAGTGTGAAGCCAGCCAATCATAGTACCTGTAATGGTACATGCCTATATCGCACATTAACAATCAGTTCAAGGCACAGAGTTTACTTACTTACTTCTTACTTCTTACTTACTTCTGATGTCTTCCTCACGGTCCTGGGATCGGGGAATCGTCAATGGATTTGGTCTCCTCTGTCAGAGTCGTCAAGGTGTATAGAGTATCCTGCACTATACTCTAAGGTGGTGGTATGTATGCTCCTCAATAAATTCGGTCACTGCATAGTACGGTCTTGCAATGAGGTATTTTTTCAGCTTTCTGTGGAATGTTGTCCGTGAATCCCTCAAAGTCTTTAGGCTGTCTGGTAGATAGTTGAAGAAATGTGAGCCTGCATAGGTAGGTATGTTCTTGAATTTGCTCAGCCTGTGTTGCGGAAGGTCAATGTTCAGCTTGCTTCTTGTGTTATGAGTGTGTTGGCTATTTCTGAGATTCGGGCTTGAGTCTATGGCAAGAGTTATGGTTTCAAATATGTAGATAGAGACCACAGTAAGTAGTTTGTTTTCGACAAATAATGGTCTACAGTGCTCCAGTGCATCTCTTCTTAGGATGGTTCTTAAGGCTTTTTTTTGACTTCGTAGAACTCTGTCCATGTGCACCTGCGCTGATGCTCCCCAGGCAACAATGCCATATCGCAGCTGTGAGGCAAATAGGGCATGATACGCGATAAATGTGGTACTGACATCAGTGGTACATCTTATTCTACGAAGCACATATGTGGCTGAAGCTAATTTCTTACACAGAAGATCAATATGTTCATTCCAGTTCAGGTGCTTGTCCATCATGATACCAAGAAATCTTGTACAATCCTTTGTATTTGTTGGTTCATTGGTTACATTGTTGTCCATATTGAATATCTGTCCCTTTGGAGTGACGTTTATATTTACTGTCTTGTCTTTATTGATTGATAGTTTCAGTTTCCTACATATATTTGTGGCCATTTCAAGTGTCGAGCTTACATCGTTGCTTTCGGATACTCTGTCTGATGGGATTATTATGGTGGTATCGTCTGCAAATAGTACACATTTTTGGTCCTTCTTGAGATTATTTGGGAAGTCATTTATGTAAATGAGAAAGAACAAGGGTCCTAGAATTGACCCTTGAGGAACACCCTTGGACATTTTGCAAAGAGATGATTTGGCACTAGTCAAGGCAGTGTGCTGCTGATAACTGATTTCAACATACTGATACCTTTCAGTGAAATAATTTTGGATCCATTCTATTACTTGGCCCTGAATGTTTAGCTGCTTCAGTTTTGTGAAGCAATATGTGATTAGGATTTCTTGGTCTAAGTTGTCAAATGCCTTCTGCAAGTCTAGGAACAGGCCAGATGCTATCCTCTTTTCCTCCCAGATCTCATTAATCACCCTGCAGAGATATGCTATTGCTGTGTTTGTACTCCGCCCCTTCCTAAAACCATGTTGAAATGATGAAATCAGTTCATTTTTTTCCAGGTGTGCTATTAACTGATTGTACACCACCCGCTCAGTCAGCTTTGAAGTTCCAGGCAAATTTGATATTGGTCTGTAGTTGTTTGGATTAAGCTTGTCTCCTTTCTTGAAGACTGGATACACCTTGGAAATTTTCATCTTACTAGGCAAAGTAGATTGGCTCAATGAGGTGTTGATGATGTGGGTCAATGGTTTTATGACTTCTTCTTTGCAGAATTTCAGCATCTTCCCAGAGATTTCATCAAAACCTGCCGAATTGTTGGACTTTAAATTATTAAGAAGTTCATCCATTCCGTGATGAGTGACACTTTTGAAGGCTGAGAAAATTGGTATACTATTGTCGGGCTCAGTTTCAGATGTGGTACTGGTTTGTGATTGATTTGTGTGGTTTGATGCTTGAGTTAAGGTGAAGATGCTATTGAAGATATTGCTGATTTCAAGTGGATCTGCTGTCAGCTTACCATCCAGAAGAAGCCTTATGCTGTTCTGCCTTCCATCTTGCTTATTTCTATCACTATTCACAGTTTTCCACAGCTCTTTGATTTTGTCTTTTGAGTTTTTTATTTTGTTCATTGTGTGATCCGTTCTCTTCCTCTTCACTTCAATGTCATAGGTTTTCTTTGACTCTTGAAACCTGTCTTTGTCTTCGATTGATCCTGTCAGCAGGTATCTGTCATGCAAACTTTGAAGGGAGACTTTCATCTTCTGCAACTCACAATCCATAAAAATAATTTTATTTGGTACATTCATTTTTTTCGGTCCTAGAGGCATAATGTGGTCAATGCTCTGGTGCATTATTTGCAGAAAGTTATTATATTTTACTTCGACAGACTTTGGTATATAGACAGACTCCCAATTTGTTGTATTTAACATTTGCTTTAGTTTAGTTAATTTGTTTTTTGAGACATTCCTAGAGTATCTGTAAGTGGTGTGGCAACTTTTACTTCCATTTTTTATTTTGCATAGCAACAAATGGTGGTCTGAAAGTGGTGTATAGTGTGCTTTTACCTCGATCTCCTCTTGTTTGATAGTTGTGTAACACCCATCAATGCTGGATACAGTAGTGGGGGTTTTCCTTGTTACAGGGATGTGATGTATTCTGCATCCAAACTCGGATAACACATTTCGAAGGTCCTTTACACTACGCTCATCTGGTCTGAGTATGTCAAAGTTTGCATCTCCCAGTATTACTATATCATTTGACTTCTTAGTGTGTTGTCCCAGTAACTGTCCCAATTTTCCTAAAAATTCTGCTGTATCAGTGCTAGGAGATCTGTATGTTCCTATTAGAATCTATTTTCTTGATTGATATTTGAGTATCAATCCAACAGTTTCAAACACTTGTTCCTTTGATTTGCATTGTTCTGGTAACTGAAGCTCGTCCATGTCAACAGAAAAATGATTTTTTACAAAAATAGCTATGCCACCCCACATTTGCTCAGTTCAGCAATAACTGGAGGTCAGTCTAAAACCTTCGATATTTGTGAGATTTAATTGGTCCGTGCCTAAGCCATGTTCTGAGATAATTAGAATATCAGGGTGAAATTTTTCGAGCTCTACAACTAGTCCATCAAGTTTATTTTGAAGATCTCTTTGAATATTTAGGTGGAGAACAGTCAACGATTTTTTGTGTGGATGTGCATTTTCTATTGTTTTATTGGTTGTATTATTTGGTCTATTGCGGTTTCGGTCATCTTTCTGTTTTGTTAGCTGCTATCCTGAATTCCTACCTTGACACTCCAGTGCACTTGCAAGTTGTTCAGCCACGATTTTAGAACCTTCTGGGTTTAAACTTCGTCCATCCCAGCTCAGGTGACACTTATGTAAATGATTTGAGCTGTCAATAAATGTAGCATTAAGCTGCCAGCACATAAACTTCAGAGCCCTGTTTGTTTCATCAATAAATCTCTCACCTATATCCTCCCGAATTGGAATAGATGTAACATACCAATTAGTGTGTGGAAACCGTTTAATGTTAGCCTCTAAAGTGAGCCATAATGGTCTCATGACATGATTCGGTGTCTTAGCCCTACACAGGTTATTTGAGCCTACATTGAGTACAACCTTTGATGGTATAGTGTTTCTGATTTTTAGTGCTCTACTGACATCCTGGATTTTTCCAAAGGGTACAATTTCCACCTCCAAATCTTGCCCAAATGTGTCTCTCATTATATCTCCCACCAGCCTTAGCGTATTGTCCCCGATCAGCAGTGGTGCCTCCCCTTCCTTTCCCTCAGCCCGTTCCCCAAATCCTTGAGCAGGGTGCCCCTCATCCTGTGGACCGTTCCGACATTCATCCCCGTTCTCATCAACACAACTCTCTTTTACCTTAGGAGTCTTGATATATAATTGATATTTTATTTATTTAGTATGCTAACCTACATATCCCAACCTACTTGTAAATAATCTAGAACAGGAACGCTAATCTGTTCATTACTAGATATATAATAATAATAGCGATAATAATGTGTAAGTATAATCTAGATAATGTGTATATTCCATAAAAAATCATTATTTATTATTAGACATGGATAACCACAACCTGGATATACATTATACAATTTGATTTTGAAAACCATCTTTCCAGCATGAGTACAACCCTGGAACCTAAAAGTATTACTAATTACATTGATCCTTGATGATATATTTCATGAAAAAAGTCTTCAAAACCAGACGAAAAGCCATAAAAGACTAAATATGAGCTTATCGGTCAAAATGACCATATGTGTTCCTTTGTGTTTTAAAAACTATGTAGTTCTATAGGTGTTATTAAGTACAACATGATCTTCAAATTAAATTTCTTATTATAATTTTATTTTTCTGCTTATTTCAAACACAATTGGTGTGACAACCAGTTTAATAAACTACTTGTAAACAAGAGAAAGAATGCAATGAACCCCAGAGTCGGCAGATCATGTCAGCAGCTTAATATCATGAAAGAAATCAGGTTAAGAAAATTCGAAATTTGAGAGTCAAGAAAAATAACAATATATTCCTCAAAACAAATATGAAAATCAAGAAGAAACCATTATTGTCACAAAGTACAGAATTACAAAAGATTGGTATAGAATTAAATTTAGAGTTCGTGAATTTAGGAAGTAGTGCTACCCCATTAATATTTCACATGTTGTTTAGAAAGTTTTCCAAGTTATTAATTTGCAAAGAGAATATGTAGTTGAAGAAAATGTAGAAATTTGATGATGCAGCTTATCGGAATTTAGAAGAGGTATTTACTTTATTTGGCTGTGTTTTCATGATGTTTATCCTGTTTACTTAAATTCCATGGTCCAGTAGTTAGATTTGTTGTACAAGCAGGTTGTGTTTCAAGATATCTTCAATTTAATCATATTTAACATAAATCGAAAAACCTGTATGGACAAATAACAATCTGATAATTCTACATACAAAATTATTACTTGTTAAAACAAGATAGCTTTGTCGAGATTTGTGAAATCAATAACATATAAAGAAAAGGTTCATATCAAATTGAGAATGAGATTTCCAGAAAATAAAATAGATTTGAATGAGACATTATAAAAGTAAGAAAGAACAGATGTAAAATAATAAAAATTGAATAATTGAGAATTAGGTCATTGGACGGTAGAACAGGTTAGGTCTAGTCAGAAAGTAGAAAAATTATAACATTTTGTAAATTTAACTTTAATTAATGAGAATAAAAGATATTCAATCAATTCGGTATAATGATCAGAATATATAGAAATATTATAAGATTTTAAAAATAATATAGATGAATTTTCCAGAACATGAGAAAGTGATAAAAGGTCTACAAGCTAATTCAAGATCTACAAATTTAGAAAAAGGTTTTAAACTTACCCAACTGGGTTTTAAAAAAAAAGACTCAATCAAAACATTGAAAGTAAAGAAGGCCAAAGCCTATTTTGGCAAAATTAATCCATGTAGTAAGATAATGAAATACTGAACAAAAAGAAGAAGCCATTTCTTAGATTTTGAGTCAGACAATGCCAAAATCCAATGAATTAGTGAGTGACAAAGCCTTCACTAGTGAATACCAAAGACCTTAAAGATGCATCTACCATGCATCTACATCACCTCAAAGATATCTCTTTAAGGTCTTTGGTGAATACAGTCCAGCACTCCAGCTGTTCAACAGCAGTTTTGCCAACTTGCAAAACAAAATAATACAAATGTATAAATCTTTCATGAATTACAAACCGACAAAATTCGATTATAACTATCCAAATTATGGAATTAAAATTATAGTTAACTATGAAGAATTTAATTCTGGTACAACCTCCTCCACTGGGGTGAAAGCAGGAACAAGGAAAAAAAATGTGCCAAAATTAAATTTAAGCTAAGAAAACAAGTTACAAGAGAGAGAAAGTAGATGGGCCCTTCCACAGACTCACTCAAAAATGTGGAAAAAAAGGTATAAGATAAGCAAAGGGACAAGTTACAAGGTAGAAGTTGGTCATGACCATTTAAAGAATAAGCATATCAAAATTAGTCAATTCATCATTCAGAAAAGATTAATGAAAAAATACAAAGTTTGAATATCACAGAAAGTGAAAAATTTAAAATTTGCTCCTTAGATTTACCACAAGTAACCCATACGGTACTTAAATGATAAATATTTTTTCAGTAACAATCAGTAATACAAAAGAAAGAAATACCTGAGTGATAATAAACCATTATCTTCACTTAAGTACCGTATTCTAAAACTTACAAAACATATGTAGCAAAAAGGGTGTGTCCACTGCTACTTACAAAAACCAACATAGAAAGAAAATAAAAACCAACTAATTTTAATTTAAAAGACAAAGTGTTTTACAAAGAAATTCTAGCTCAAGTATCTCAGATCAGTAATTATTAATACAATGAAATTCACCAAGATATTTGTTTACTAGATTATTCGATTTACCAAAATTCTATAATACAAGAATAACAACAAATGGATGACAACATCACATGGTGTTTACAAAAGAAACAAAGTCTACTCAAGGTTTGTTACCCATTTTAAGTTGACTAACATATTATTTCCAATTCCACCAGCTGACAAGATATTTTGAGTTCCGCCGGCCTGCACGATATTCGGAGTTCCTCCTGTCAACATATTCGGAGTTCCATATATTTCCAATTCTGGCTAGCTGCAAGATATTTTGAGTTCCAGATATTCCCAATTCATGCGACCCCTCAGGTCTCTCTTTACTCTAGTCTACCTATTTAACTTTTTTGCTCAGGTTCCTGGGGCCTATTTCACAAAGGTACAAGTATTGTTACAAACCATGGTTATGAACAAGTACTTGTAGTTACAAGTTGTTGTAGGCCCCTGGGGCCTATTTCACAAAGGTACAAGTATTGTTACAAACCATGGTTACAAACAAGTACTTGTAGCTACAAGTTTACAAGTACTCACGTTATACAAAAAATTATGATCTACAAGTTTACAATTCTACAAATACTTCAATAGTAAACAACCTATTTTCATGATGATTTCCTTTTTTCATTCTTTATAAAGGTTACTTCTACTTTTCAATAATTACTCTGTTAATATTTGAAAGCAATATAATGTTTTTTGTACAGTCTACTTCATTTCTTGCTGAATTTGTAACCTACACAGTATTATGTACTCTGTATATATTTAGTAAATGTACTATATATAATGTATAAAATATATACTGTGAATATATACTATAGTACACATAACCTATGAGGTTACACATTAATAACTATTTTGGAAATTTATTAAATTCGATTTCCTGATGCGTATATTTCCAAAATAATGAATTTTAGATGAATATAGGGCATTTTTGATTATTAGAAATATTTAAAATCATTTTTATGATCACTTGTAAATCCTTTACATAGCTTTCCACTTCGGTAGAAATTTCATAGTTACGAACAAGAATTTCGACAAAAATTATTGGCTACAATGAAAATCTTTGTGAAACACTTGTTCGTAACAAGCAAATCACTTGTAAACTTGTAGAAATTCATTGTAACTACAAGTTTACATTACTGCTTTTGTGAAACGCTAGTAATCAGCTGTTCTCCAAAACCATGGTTGGCAACAAGACTTGTAACCTACTTGTACTTTTGTAAAACAGGCCCCAGAGGTTGTCTATTCGGGTCGCTGTCAGTATACATCAGCGTCAAACCCATACTCAAATTTATACCAGTGCCCAATTATTGGTATCACCCCTATTATAGAGGTGATACAGGCACAGTATATATACAGTATGAAAACTTTGCTAGTACCCTGACTTAAAAATCCGCCATCTTGTTAGGAAGCGCCGCATTGTAATAGTTCGGATCACTTTAATGATCCGGATCAATTAATCTCATTCACTGCCACGAGCTAATCAGAAGCAGGATTGGAACTTCCCAAGGTCACGTGCCGTGTCTAGTATTTGCGTCATGTAAAAAGCATTGGTTAGATAGGCGTTTGATTAGAAGTTTCCATTCTGTACCTATTCTGTGATACCGGATACCGGAAGCCACACACTGGCGCTCGTCGTCATTTGCCTTCACTGGGCCAACATGTGGATGCGGCATAAGATGTAAACATAACCTTAGAATTTTTGTGAGAAATTTAGAAACCTCAAACAAAAGAATGTTTTCTGAAGAGTTGAAAAACTCTAAAATTTATTAGTATATTTTGATTTGCTATCAGGAATTTAAATTTTCTTAATCCAAATCATGATGAGAAGGCTATTAGCTAAATTTAATTCACTCTATCAAGAAAATCTTATGGTAGTAAAATGTTTGACCCGAGTTACTCCCAAGTTTAAAATTATTCAATCTAGGAGAAATGTTCACTTTATTATATTACATTCTTTAAAAAGTGTACCTTTGTTAACTAATCATAAGCCTGTCTATTCAGTCGACATTGCTCAACGGAATTATTCTACGAAGAAAGTGAGTATTTCTCTAAACCTTGTAGACTTTTGAGTTCACATTATAAGTCTACAGTAGGTTAGGTACCGGTACGGCATAATGCATTTGGTAGGGTTCCATAGCCTACTTGAATATTAACAAATTTAAATTCTTTAATGGGCTATACAGTACTGGGTTATCAAGGTTTTGGGGGCACTTTAGAACTTAGATTATGGGCTGCTAGCATTGAAACCTTCATAATTAGAATCGATTGAGGATTGATGAGGTCAAGACAAGTTCCTCTATGTGGAATACTTGTTATTGATTCTGAAGTATTAGCAGAACAAACTTGGTTAAAAGTTGATTTTTTATTTTATTTTTAATAATGTTTTTGTGGCTACAATGAGTTCTAGAATAGTAAAATCTTATATAGGTAGCCTAAAATTTAACGTGGAATTCAATCAATGAAACCAGTTCCAAGTTTCTATCTTTAATAGTTTAACATTTCGAAAAATGTGCAAAGAGCAAATTTTTTATTTAGAAGATGTTACGGTAACTTGTTTACTTGGTGATTAATAGATGGTATCTTCAATAATTCGTGAGATATTTGAAAAAAGTAAAAATGTTTTGCTTAAATACAGGTTAACTTGTCCACTTGGTGATTAATATGTATTTTAAACAATTGGATTTGGTAGAATAATGAATTATGAAGAAAAAAAATGAATCACTAGATAGCCTAAAGTCATTAACCATTAAGATGAACGAAAAAATGCATACTCCATACTTTTAAATCTTTATTCTTGTTCATTCTTTTAAATTTCATTAGGTACTAAATAGACTAGACAAAAATTGGTTCAGTGCTTGAAGATGGTGAGTCCATGGCTCTTAATTTGTATGATTTGAGCAGAGCATTTGATTGAGTTGACCACAACATCAAGAAGCTTCACTATTATGGGGCTCTGCTCTGAACATCTGGGAGTCATACCTAACTGAGAGGCCACGGGTGGTGTCATTGGGCTGAGCTGCTTCCTATCCACACTCTTTTAGTCTTGGGGTACCTCAGAGGTTGATTCTGGGGCCAATACAGTTCATTATAAAATCAAAGACCTGGATAAAAATGGTATAAACAACTCTCCTGTTTGCTGATGATACATTTTTGCTGTCGTCTGGAATTGACCTTCAGCAGGAGTTGGAGAGCTCAGCAGAGCATCTGTGGTCTGTGGTCTTCATCCTCATGGTTCCTGGTAAATAGTTTATAGCTAAATGAGAGCAAGACAGAAAACATCATCTGCAGTTTGTCGTGAAGTCTGCCTCATGATCAGGAACTTGTAAAGCTGATGGGCTTTATGCTGCATTTAAAGCGTAGCTGGGCCAGCCACATCAAGCAAGTGACCAATTCTAACTGTCCCGAATCTGTTTACTTTTGTTCAAGCTAAGGGAACATGTGGCGGAGGCATATCTGGTCATGGTGTATCATGCACTTTTTCACTGCCATATCTACTACGGTCTAATCATGTGGGGTCATTCACCCAAGGTTGTGGACATACTGAAGCTGTAAAAACGGGCTGCTAGGATCATTACTGCAAGTGAACATATTTCTTATTGCAAGCCAATTTCTGTTAGGCTGGGTATTCTAGCTGTAATCAGCCACTTCCTCCTTCTCTGCTTTATGTACATCAAGAAGAATCAACGAAATTTGTTAACTTGGACTGATGTGCATCACCTCAACACTAGGCATCGAGAGCTGTTTGATATCCCCAGGGTGCACCTCCAGAGATTGTGGGTATGTTATAGGAGTTCAGTACTATGCTTCTTCAACAGGCTGCCTGCAGGGGTGAAGCAGTTGAGCCTCAGCATGTTCAAGACAGTTGTGACTGGTTTCCAGTAATGTAGAGCAAGCCAGTTTTGGCGCTGATGTGCTTCCAGTGGGAGGATTTCAAGTATCAAGTAAGTAATGAAAATTTAGAACAAGTCAGTATCGTCTAGTCCTGAGACCATGTCGTCTAGTCGATCAACTGTAACTAGTAACAACTGCCGTTCTGACTCGGTCTACATTTTCCGGAGTACGAACTGAACGGTGAAGACCTGGTGGTTTGTTTTTCATCACAGAACCAGTACTTCTAAACGCTGCAACCCATCGGAGTACAGTATTTCGATTAGGCACTGCACCTCGACGTCCAACTCTAAAATATTGACGGAAAAGCGTTGCACTGTGACTGCAAATTCATTGTTTCTAAAAAAACTGCTCGACAGCAAACAAACGATGTTGTAAGTTCCAATGCTCCATAGCGACTGTAACGGCATAGTATGGACCGTCTGCCAACATTCGTTCAAGGGCAATACCCCCTCCCGTCGCCAAGTACTAGCGGTTTGAAAAACATGCGTTTCCTCTGCACCACTTTGTACAACTGCAGTATAATATTTGCCTTCAATACAGTTGTATTATTGACTCATCTAAAAGTTAAAACCCTGATTGACTGCCGCCATCTTGGATTAATTTATTGATTAATTGAATCAGCGATTAATTAGCTGATCAGAGATAACATTATTATTCTTGTAGATTAATGAAATCAATTTCAGTAAATGCTGACATTATTGTGAGGAAATTGAATAAAACCTTTGTAATATTTTATTATGAAACTTGAGTTAGGAGTGGGTAGCAGCCTGAATTTCGCGGCTCATATACTAAAGTGCAGCCAAAATGTTATTAATAAAAAATAACTAAGATATACTCTGGACGAAAAGTGTTCAAATTTTATTTTCATGGCACATGTATCAAACCAAGAGTAAAAACATTTTTTTTGCAGATGTCAGCCTTTTCCATGTTAGATTTGATTAATCAATCTTTAGGGTTAACTTCAGAAAATGCTGCCGCCAAATGAATTTAAGTGGGCTTTGACGTTGTTTTAGAGCTCCTTGTTAGTTTGTATCCTCTGCCCTCAAAGTCATAGATAGATAAATTTATCAGCCACAGACCTCCTCTCAAAGGGGTATATGGACTTGTCAATCATTTAAAATATATAACTTAAATTTTGCATTTATAAAACAGATTGTTAAATATATACTCTCGAAGGTCCACAAAAAATCACCGTGAACTAAAGCAACTGAAAAAACTCCTGAATCGAATAGAAACACTGTCCTTTCAGTTCTGTCTTCAACTGAACTCTCAGTTTTTCAAACGTTTGACAGGTTGAATGTGTTGGTGATGTATTAAATAGATGAATACCTATGCTGGTTACCCCTTTCGCATATAAAGCTGTGCGATGTGTTTCATCCCTGAGTACATGTCTCATAGGAATGTATCATAAAACCCTTCTTGAACATCGACTCATTTTTTATAAGAAAAATTGGTTCCAACATATACAGGGTGGGTGAAAAGTCCGGAAACGGCTAAATATCTCATACACAAAGGTAATTTGACGGTGGGTGTGATTGGGGATCCTACTCAAATTGAAAATACTTCTTTACTATGACTTTGAAAATCTGGTCCGCCATATTGAATTAATTTATTGATTAATTGAATCAGCGATTAATTAGCTGATCAGAGATAACATTATTATTCTTGTAGATTAATGAAATCAATTTCAGTAAATGCTGACATTATTGTGAGGAAATTGAATAAACCTTTGTAATATTTTATTATGAAACTTGAGTTAGGAGTGGGTAGCAGCCTGAATTTCGCGGCTCATATACTAAAGTGCAGCCAAGATGTTATTAATAAAAAATAACTAAGATATACTCTGGACGAAAAGTGTTCAAATTTTATTTTCATGGCACATGTATCAAACCAAGAGTAAAAACATTTTTTTGCAGATGTCAGCCTTTTCCATGTTAGATTTGATTAATCAATCTTTAGGGTTAACTTCAGAAAATGCTGCCGCCAAATGAATTTAAGTGGGCTTTGACGTTGTTTTAGAGCTCCTTGTTAGTTTGTATCCTCTGCCCTCAAAGTCATAGATAGATAATTTATCAGCCACAGACCTCCTCTCAAAGGGGTATATGGACTTGTCAATCATTTAAAATATATAACTTAAATTTTGCATTTATAAAACAGATTGTTAAATATATACTCTCGAAGGTCCACAAAAAATCACCGTGAACACCGTGTATTTTCAATTTGACTAGGATCCCCAATCATACCCACCGTCAAATTACTTTTGTGTATGAGATATTAAGCCGTTCTCGGACTTTTCACCCACTCTGTATAAACTAGGGAGTGGGAGAATTTTTAATTACTCAAAAAAAGGGTCTGCAACTAGTTCTTATTGACTCCTACCATAACGCGAATTGTCCATATCTGCAACTTGAAGATCTGGCTGACATCCGTAGAATCACCCCAAAATGCAATGCCATATGCCATATGTGAATGGAATAGCCCGTAATAGACCTCTTTCAAAGTTTGAATATCTAGTAGGTTTTTCATGGTCCTAAGCACATATACAGCAGAGTTTAATTTTTTTAAAACATTCTAAAGGGGATTTCCATGAAAGATTACTATTTATGGTGACTTCTAGAATTTTAAATTTGTGCACACTTTCAATCTCATGATTATTCACCTCCAATGCTTCATTCTTGTAACACCTGAATGCAAGAGCTTTGGTCTTATTATAACTCAGTGCGAATAGGTCAGCCTGGAGCCATTCGAGTTTTTTAATGCTATTTCGCATTCAATCTTCATATAAATTTCACTTTTCCATCATAATAATAAACTTATATCGTCAGCTAACACTATGTGCGGGATACAAGTAACTAGGCAAATCATATATAAAGTAAAAACAAAATGGGGCCTAGCACCGATCACTGGGGAACTCCGGATTCAGGTTCCAATCATTCTTACGTATGAACATAATTTTTATTAAATTCTATTATAACTTGTTGATATCGGTCATCAAAATATGGAACAAACCAATTACATACACTACGTCTTGGAAGCCATAAAATTTCAATTTTGCTAATAGTATTTTCATATTAACCAGATCAAAAACCTTTGACAGGTCCGCAATCAAACCGCAAATCTTGGAACCGTCATGCATGTGAGTCAATACCTTGTTTATATAGGCGTAAAGAGCGTCATTGGTGGATAAACCAGACCTGAATCCATATTGTTTCTCAGTTTCTCTGACTTCGCAATGGTTGAGATACTTCCCAACTCTGGCCAATACAATGTACTCAAGTAGCTTTTCAAATATTGGTGGATTTGAAACTGGTCTAAAAACTCATGTCTCGAGTTTGAGGAAAAAGTGTAAGCTGCTAGTGGTCAAGTCAGTTTTGTATGATGGGTGATCGGAATAGTCCCTTTTGATTTGCTGAAGAAGCAGTTTGGCTGCACCAGCACTGTGAGGCCGAATTGTCAGGATCACTAAGAATTCAGAATTTATCACAATAATATTTTTTGACACCACGCACAATATCATCTCTCATAACATTTCCTGGGTAAACTTGAATAGTTTTTCGTTCGATTTATGATGAACTATTATTGCTTTGCTCGCAAAAACTGTTTCAAAATACAGTATATTAATCCTAAGAATTGAGGCCTGTATTGAAATTTCGGATTATTGATTTGCATAAAAATGAATTGAGACTGTTGGCTAAATATATTTTGATAATGTATATTATACCTTAACTTATGTACTGATTGTTTAATGCTTTCTAAAAATGTTTCATGGATCAAAGATTAATCGTAACGCCAATGAAGAAGAAAGCGATAGTGATGAAGATGATGATCTATTGGACAAGTTTGATAAAACTTCGAAAGTGATTAAAACAAGTGTCACTTCTATGAGATTGGATGCGTTGATTAAGAGTGGACTTGCACTTTCAAGAAAGTGAGTACAGTTTGTTTCATGCTTAAATTTTTGAAACTATTCAAATTATCTCTATTTTCTAGTAAAATATTTTCCAGTTTAACAATAAAATCTTTTTTCAAACTTTTTCCTATAAGCTATCTTCAATCATGTCGAGTCCCGATGAAGTTGAGTCTGAAAACAATTCCAAAGATCACAGAACAAGTGGATCTCATTTTAAAATTGAGGCCGGTGAGTTAATCAGTTGTAGAACCAGAGTGATAATCATTTTATAGATATCTGTGGTGTGATTTATATTCAAATGTTTTTCTTACTCATTTAAAAAATTGGGCTAAATAGTCTGGGCTAAATAATCGTCTATTCAAACTCTGTATCTCAGCTATAAAATTGGAGATATTGACTTTTTTTTAATGAAAGAGGACAACTAAAAAATGTACGTTCCAACATTAAAACAGTTTGAAAGCTAAATTACAGACTGTGGGTGCTTGGGCCGATCGCTGTATCTATGTTATTATTAAAGATATTGGCTCAATTCTTTTGAATTATAACAGGGATAGGAATAGCACAAGGTTACCTTATTTTTTCTTTCCTTATCAAATAAAAAAAAAACTTTTATTTCGCCAAAATACAAGATCACTTGAAATATTTTAAATTATTGATACAATAATAACTGAAATATACAGTAGATACATAATCATCGCAATGAATAAAGCTGCGTTTACACTGGAGTTGATAACACAATTTTTTTAACATTCTTGTTATTAACTGATGTTAATTACAAAAGTCATTAACATCATGTTGAGCTGCGTTTACACTGGAGTTTATAACACGAGTTATCGAAAAGGTATCCAACTTGACTGAATCGACAAAAATTTCTCTTAACAAAAGTTAATAACTCGTTTTTTTAACAGAAAATTCCTTTTTATTAAAATATTTATGTTATCCATCGAGAGTCGGTAAAGATCAAAAGATATGTGTTATGTTAATAACAAAAGCCTCTTTTATAGCATTAAATTTTGTTGACCGAGCAGAGTGAGGTCCAAGATTCTAGTCGACGGTTTGGCATTTCTCTTAATGTTTAAATATTTGAATGTGTAAACAAGATGAGGAACGGTGGGAGAAGACGCCTCCACCAATTATGTAAGCAAGATGAGGAACGGTGGGAGAAGACGTCTCCACCAATTATGTAAGCAAGATGAGGAACAGTGGGAGAAGACGCCTTCACCAATTATGTAAGGAGGGAAAAGAACTATGATAACAAAAGAGAACAGAAATACTAGAACTTTATTTAATTGGTATCTTTCGGTTTACATGGTTGAAACATGATAAATAATAATTTTTCTCTATTCCAAAAAGGTAAAATATAAATATACATTCAAACACAATATTAAAATTGAATTTAATGGGGAAAACAACTCGCTGCTGCTTAAGATGATTAAATCTTTGTGGTTATGAAAATTAAGAACAATGATCTTATCCAGTCGTCACCTACTTTTTGAATATGGCTTCCCGCTTTGGCATTCACTGGTTTAATCACGGTATATAAAAGAAGACGGTAGGTGTCACGCGCATGTTTGTGCTAAATTTCCGGTGTAGCTGACGTCATTTTATAACCAATCATCTGTTTTTAACAAAAAAGTTTCTTAAATTGCCAATAGGTGTTAAATACATCGGTTGGTGGCGATGACGCAATCTAGCTGGCTGGCCACTGCGCATACATTTCATGACCACTACCGTTTTCATCTAAATACCGTGGGTTTAATCGCTACTATACTTTTGTTGACCGAGCGAAGTGAGGGCTAAGATTTAAGTTGACGGTTTGGCATTTCTCTTAATGTTTAAATGTTTATATGTTGCGCATTTACGGCGAAAAGCGGTAATAGATTTTCATGAAAATTGACAGGTATGTTCCTTTTTAACTTACAACTTAAATACCAGTTGTTGAAATGTGTACTACAGGGTAAAGCTCTTGGCAGGAGAGGTGTTGATAGGAGACGAATTTCCTGGTTAAAGAGCTTAAGAACATGGTTTGCAGTGTCCACCCCGGAACGTTTTAGAGCGGCTGTCAACAAGGTTATAATTGCCAGAATGATTGCCATCATTCAGTAACGGATAGGCACCAGAAGAAGAAGAAGAAGAAGAAGAAGAAGAAGAAGAAGAAGAAGAAGAAGAAGATGTTTTTGGAAATTTTGCATTTCAAGGATAATATAAAGGAGCCTCCTTCATACGCCAATATTAGAGTAAAAATCAGACTATAGAATTATTCATTATAAATCAGCTGTCTAGTGGACTATAATACTACCCGTTCAAAAACATCGAACATCTTGAAATAGTATATTGTGCTACAAGCACAGAAAGTTAGTGTTTACGGTATGATGATAGTTTCCGGAATATGTTATCCGAATACCGTAAACACCTTTCTGAGAGAGTCGTGTACAATATTTTTCGCCACACTACAGGTATAGCTTACGCCAAAAAGTTAGGCGGTTTCGTGGGTCTCTTGTGCGTTCCAACAGCTGATGTTGTCAAGTAGAGTTGTCATATAGCTTGGCTTAGGTGATGATTTTTAAATCAAAAGAGACAATAAATAGATGCATTGCATCAGCTGTGATTAGGTTACACCATGTGACCCACAAAGCCGCCTAACTTTTTGGCATCAGTTATATAACAAAAATAAATTGAATAAGAATGTTTTATGAGGGGGGGGGGGGACTTTGATGTCTCATATCTCAAGAACCAGACATCGTAGGGTACTCAAAGTGAGGTGGAAATTTCTGATCTCACCCTCCTGAACACAATGCACCATATGGCACAGTTGTCCAAACACATTTTCAAAAAAGTTTTTTGCAAATGTAGACTATTTGTAAATTGTATTTAATTTGAATTTGTAATGTGTAAATGTATTTTTATTCATTAATGTTTGTTCTGTGGCTGTGATCCCGAGATGCTGATTGGTCTGTTCTATTCAAGTCATCTCTAAGCTCCGCCCTGGCTTGGAATATCTATCCGAAAATCTGATACATTAGCTCCCAATGCTAAAGACCATTTCTTTTTCACCTTTCTTAGTTCCATGTTAGCGGCCGGAAAGGGTACTCTTTCCGGCCTTAGCTGGAAAGAAACCTGTTCTGACGTCAGACGAGAGTCGTCTGCAAACAATGTGTATGTTCTGTGTACAGTAAATTGTTCCAGTTCCAATCGTGAATTGTTCCATCACGTGACTAGTGCAAAATGTTCCCATGGAACGCCATTTCAAAATCGTTGGTACAAGCTTTTGGCGCGCACATATAAAGTTGATTCACACTAAAATGTGTCGTTTATTCCATTACTCTAAAATTTTCTATAGAGAAAAATTCATTTAATGAATGGTTATCAAACATCATATTGTTGGTTATGTATTCTATGGCTATGCTATGGTGAACAAACAAACTATCAGCGCATGCGCAGAGAAGCAAGCAGACTACAATAATCGACCAATGAGAGCTCATATAGTTAGAACTGTACTAGGTCGGACAATTTACCACGCTTCGTGGGGCAGGATTTTGGAACTCGAAATGGTTTCTGGTACAGAATATGTCAAAACTCTTCCCATGAAACGCGGAACTTTTTACCTGGTAAATTGTGAGTCGGACAATTTACCACATTCCATGTACACAGAACTGGTCCATTGTCTTTCAGAGCTACGTAGGGACTGGAAAACAGCTGCTTTCTGTGCAGTGTGGCGAAAATGTATCTTTCCATCAACGTTAGTAGACAGTTGACTATAATACTACCCGTTCAAAAACATAGATCATCTTGAAAATGTATCTTTCCATCAACGTTGTAGACAGTTGCAGTCAGACCTGATAACAGCGCTCACACTCACATTCTGGGGTGACACATCACGGTCCGATAGGACAGAAAGCTCCTAAATGTTTATTTAGGAATTTTTCTAGACATTTTAAATTGATAAATTATTTATTAATTTATGAGAAAACATAACAACAGGTCAATGTAGCTTACTGAGCGCGAGGTCTACTGTTCACAGAACTACTAGTGTTAATAACAGGTTCCTATCTTCCCCGCAACCCCCTCGCCCAGCTTCCCTACCCTACAACTACAGCTGTTCCCTAATAACTTTTCAAGTTAATAACTTTATGTTTATAACTCGTGTTACTAACTCCGATGTAAACGCAGCTTGATAAATAAAATATCCCATCTGGCTACAAACCAAAACAACCAAAATGAACTATTAATAAAACGCTAATCTGACAAACAATGTGATACTATCAATGCCATAATTGATTGACAACAGTACCGTAGGCTACATCTATGAGAATAATGTTTTCCATAACTTTACATTATAAATTATTACATTAAATTGTTAGAATTTGGGAAGTGTTGAATAAAAATTTTTCTTAGCCCATTCAGTATCATTTATATTATTTTAATGATGTAATCGTAAGAAATAGAGGATAATATTATATCAGAAAAAATGTCAGTTTGAATTTCTGAAGTGGGGCTTGAGTTTTTGGTTCACAATGATCAGATGTTCAGCTGGAAGGATTCCAAGCGCTTATGTGTCTGGATCCGGATGCAACAGTTTTTGAAAGTTTGCTCGATTTGAGCAATAAAATAGCTTGTTAAAAAGACGTTTGACCAGTTGTTCGAAAGTGTACTCTTAGCAGCAAAGAAAAAATGAATAACAAAAATCAGAAATACAAAACCTTAACCAAAAAGTTTTGCTCAAAGCGGTTCGCTGTGATGCCACAAAATATGAACTGTATAAATGTATATTCAGCTTTATGACGTCACGTGTATCATGCACGTTTCCCATGCATGTTCCACCGTTAGTGGGCAGCCTTACACGAACATAAAACTCATAGTGCCGATAGCACAAAAGCCGGTTAAATTTTAATGGTGATTAATTCCACGAGAACCAATTAGAGAAGCGTTTAATTCCACGAGAACCAATCAGAGAAGTCGTCTTCTTAAAAAAGCCTTCTCTGATTGGTTCTCGTGAAATTAATCACGGTTGAAACCTAACCGGCTTTTATGCAACCGGGCCCTGATTATAATATCAGAAATGGAGATTATAGTATAGAGTAATACAATTCCAATTATGATTACAATGCATTATTACAAATTTTGCTTTGAGTAAACTCTCATATTATTGTAACATCAAACAATATTTTGAATTTGTAAATTAGGTGAAGTGAGATAGCGGTATTGTGAAACTAGCAGGTAACCCGTGCTTTGCACTGGGGAAAATTTAGGGCCGGTTTCCGAGCTCGGGATCTATAAGTTATCTACTTACAGAGTCCAGGACTAAAATAAGCGCTCCGGTCTAAATAGACTTTCTGAGTCACGATTTTATCTTCTAAACTCCGGGGTCTATTAAGTTCTCAACTTATTTGAGTCCAGGACTTTAACGCAGTAAACATATGAGGGAAATTTACAATTGCATTATAGCAAAACGAAAACAGCTGATTGCAGCGGGATAATACAAATGAGCATGCTCTCACATTTCATTTTTCGCACCACTTGGATGTAATATGCTGGTTTTCGTGCGTCATATGGAGGCCGAAAATGATTGTTTTTTGACCAGGCCAGTAAATTTTTTATGGCCCTAGGACTGTAAAATAACCTTGAAGGCAGCTGATTCTGATTTGATGTGAACGTGTTTACAAAATAGTTTATGAAACGGAATCAGTTTATGCTTCTAGAATTGAATAAAGTAGTTTACAATAAGATACTGTCATTCTATTTGGATGAATAAAATACAAATAAGATACTATAAACAATTCAAATTCAATTTTCAGAGTAAAATAGAATCCGACCTCTAACCTCATAGTACTGCGTTTGCCACGAAACCTGGTGGATAATTTTGGAACTACTTGGGCAATTTCCTTGGCGTTGAAAGTTTTTACAAATAGTTTATTATGAAACGGAATTAGTTTATGCTTCTAGAATTGAATAAAGTATTCTGCAATAAGATACTATCATTTTATTTGCATGAATGACATACAAATAAGATAATATATTATAAACTATTCAAATTCAATTTTCAGAGTAGGATAGGACTTCTAACCTCAACTTCCTCAGTCGACGATAACAAGCATTGTTGACATCCAGATCGTCCAAATTTCAAGTGCACTAAAACAGCTGATCAAAAAACTTTTCATTATTCATGTTTATTATTCAAGAATCAAAACATTCATAATAATAATTATAATGTTATTGCCATTTGAAAGAATAAAAAAGTATGAACTCAACCTCCCACATTAAAACATAATTGAACATAATCTTTTAGGTTATTTAGACAAATTGAATCAACCCAGACCCAGCTTAAGTACTGCGTTTACCACTAAACCTGGTGGATGATTTTAGAACTACTAAAAACAACCTATTTTTTGGACATGTTATTCATTATAAAAATTTGGGAACTGAATAGTTTTGGGCCATGCCTGTTATTCTTTCCCGATCATATTTATATGATTTGTAATTGTATCCACTGAAAATGAAATATAAAATAAAGATACTTGGACAATTTCCTGATATTCATATTACCTCAAATTTGCTAGAGCTATGACCTTTCAGTTTTGCTTTTGGAAGTGCCCAATAAACAATTATTCTCATATATATATTGTGTTATTTTATTGTGTGGCGAAAAATAGCGTTCGCTCCAAGGGCAAAAATGTGTTTCCGGCTCTCAATCTTTTCTAGTCCTCGGCCTACTGCCTCGGACTTAAAAACCGATTTCGAGCCGGAAAAGTCTAATTTTCGGCCCTAGGTGCGAAATATACTATTTCAATAATTCGTGGTAATAATTCGTGGTATCAGAGTTGACAATTTTTAGAAAAAAATTAGTTTGTTAGGTCCCGAACACGCAACCTTTGATTCCTGATCCGCGCGCGCCACTAAATAAGCTACGCTGTCACTTAGAAAAAGCTCTGTGTTGTTGGGCTTTTATAGTTACGTAAACGTTGAATCACAAATTTATTAATCTTTGTTATAATCATTTATTAAATTGGAATTACTTGATTAATAGCAATGAAGATAATCTCATGTTCATTATACTAGGTAAATTCAGAATCGTTATGTAAAATTGCGAGTTAATCAGCTCATTAGTTCATAAGTGATAATGCATCATTCGTGTACCTCCTATCTCGTACATGTATGAGCCAATACCTTCCTTTTTAATATTATAAATAGGAATTGTTGAAAATAGTTTTTATTGTTTAACAACTGATAATGAGCACTTATCAATTTTGGCGTTAATGTAAAACAAGTTCATTGGAATTCAAGTAGACAAATCAATGGAGTTGTCGCTTTGTTATCTAAAAAATAGAATTTAAAGACAAATCAATGAAATTGATTATCTGAAAAATTGAAGTAGGTGTTTTATTTTTACAGCAAAATCGACAATTTGTTCTATGAAGGTAGACTACGTCTGAACGGATCTAAAATCACAAAGAAAAGCCAGAGAGTAAGTGACTATTAAACCCAAATAATTATAGTTTTTCTCCAACTTAATTGTATTAGACAACAAAAATAAAAAAGTTGACCTTCTAAAACTGGAGCTTTCAATAGAGCCATACAGAAACGTCGACATTTCCAGTTCCTTTTTCAGTTGTCTACAACCCAAGGATCAGTCCTTGGCCTCTTCTTGTTTTTCTAATCTTTGTAAATGAGATCAACAAAAATAGTTCTCTCTATTCAATGATATATGCAGATTATACAACTTTAGTGCATAATGTTAATATAACAACTGTTCAAGATTCAGTATGAAGGGCTATGGATGAGCTAAGATGTGGTTCAATGCCAACTTAGTAATTGAGGCAAATTAGATTAAAACAGAGCAAATAATATTTTATCTCAACAATCAAATAAATCTAAATTTGGACGATGATCTCTTCAAACATGTAGAATTACTAGGAATGTACTTAGTAGTGAACTCAGTTGGGAATATCACCTAGTGTATTTATGTGAAAAAACACTGTGTAGAGTAACTTTTCTCTTGCAGAGACTGAAATACTGTGAAAATATAGATGTAAGTTGATTAAAATTATATATTTTGGTCTTTTCCATCCGCACTCAATTCGCACAAACATGTTTTTTCAATGTAAACTGATATAGTAGTGGCTTAATATTTGATAATAGATCGACTTATCAAGCTATATTGGACCCTCAAACGAACATTAAACACTTATGGCACAAATTATGTTGTACATTTCGATTTTCGTCTCCATCATAAACATCTCTATTGTGATATTCAGTCGTTGATGTCGTTGATGTCGTTGATGTCAGACTCTTCTGATTGCACTTGAGCCTCATAGTCCGGATCATAGACTCATAATAATTGAAGTCCAAGCTATAACAAACACTATGATTGTCTTGAAGTAATTAAACGATTCCCTCTGCTCTGGTTTCCAACTCCAAAATGAAGAAAAAAATGAAAATAATATGATATAACCTATTACTTGCAGATTCATACTTATAACTTAATCAAGGGTAAAACTTGAATAACTTAATATCATATAAATAACTTAATTGGGCTCCAGTGGACCCCAATCGAGAAAAATGTTGACACAGCTCTGTTCTCAGACATCAACTAACCTTGACAATGCAGGAGAATGTTGTGTTGGAGCCAGCTCTAGTTTTCATTTTTCGTTTTTGAATTGGACGCGCGCTCCTCGTTCAGTTCGTATTTCTTTCACTTGAGTGCGTCGCGCTCACTAGCCGGTAGGCTGTTTCTTTCAGTTCAGTCTCGCTTTGTAAGAGCTTGCCTCGAGTCGGGAATTCCCAGAAGAAAATCGTTCTTCAAATTATTAATTTTTCGTTAATGTTAAATCGTACACCATAAACCTACGTTTGGAAGAGTGTTTGCCAAACTCCCTTTAGTTGAAAGTTTTAAACTATTATTTTTCGATTGGAAAGTTCACCAATCTATAGTCTTTAAAGACATTGTAAATATCTCATCAGAAATATATGTGCAACGTTATATGATGGAAGCCGAATTTACCAACAGTAGATGACAATTAAGCTTGCCTTTTCACCATCCTTGATTCATCTCCTACCTCGGGGACACCTGAATACCTTACCTGGGAGTTGTAAGCTCAATAATATAAATATTACATTAGGTACTCTGCAGATTTTCGGTGAGTTGTTCTTTTATATATTCATTGCATGTACTTGTTTCTGTAGAGATATCACTTGTTTCTTTTCTATTCAATACAGTCCACTTTACATCAAAATTATTGATTACCAATTTAAAATCAATATAAATTTCGTAAAGTTGAACCTTAGAGTTTACATTGGTCATCCAGGCCGAATTTTATTGGCTATTTTTTATTCAAATATTTGGCAAGCACTTATCCAATTTTATTGTAAATCGTTTGTGCATGCTAGGGTTCAAACCTGTTTGTACATTATGAATTGAGCCGATCAAGTTGGTTCACTCTTATCTCTATTGTCCGATCGGAACCGTTACTTTGCAATGCTGATAACGTTATCGCTTAGCTTGCTTCGTCTATTGAGCTTTCTCTGTTCAATTTGTACTAACATTATCATTTTGCTTGCTTGAATCATCAATAAAAATCGTTCATTGTTGCATTCGTAATTTTATTCGAAAATTAGTAAATGAAAATCATTAAGACCTTTCCAATATCCAATCATGAGTGAAAAGAAGTTAAAGCTCAAACGAGCTAAACTTGAGCAATATTTCTATCGTATTCAACGTACTTTCGATTTGTCGAAAAAGGCTTTAAAAGAAGAAGCTAGTGCTAAACAATTTCTAATTCTCTATAGTTCCACTCTTAAAACTGTTCAGGATTATGAAGCTGTTGAAATGGAAATACAGGAGCTTGAAATGGAAAAAGACCCGGAATTTGTACCCAAATTTAGTAGTTCACATATGGAAATGTTCGAACATATGGAAGCAATTGCTAGTGAATTGAAAAAATGCAGTCAGGTTGTACCTAGTGTTTCTACCCCGGCTCAACCTGTATCTTCCAATAAGGATTCGTCTAATATTTTACCGAAAATTGAAATTCCTGTGTTCGACGGAGATCAATCAAAATGGGCGGTATTCTACGAAATGTTTAAATGCATGATTCATGACAACAAATCGATTCCAAATCAACAAAAGGTCCAATATCTGGTGTCCAAACTATCTGGAGAAGCAGCTAATATTTCACGTCATCTACCACCTATTGCTAATAATTATGAAATTATTTGGGATGCATTAATTAAGCGGTTCAATGACCCCCGCTCACTCTCAAATGTGTACTTGAAACAAATTTTCGAATTCAATTGTCTAAAATCTGAGTCTCGTGCAGGTTTAGTTTCTATAGTCGATCAGTTCTGTGGTTCAATTACTGCTTTAAAACGCCTACGAGGTGAAGATGTATCTGATGCAATATTTCTGTTCCAAGCGTTGAAAATTTTAGATCCTGTTTCTCGAAAGGCATTTGAAGCTTCAGTTCATACTAAGGATGATCCCACATATACTGATTTTGTTTCATTCATCGAAAGGCAGATTAAATTGTTACCGCATGACGAATCGTCTAAACAATGCAAGCCAGTAGTGAAACCAATACCAAAATCCAAAGTGTTGGTTGTTCAATCGAATTCGCAAGTGACCAAATCACCGGTAAAAATATCAGAATGTCTGAAATGTTCGATGACAAATCATAAATTGATCAATTGTCGTCTTTTTCGTCAGTTATCACCTTGGGACCGTTTTCGTTTTGTTAAGGAGAAGGGTTGCTGTTTGAAATGTTTCTCGCCAGCCCATCGTAGTAAAGATTGTACTTCTTCCAACTGCGAGGAATGTAGTCAGAAGCATAATTCGCTTTTACATTTCGGAAATGCTTCAAATTCGTCATCAAATTCGGATGCGAAAAAGGTAGAAAATAATACTATTACCTGTTGTTCTATCGATTCGAAGTCGGCACCGTATAGTTATAGTATAGTATATTATGCTTCTGTGTTCTACTATCAACTGCTCAAGTCGAGGTACCTGATAAGAGAGGTAGATTGCACAAAATAAGAGTTTTAGTTGATTCAGCTAGTCAAAGTCATTTCATTACTCGTAAACTTTGTCGTAAATTGCAACTATCGATTTCTCCTTTCCAATTAATTGTGAATGGTTTTGGCGGAAATTCGCAATCAGTTTTTGGTCGTACTTTTGTCACGCTTCAATCTCGACTCGATTCTAGTGTTAAATTTTCCATTGAACCATTAGTTGTCGAAAAAATCATGGAACAGCTTCCCACTAGTAAAATTGATAATTCTAAATTATCAAATTTGTTTGGTCTTCGACTTGCTGATGAAAGTTATCACATTCCCAGCGAAATTGACGCTATTATAGGAGCTGAATTAGTGCCCCATATTTTCCGAAATGGTCGTGTGGAAATTGATTCGAATTATTTGATGGCCTTGGAAAGTGTTTTCGGTTATATTTTGATGGGTAGAGCCCCTATTTTAACTCAATCTTCAGAAAATTCAACGTGTTTGATGACTTGTCTAACATCACCGTTGGATAAGTTAGTTCGAAAATTTTGGGAAGTGGAAAGCGTTCCAGATGTAGGAAAACAACTCACTGCTGATGAGTTGGAATGCGAGAAGAATTTTGCATCGTCCGTTCGTCGTGAAAATTCGGGAAGATTCGTTGTCTCATTATCGTTTTCAAAATCCCCTGATTGTCTTGGTGATTCTTATGCTATGTCAGAACGTCGACTCATCAGTTTGGAGAAACGACTGGCATGTGATCCAAACATGCGTTTAGTGTATCACGATGTCCTCTTGGATTATCTCAAACAAGGACACATGGAATTGATAAAAAATCAGAGTGATAAAAGTGGTTATTTTATACCTCATCATGCTGTAATCAAAACTCAGAGTCAATCAACGCCTTTGCGTATTGTCTTTGACGCAGGCGCGAAAACTACTACTGGAGTATCATTGAATGATATACTTCATATCGGCCCCAAGTTGCAAACGGATATTTTCGTTCTGTTAGTCAATTTTCGGTTATTTTCTATCGCTGTAACTGCTGATATAAAGCAGATGTATAGACAGATTCTTGTCGATGAATCGTGTCGCAAATTTCAGCGTTTGTTATGGAGATTTTCGTCCAATGATCCCATACAATTTTTGAATTAAAAACTGTCGTATTTGGTCTGAGTGAGTCACCGTTTCTAGCTCTCAGAACTGTCCATCAACTTGTTCAAGAAGAAGGTGAAAATTTCCCTGATGCTAAAGCTCGTATTCCGAGTGACATGTTTATGGATGATTTGGTGACAAGTGTGTCTTCTTTAGGTGAAGCAAATCGTCTTTGTAGTCAGGCTAAAGAATTGTTCGAGAGAGGCGGATTCGAACTTACTAAATGGAGTTCCAATTCACCTGAATTGATGAATGATTTCTCGGAGGATGAAAAATCGGCCTTGTCTAAAGATTTCGAGATGGGAAATTTGTTGACTGTCCTAGGTTTGAAATGGCAACCGGGTAGTGATTCGTTTTGTTTTTCAGTGAATCCTAATCAGTCTGTTCCTACCAAACGTCACATTTTATCGGTAGTAGCACGCATTTTCGATCCTTTGGGACTCTTGTCACCCCTAACTTTGTTTCTTAAATGTTTAATTAAACAATTATGGAATGCTGGTCTTGATTGGGACGATTCAGTGCCTCCCTCTATTGCGCTTCAATGGGAGACATGTCAGAAGGAGTTCCCTTTATTGTCCAATCTCTTCATACCACGTCATTTAGGAGTGATGAATGATTCGAAAATTACTGTCATTGGTTTCTGTGATGCATCGACTTTAGGTTATGGTGGTGTGATCTACATAAAATCTCAAATGGATATGCAACCTGCAACTATCACATTGTTGTGCGCTAAATCAAAAGTCGCGCCATCTAAGACTTTATCCATACCTAGGCTTGAATTATGCGCGGCGCTCTTGCTCGCTGAATTAATACAGGTTGTTGTCTCTGTTTTGAGCCTTCGTTGTCACGTGACTCGCGTTGTTGCATTATCGGATTCAACTGTTGTCTTACATTGGATCAGGGGCTGTCCATCTAGATGGCAATCTTTCGTCGCTAATCGAGTTACGAAAATTCAAGACTGTCCTATCAACGACTGGTTACACGTGGCAGGAAATTCAAACCCAGCTGATCCATTTCGAGAGGTTTATCCCCTTCTGAAATAATTAATCATGATTTGTGGTGGTCTGGCCCCTCTTGGCTAATGTTAGAAGAGAGTGATTGGCCCGTCAAGGTCGATCTGGAACCTATAGAGTGTCTACCTGAGGTCAAGGTTCACTCAATTGTCACTGTAGTACAGTCGGAAAATTCATCTATTAATTCGATTCATCTTTTAATTGCTCGTTGTTCCAACTACCAACGTCTATTGCGTATCATGGTGTTAATATTGAAAGTACTTCGTCTATTGCCTAAACCTCATGAATTAGATTTCGATTTGGCGGAAAAACATTTGTGTAAAGTCGTACAAAAAATTCATTTTTCGAAAGAATTACTGGAATTGAAAGCTGGGAAAGAATGTACTTCTCATCTTCAACAACTGTCACCCTTTCTTGATCATGATATTATTCGTGTGGGTGGACGTTTACAAAATTCTGAGTTGAATTATGACAGCTGTCATCCGATTATATTACCGAAAAATGATCCATTGGTCACGCTTTTGATTGATTATTTTCATGAAA